>NC_041038.1:5738005-6050797 GCF_900634625.1 Parambassis ranga | reverse complement strand
AGTCGAAGTATCTTCCCAGTAACTTAAATCTTCCTTTGTCAAACATCATCGTTCTCCTTCCTCCTCTTCCTCCTCATCCTCTTTCAGGTCTACCATGAGCGTGTGAACACACATGCCTCAAGTTCAGAGTTTGATTATGCCCGCTACGGTGTCAAGGATGTATCCAAGGAGTTGCTGGACCTGCAACTGCACCCTGCTGTTCGACTCCGTTTCACCAAGTGCTTCAGGTAGCTGCAAGGCAACACTTCTATAACCACTTAAATTAAATTAGATCTAGAGTTATTTTAGTTTTTTTAGCTAAAATGGTCTTCAATTAATTTCTTTTCTTCAGTTTCTCCAGTGCTCGAGCTGAAGCTGCCTACCTCACCCAGGTAAGATGTGGCATAATGCAGGAACTTATTAGCATTTCCTTTCGATGGTTTTTCCAAAACAATACTGAATTACCATTTATTTATTACGTCAGATGTTATTCTGTTGTCCTTTTCTGTGATTGCAAGCGAGCACGCTTCTTCGGGGAGAATGAGGGACTTGATGACTACATGGAGGCCAGGGAGGGAATGCACCTGAAGAACGTGGATTTCCGTGAACACATCCTGGCGTTTCCAGATCCAGCTCATCCGCCATGGTTTTCGAGGCACAGGGTGTTTTGGCTAGCTTCTGCTTTCCTCCTGTCATGGCCACTCCGTGTTGTGTCAGAATATCGCACAGCATATGTCCACTATCATGTGGAGAAGCTCTTTGGGGAGGATGAGGATGCCGGTGGAGGCGGAGGAGTTGGTGGAGGAGGGCTCGGGGGAGGTGGAAGGGGGGATGGGGTTGAAAGAGGGACCGAGAATGGAATCCATCCAGGAGGGATTGGGGTTGGAATTGGCCTGAATGGAACAAGCTATAGAGCCATCTCTCGTGTCAACACAGTGGACATGACAGAACTGGAGTGGCACATCCGCTGTAACCAACAGATGGTTCCAAGCTACTCTGAGGCCCTCCTTATGGACTTAGACACAAGTGGGGGGACAAACCCTACAGTCTCTACTCCCATCTCTGGGCCTCCAGGCATCACTCCCAGCCAGGTGTCCAACCCACCTCCTCTGGCTCTGCCTGTGGTGTTTAACTCAGCTTACCTCCTACAGAGCTGTCCTCGATGCCGGAGGACCACATCCAGTGCCAGTCTTCCCTCCAGGTTGAGAGCCCCAATGGGAACCACAGCCCTGCTCAATGCTACTGTGGCGGGGATCAGGGCAGCAGGGCAAGGAGGTGGAGGTATAGGAGGAAGACTGGTTCTCAGTCGGAGCGGATTCTCTCTAGGGAGACTTGGAGGTGGGCGCCAGAATAACCTGTTTCATTCAAGAAGCATGGGGGGAGGCCTGGGAGGAAGTAGAGAAGATGGAGGAGGAAGTGGGGGAGGAGGAATCAGTGGGGGTGGGGGAGGTGGGGGGTTCCTGGGGTTAGGCACAAGACAAGTAAATGAGGAGACCAGAGCAGTGCTTGAAGGTGAAGGTGATGAGGATGAGGAAGAGCAGGAGGAGGTGCAGCAAAGCGAAGACAGAGGTAGAGGAGGGAGAGAAAGGGATGAAGAGGCAGAGCAGGACAGTGGAACAGGAGGAGAGGCGAGGGAAGGTGAGAGGGATCGACCTCCGTCCTACCAGGACGCATTCTTCTTTCCTGTCCTCATTATACACGGAGAGGAGAGCTGCCATGCTGGAGATGACATGTGATTTAAAAAAAGAAAAACACACACAGCAAGAGCTGAAAGAGAAAGTTTGGACAGACGCTGAGGGAGATGAAAGAATGCACTGCAAGAAAGAAAAGAGCAGACACACACAGAAAGAAGAGAGGAATCAGTCAGAGCCAAGGGAAAGAGGTAAGAATAGATCAGTGAGAGACAGATACTAACAGGAAAACAGGATGAAGGGTAGAAATGGACTGCAGTTAAAATTAGTGAATAAAGACCCAGATAGTAAATGCAGAGCATACTGCTACTGATAGCTCTGTTTAGAGCACGAAGCAGCCAGATAAGACAGAGTCTAAAGAAATGGGCGAAGGTAAGAAAACCCTTAGACTTATAAACCTAACTGCACAAAGAGAGAGAGAGAGAGATCAGTTACTAAAAACTTAGGATTGTCTGTTTCCAGATATATCTATGCAGGAACAGGAGTGGGAGGGCTAGCAGGCCTAAAGATAGCAGCATGGACAGCAGTGGAGAGACACTGAGCCAGCTGAATGGTAGTCGGTTTTCAAACCTATTTGACACATTCTTAAAAACTACCACAAAGAATGATCAAAAAGATCAAGAAGAGGAGCAAAACTGATTCAGGTTATCTATCACAGCATACTCTAAACATCAATCCTGAATCTAATCACAAATCCAAGTCTTATAATATTTACTGTCACACTGCATCTGAGTAGAGTCCATAACAGTGGGCAGTGCCAATAAAAAAAAGGGAGAATCATTGATTTCTTTCTCATCCTGTCATGCTGCCATACGCTTTACTCCACCATTAGCTTCCCCACCACTCTATCCATTACTGTGATGGAGCTGAAAAAAAAAACGGCCCATAAAAGTAGAGCAATTGCCTCCTCTACTCCTCAGCTTCTCCAGAAAATTGTATAAGTGTGAATCTGAGAAACACATCACCTTTCTCACAGATAACACTGTGAAGGGTGTTGTACAAAATAGCATCTTTCATAAACTTCCACCCCCCTTTCTCCTACGCCGTTTCCCCTCTTCTGCTTTTTGTTAGTGGAGGTTATATGATACATCTCTCTGTGCTCCTGGAGATGCTCAGATCACATTTCATCTCAGCCGATTCCATATATCATATCTCCTCTAAGCTGAGGTTCCTCCCTGAGGCTCACATTTTATAAACTAGATATTTCCCACGTATATACGTTTTTTTTATGACCTCTATACCTTCATATTTGGAAAAAAATGGAATTTGATCTGAACAAATTATGTGTGTAGACGAAGATATAAGTGCAATGCACAGAGGAGCAGAGACAGAAATAGCTATTAAAGATTCTGAAAGGTTGCTAGCACAGGGTGTTAGCTAGATTTCATGGGTGTAGATGTGGTATAACACTTTTCCTCCTAAAGACAGGCCTGTACCATAAAAAGAAAAACAAAACATAACCAGAAAATCCTCCAATATCAATATACTATATATGTGTTAAGGCATGTCTCAACATTAAATTTGGACTGCATGGAAAGCAAAACTCAGCTGGCATTCTTGTACTTTAAAAAAAAAAAAAACAAGAAGAAATCTGACTTTTGATTGCTTTCTATGTTTAGTGCAGACAACAAAACTTGCTGATGATAATTTAATGTATCAAAATAAAAGCCTCTGTGTGATTACAGCGATGAATCATTTTCAGCCCTGATAGAATATCTCTGGCCAGGTTGTGCCAAGCTGCTACCTCCTCCCTGCTAATAATGCTCTCTGAAACAATGCCTCAGTATAAAATGTTTGCTGGCATACAGGTGCATGTAGCTATTGATAGCTATGTAGCAAATGTTGCTAAATGCAGTGGCAAAAAGCGATCCATGATCAACACAAATTCAGATATTTTAGACACATGCAGACATGAATCCTTGGGGTTTATCTCTGCCCTACTTTGGAGTTGGTATGTTTTCCTGGAAAATGAGCCCAGGAGAGGTAAAGCACACTAAACCTGATAGAGTAGCCAGAAACCGTAAGGTGAACATTTCTTAGACCTTTCTGACAAAGTTAAGGTTACTTAAACCACTATTTGATGTCATAAGGGTCTCCCTCGTTCTCTCCCTGCTTACTTTTGACGTGACGATAAAAAGCACATTAGAAGAACAAAGTTCAAGAGAAGATAGCCAAGGAGTTTCCTGAGCAAAAGTGATGCTGGACAGACTCTATGAATGGTAGAGGTAAAGGACCACACATGGTCAAACAAATACGGATGTTGTGACATCCAACCTGGATTCAGCAGCAGAGACGGCAGGGAACGTTCTCTCAGTGCAACTTTCTGGAAAGTAGAGCATGACTGATGACCTGGTTTGGTGTTAGAGGACACGCACATGCACACACACACATTCACAGGCACTGATTCTGGCTCACGGATCGTCTGTAGCTTTTGGGGGCATCAAACTGAACTGGGCACAAGGAAATTAATGGAAGACAAAAGCTTGACTGAAGAACTGGAAAAGACTAAAAATGTCAGATTAAGACAATTATTTTTACATAATCAATCATTATCTCTTGACTTGTGGATAGAACAATCTCCATGTATGTCCCTAAACAAAAAGAAGCACTAAAAAGCACTGTACACACTTGTTTGTTTATATATTTACAAAATCATGTTGATTTCACAAATTTTCTATTTCTTTAGCTTCAAGATTTCTGCTAAGTGTGTAGTTTTGTTCATGTAGCAAACTAAATGAGAAAATTAGAAATCAACAGAACCTCAGAGTGGCTATAGGGAGGAAGTCTGAATTTGTTAATATGAGTTAATATGTTCCTGCTTTTTTAAGAAAGGCAGGGAATATTTACAAAATTCCTGGATCAGGCTAAATTTGACAGAACTTATGGTTCATGGTAGCAAATGAATCACAATCTGATTCTGAACATACAATAGCACTATGATTGTTGTGTATATATGACCACTCCTGGGCTCTGTAGAAATCAGTAAAAGAAGATGAGATCTAATTTAAAATCTGACTCTGTCTTTTAACAAAGCAAGAACATATGTTTCAGCCTGTAATTTGCTGATTTTGTATCATCTGCATACTTGAGTACACATTATTTAAGGTGCTTTTAAGTGATGTCTATAATCCAAATGCCTTTGTCACCTTTAGAAATGTCTTTGTTTGGTTTCATTTTAACTGGTACGCTCTGGTCAGTGAATTTCAGTTATATCTGCTTGCAAGTCTTTGTTGCTGTGTTCCACTTACATGTGTTATCACTGGGTATTTATATGCTGTTTTAGTATCTCAGACTGTGTCAAAAGTGTGACAGATGCTTCAGGTGTGCCAAGAAAACTTTGTGCCCATGATGTCTTACATTAACACACACACAAACACACACACGCGCTTGCATGTTTAGTCACAGCAGTAAAAACAGCCATTATAGGAGCTTATTTTAGACTAGAGTGACATTAATCCCCAAACCCATATTCACCCCAAACACGCAGGCTTAACACACACACACACACACACACACACACTAAAAGCATGGAACTGCTGCTACGTTGCCTTCGTGTCCCAAGTTGCCAACTTTTTTGCTCAGGATTTCAGTTAATGCTGCATTCCTGTGTAAACACAAGCTCACATTCATTAACATGCCAAAGCTAAAGAAAACAGAAGAAAGAATGAAAAGCATTACAGAGAAATGCCTACACTTAGACACATGCACACACGTTAGCGGCCGGTATCTGCACCAGGTGCTAGAGTAGGCTGTGTTTTTACATGACATCACAACAGGGTGGATTTACTCAATTTAATATAGCAACATAGTGTAAGTTATAGCCAACATGCACTGTTGTGTTTATTTATGGTCTATATTTTGTACATTGACTGAGGTGCCGTTCATGTTTGAACCCACCCTGAATGTTTTCAATACGTTGTGGTGCGTTTGGCCAAATGTGGCAAACTGAGATTTTGTCCATTAGATGGCAGCAAAGCCTTATGTAATGTGACGTTTCACTGCATTTAGAGGGTAGCCCGACAAGTGATCAGACAGGCTAGAAAACAGCAGCTGCTGTCCTGTCCGTCACAGGTTGAGTCTTAAGCAAGTTACACAGCTGCACACACCAGTCTGCCTGGTGCTTTGACATCACTGTTGGAGACACCGATGCAGTCTGACATGCATTTATCACCACTCTTGTATTTTTTCTTTTAACTGTAACTGAATGTGTTGCAAAGCAGTTTTGCCCATATCTCTGCTTGCTGGCTCGACTTGTATATTTTGCTAAGCAGCTTTCTGAACTTATAACCATGAGCAATGGGAGCTTCAGCCACTGGAATGATTGCACTGTTAATGTAAAGACAATTCACACTTAGTGACTGATCTCCCATTTCCACTGCTTAACTCAATGCCTGGCTACATCGCTCTGTACCACACAAACTAAAGTGATGGGAGAAGATGGCAGTTTGTGATTTTCAACACAACAATCTAAAATATTCATCTAAAACATGCTTATATGCAGTTTATTTGATCTTGTGTGGACACAAACGTCTGCTCTGGTTTTCCATATTCTCGTCAACATCATCACTCGGCTATCTTATAAAATGCTCTAGCAGTTATGACTGATGTATTGTTGTCAGTACTGTTACTGTTAACACTTGTGGTCATGGGGTGAGTCCAGTAGTCATACCAAGTTTGTCAAACACTGTAAAAAATCATGCTCAGTATTGGTTTGACTTGAATTCACATGGATTCCAGCTGCATTTTGAATGTTCGTTTACCACAAATCATACTTTTGTTATATTTATAAAACAACAACCTTAAAAAAATGACTGCTTTTATAATAAAGAACAACCGTTTTCCATTGTGGAGAAAAAAAACACACACACTGCAGGTGAACAGTGCTTTTTGTTTCTGTACTGGGGTAAAGGGCAGTGTGCTGTGTGTTGTTGCATATTGTTCATGCAAGTGCATGGCACCACTTTAAAGAGATTGTTCCATACCTTGAAGTGTATTTGTACAGAAATAAGGTACTTATCCATAAGTGTATTTCCTATAAATGGAGGATGGTATGCTCCCTGTTTGAGAAGAGTACTAACATAGAAGCCATGTAATGAACTGCTGTGGATTGGGTTGGCACAGACATTTCTGTGTAAGTGGACACCGTTTTGAGAACGTTATTATTTTATCTGCCTGTGAGATGGCCTTTTCTGAAGGAGAGCCACAACTGTATATTCCCGTAATCTTGACTACACTGGGCAAAAAAGCTAATTTACCTAACATAGAGTTACAGGCCGGCTGCTGGTTCTGTAGGTGGGTTTATTTGTGTTATTGTGTATACACACATTTGTTCAGATGCAGATGGCTGTGTTTTAAGCATCAAAGTCATACTGTAGTAGAGCAAAGACTCATGTGTTCTGCAAGGTAACATTACTGTCAGTGGAATGTGGTGGCTTTGAAGAAGCTGTAGAACAGCTTCACTTCCCTGTCAGAAATGGCTGCCTGGCTGGACCTTTGACTTTTGTTTTGGCTACATCAACAAATTTCTTGCTGTGTCCATCCACAGCAGGTCATTGCATAGCATCTGTGTTGCTGTGTGCTCCTGTCTGCTTCTCTAACACGCCTAAAAGAATGTCAGCCGTCCCTCTAAAGCAGTGGTCTGTCATTTAACTGTAATATGTCAATACAAATTTAGAATATACACGTGTCACATCTAAGTTTGAGTCCACTCGGTCAGTAGCTTGTCAAAGAACCTTGACGTTCTTTGTTCCGACCTCCGATGTGCGATTATGTTACAACATTTTTTTTTTTTCCATGCAATACATTCAAATTTGTGCTGGATTACTTGTGAGTCATCAAACAAACGAATTGTCACCACAGTGTAGTTGTTATGTACATGCAGCCTCTATGGAGTTAAAACAATAATGTCACATACAATGCATTATTGTCTTACACAGTGAAGTGTGTGAAGGCCGAGAATGGGCTTTCTGTTCAAGCACTGTCAAGCAAACTGTCCTCAGTATTTAAGCTAATTAATATGTAACTGATAATGAGATTGTCAATATCACACCAGATTACAGCTTTTGTCACTGGCCTGGTTAAACTAATGTAATTACATCATCTGAGCGGATGATGACAGTGAAGGTAATGGAGCTGGTGGCAATAACTCTGTTAATGGATGCGATCCTGGCGATGATGATGACAATTAATTATCATGGAAGATACAAATAAAATCTATCTGCTTGGTATACCACAGCTTGTCTTGCGAGGTTTTTAACCCACTAATATTTTTATCATTTTATCATGAATAACTCATCTTTGTTGTTCTTCTTGGCTTTGTCTGACCTTTCCAGCTTTTCACAGAATACCAGAGGCCTGGGAGTTTGGGTGTTGCTAATGCTCCTGGAATCACTGCAGATTCCTGAGACAGTCCCAGAGACTTTCCTTGTTGCCTCACCAGCTGTCGTGAACCAGTTTGTACCAAGTGCAGGTGGTCGACCAGGGAAAAGAAGGCTTCGTTTGAAGGCGTCCTTGAATTGGAACAGCCTTGTTGTCAAACAGTGATGCAATCAGCCTTCAAAGGATGCACAAAGACACAGCTAATGTCTGGTTGGTTACAACTGAATCTAATACCACAGGGCACCAAAAAAAGGTCAGTAAAGGTGTTTGTGTGCCGGCCTTGATGGATGCATTAGTAATTTTCTTTTCGAGGCCACGCAGCCTGTCACTTTTGAAAATTCATCAGGAATAATAATGACTAAAGCTACTGTCAAGGTCAACCTCTCAGTCTATGAAATGCTTTAAAAGCTACTGTGCAAAAAAAGGTGTACTGTGTGCACATAAAATATTCATAAAGGTCTTTTCAGTTGCTGACACACAGTCTGTAAGATAGTATTAATGTTTGGGTAATGGCACATCTGTACCTGTGTGAGCAGGGAGCTCCTCCATCATGTTAAACTGATTGGATTGTGTCTTCCCACACACACTTCCTTCTATTAGCTTCTCCCCTTTATCGTCTTCAAAGTACCACTCTGTTTTATGTGAAGTCTCTGTTTATCTCAAGTACTGTATATCTGAGCTGTGCTTGTCAGACATTTCTCATCTGATATTCATTCTGTAGATAGTGACAACAAAATACTTACTACAAAAACTGTGACGGCTCAAAAGTTAGCTTGCTAGTGGGTAGAAAATGTTCTTGTGGGTGATGTCCCTTCATCTGAATAAAACAATAAACAATAATTGTTTATTCAGACTTTGTGGCAAGTGGTAATGAAGTCACTGTGCAGACACTAGAGGCCAGCAGAGCTTTAGGTGAAGCTGGAGACATGTTTAAATAACATTTAAATTCGTTTGTTGCAGAGTTGTGCAATCTTCATTAGAGGTTTGTTATTATGTCATTATACTGTGCACATACCTCGACCTACTCTGAACATGGACTTTTCACTTGAGTGGGAAACATGAAAATCAAACATTTGGATATTTATAGATTGTAGATCTTAGAGGAGGGAGAAGACAAATTAAGAATCAAGTAGTGTATTGATTTTGAAGTCAGATACTAAATATTTCACAAATTAGGAGGCTTCAGAGCAAATGGGTTTT
The DNA here is from genome assembly GCF_900634625.1 of Parambassis ranga. NCBI lineage: Eukaryota > Metazoa > Chordata > Actinopteri > Ambassidae > Parambassis > Parambassis ranga. Next base: position 6,041,549 of record NC_041038.1, on the reverse strand, counting down.
ATATAGTGGATCTTAAACATGTCTGCAGGGACGTGCTTTCTTACCATTAAACTGTTAAATGATGTTAATTTCACAGATGTTTAATAAGGGTGCAGCAGCGTATGCGCATATAAGGTAAGTGTGTTAGAGTCTTTATGTGTATAGGCCTCCTGATTGCTGTTGGTAATCACACTAATTTCAACAAAGCCTTGGATTCACATCATATATACACATGCGTGTATATTGCAAGATTTATTTTCATGTATTTGTGGAATTATTTACTTTTATGTGATCATCCTCCACTTGAATCTTGAGGTCCACAAGGACATAGTGGTCACACTAATGGAGGGTGTTCCTTCCTACAGCATGGTGAAGAAGTGGGCTGCTGAAGTCAAGCGAGGCGAAGAGAGAGCCTGGAAGATGACCCCTGTCCTGGAAGGCTGCTCACCATCACCACACAGGAGACCATTGACAAGATTCATAACACGACCTTGAAAGATAGATGAATCTCACAATGATACAGTGCCACAGAGTTGACTACCAGGACATGTCTCTGCAGTCATCTAACCTAATGACTAAGCTGTCAGCTTGCCGGGTCCTGGGACTGATGTGAAGTGGATTCAGCACAGCAACATTCCAGCAGTTCACAAGCATGAATGACACCTGGGACCACCACTTCCATCTGAGGTGAAAGAATATTTGAAACGGCGGAGACTTTCAGAAATTCCACAGGCAAGACAGTCATTGGTCTCTGTTTACTTAAGATTCAAGCATAGGAAGCTGACAACTCGTCTAAGACTCCTCACCAAGACGAAGCTCAGTGGTTATAGTTCTGAAAATAGTGATGAAATACCTGTTACTATGGACTGCTTTCTTGATGTGTGTGAAAGAGGAGACTGCTTCAAAACAGTTATGTTAATACATTCTTTATTGCTACTTCTTTGAAGTAATAATGAGGTATGAACACCTTCACTGCAACAGAACGTCACCTCTGCCGTCTACCTGTCTGGGTATAACAGCGCTGTCTTCCTGCCATCGCAAACCCCAGCTTCGCGTGCTGCCACACTTTTCATCTGGCACCGGTAACTGTGTGTGATTGCCCTCCTTTCACTGTTATCAGCTGCCGGTGTTGACAGTCTTCCTGATGCTTGATGTTCTTGCACAGGCCTGGCTTTGTTGTCTGAGCTCCTGGCTGCACCTGCGGCTGTTTGCCCATCTCCTTCTCCCCGGCTGAAAGGAGCGGTGGCGGAGAAAAATCCATTTTACTGTTAAAAACTGGTGGAGGTAAATCTGCCAGGACTGGCCTGGGTACTAAGGGAGCGCAGAGCAGAAGAGGAAGCACAGGTAGCATGCAACAACACTTCCCCTCTTGTAAAACATTAAAACACACATGTAAATGACATTGCAATTAGCATATAAATTGTAATAGATTTCCAATTTGAATGAGTGAACAAACAGGATGATGTTTACAGATATAACCCCTCTGTCCTCTTGGTGGCACAGTAGTTCCATAGCTTTAATCCACTGTACAGACTGCTGTCAGAAAGCAGTGCAGCTTCACATCAAGGCTGCAGCTCTCAATTTCTCAAAAATACCCAAAAGACAAACCGGATTAGCACACATTTGGAAAAGTTTATTTGAAGGAAGCTCACATATAATTGTAAAATTAAGCCCCATTTTACAGACCCAGATCCATAAAAGCACTCAAAGAGCAGGGCAAGAAAGTGTGTGTGCGTGCCAAGATCTCAGCACTGTGAATAATCATTTATAGCATTTGACGTGATCAGGATATATGATATATGAAACCTGAGAGAATTAGATATTAATTACAGTAGATGAATTTCTGTTAAATGTTAAGAGTTTGCTCTCTAGTGTTTTTATACTTTGACTCTCACTGATCACACACACATCCGTTCCTACATTCTTTACATTTTTACGTCCTTTGCATCACAAGAAACCTTCAAAGTGCTTTTTGATGTATATATATAAAAAAAGACAGAAAAATTAGCCAGGAGTCACAGAACAGCAGTCAGTTCTGGGAAAGAAGAGAGAGAGAGAGATCTGAAGGGGCAATGGAGAGGAAAAAAGGGGCTGGATGGAGAGTTGTACTTTTAGCTTCACACACACACACACATATTCACATGCACATAGATACACAGTGCAGCAGCAGCCTGCTGTGGAGTCTGACTGAGGCTGAAGTCAGTGAAGCGAAGGATGAGGTGAAAGAGAAGGAGAGAAAGGACCGAGGAGTGAGAGGGGGGTGAAAAAGTGAGGAATAAATAACAAATCTGAAGTGACATAAGTGGACATGCTTTGGCTCGCCTCAGAATAACACGCTGATCGCTCCCTCCTTTTTATCCCATCTGTCGGATGCTATATTTTGCTCTGGTTTGCTTACAGGGGATTTATTTATTCTTGAACCTCACCCCTCTTCCTTTGCTTTACTCTGTCTCCCTGTCTCCCTTAGTGTGTCTGCCTTTTTTTTAATGCAGACATTTGTTCTCATCCTCAAGCTTGTTTAGTGGCTACTCCCCTTCCTCCCTCTGCCTTCTCTACCTCTCCTCTCTTTCTAATAATAGCCATAATATGTTACGAGTATGCCTTGCTCGCAGCAGTGCTGCATCTTCCTCTCTCTTTCTCTCCTCTTTCTCGCCTTCCTACCCGTCCCTCTCTCACATTTCTCCCTCCATATGCTCTGTCGGAACAGTTGGTGTTATCTCACCCCTTTTTCCTCTATTTCCCCCCATCCTTTCACCCCCCCCCCCCCCCCCCCCCCCCCATCCTCATCTTCCTCGTATGCAGTACAGCGTGAACGTGTGATCTTCCTCACCCCTCCCACACTTTGGCATGTCTTTCACCCTCATTCTTCTTCTTCTTCTACTCTTTTTGCTCTCCTGGCTGCGTAGGCTGGCTCTTGTTGCTGTGCGAGTATGTGGTCCTCAACTCCCCACTGAACCTCTATCATTCTTTTTCTTTCCTTGTCATTCTGTCTCTGTCTCACACACACACACACACACACACACACTTTACAGTTCTCCCCCTCCTCCTCTGCAGAAGTGTGTACTATGCAGGCTGTCTGCCTCTCCCTCTATTTTCTTACTGTGTCTCCTTCTCTCTGTTAAACCTCTGCCAGCCCAGCCTGTCTCATTATATTTGTGCATGTGTTGTATTTGTGTCCATGCATATCTGCTGATGTGTGCATTCCTTTTTAGAAGTATGTGTGTGTGTGTGTGTGTGTGCATATGCACCCTCTTGCCTGTCTGGTTTTCTATTCCCATCGAAGGTTATCTTTATATCATCGCAGCACATCTCACACAAAGGCAGACACACAGATGAAGGCAGAGACATTTTCTGGTTAAATTCTCCATCTTACCCTGTGAACCTTGTTACTGCATCCATGCAGGTGAGCATACAAAAGACCTGGAGGAGCAGCAGAGGGAGGGTGGATGTCTACTTCTTAGACAGGCATGCAGACAGACAGATGGGCTCTCAGACTGACACAGACGTGCTGTGACAAACACGAGAGACTGAAACGCCAAAATAAAGTGAGGCAGGGAATTGAAGCTGCTGGCTGAGAAACAAGCTGAAATCTTAACTTTTTATTCGAACAATGATTTTAATACTTGTTTAGAAAATGAAGGGCCACTTAACAGTAAATAACACACAAATGAAGAGCAATGTTACAGCATAGGATTATGGAGGGTGCCCTTTCACTGGTTTTGGAAGGGCATATAGAGTCTGATTGCTAGGCTACATTTCTTCAGAGCATTCTAACTCTGATATTCTTGCTAATTAATTTTTATAAAGATGTCTGTGAGCTTTGTGAATATCTAACGTTAGCCACATAAATACATCTTGCAAATGCTTACCCAGAAACACACCTCCAGCGATAACATCTGGTCACAACACACAACCCAATCTACTTTCCTGTGGCGACAGGAAGTACACAATTAGCACAGCTTGAGCAATAGCATCGTAAAATTGTAATGCGGTGTTTGTTTCTAGGCTAATATTAATATGCTGTATTAAAGGTAAAAATTACTACAGTAAGAAATGCACGAAATACATATCTAAGAATGTTTTAGTTTTTTTTATATATTTACTTTTTTTTACAACAGGATGTTTTGGCAAATGAAGGCACCGCCCCACAAACTGTGCACGCTGTAACGTAATTCTAACGCACCCTGGAAATGGAGAGACTTGCCAGCTGTGCTGTGTGCGCACACCTGGCGTAATTATTGGGTAGTACTCTCCCTGCTGCTGTTCATGTTTTGGAAGGTAGCTTCTCTGCTGGAGCTTTGAAAATGTCATGAAAACAGGATTTATTTTTGATTTTTGTGTTTTTGAAGCAGAACAGCGCACCTCGGGCCAAACTTTTTCCGTGCTGCTATAGGTGACGTTTGGACTTCCGGGTGGTTTTCTCTCTGACAACATGGCGGCACTTGTTTCTCCTCGGTGTGGTAAGAAATTCACACATTCTTGTTGAAATCACGCTGGCTGTGTTAATTGTCAATCCGCAACTTTGCATGAGAAGTGTGTGTTTCTGCGTCTGCTTTGATAATGTGTTGCTTCTTATGTGCAATGTGCTAATGAATGTCATATTGTTTTATACAGTATTGAACTCTGGTTGTTGCTATTCTTTTATATTTCTATATTGAAAGCCAATAATAGAAATACTTTATTCAATTTGAAGAATGTTCCACTCAATCTGCTTTTGTATAGTCACACATAGTGTCAATATAGGATGATATCCAAGGGCTGACAGCCATGTTTTCATATATATATTATTTTGCCTATGTGATGTATAAGCAGATTTTCTCAGGTTGCCATATCAGTCAGTGTGCGTGATATTGGCAAATATTTGATCCATTGCTGAATCACAACTATTGTATTGTAACTATTGTAGATTGTTCTGTTTTTGAACTGGTGTCCAAATGTGCTTTGCATCAGGCTGTATTTTCTGCATTGCAGGTGTGTGGAAATGTTGTAGGATTGTAAGGGTGGGACATTTTTCTGCATATATTTTTGCAATTATTGCTGGATCGCTGTTATCTATCTCCACAACTTTGTTTCTTAAAGTACGCATGAGTTTGACATAAGTTAATCACTGATCTGTGAAGCATTATTCAGCAGCTGTGATGATGTCCTTTAGTGTTGATTGAGTGCCGCTGATCAGTTAATCAGTATAGTGTGCACTATTAGGAGGCAGTGTTTGTGTGTCACATTCTGGTAAATTAGTGTATCAGCATGATGAATTATAAAGTATCCTCTGGTCATTTTTCCCATTGAGTGCTTAAGGTGCCATGTGAAGGGAGTATGGAGGATGTTGGTGTCTGTTATTGTTTCTGGTGAAAAATCAGTATGAGAGGGGCATCACTGGCTGACTCAGATCAGCATTTCTTATTGTAAATGGTAAACATGCTTCCTGGTTAGTATACTGTACATTTACTGTGAATACTAGCAGCACGTATGTTCCATTGTTTTCTCATTATTGATGATATGGTAGTGATATTGGTGGTGAAAAACCTGATGTGTGCAGAATGCAGTGTCAGCTGTTTTCACTTCTCAGGGGTCTTGTGTCTTCTACAAACAATAACAGTGCAAACCAACTGATCCAGTTAAATTGTATTTAACTTTAGAGGAGAGGATAGAGGAGAACATAAATATATGAACCAGTCAATAATCTTTCAGCTGTCAGTCAAAACAAAGGAAAGTGAACACTGGCTGCTGGAGACTTGTTTTCTCTAAAGTAGCTCATTTTAAATGGATGAATGTATCAATAAAATATACAATATTGGAAGTAAAATGTCTATTTCAGCATTACAGGAAACGATAATACAGGGAGTCAGACATTGCAGCCCTGATGTGGCATTTATTTATTTATTTCATTACTTGCTTCATAACCACATTTATTTATCTTCTTGGCATATTTATTCATATCAATTTAAATTCACAGTTTTAAGAATGCGCAGAACATCCTCATGCATTCTTAAGCCAAGACGGATGCAAATCAGTTTACCATGGCTGCAGATAAACATCCCCATAGCTGCTTCCTACCCTCCAAACCACCAGTTTCTTCTCCTCTTTAGACCTGCTTTAGTGCAGTATCAGAGAACCTTTTTTTCCTTTATGTCACAATCTTTTTTTTACAAGACTTGATTTTGTAACAGAAATGTGCAGATCAAAGTTAATATTTCTGAATTGATCAGCACACTACTGCTGATCATAGAGGGTCTGGCTGGAAATGCTTGTCCGTTTAAGGTGTATCAATATTGCAGCAGTTGGAAAGGACATAACGAAGCAGTTACTATTGAGCCGATTTAAAGGCAGCCCATGTATGCATTAATGTATATAAATAAATCTCTGAGCACTGCATCAGTATGTTGCATCTATTAATGAGCATTTCCAGCAGGTGCTTCTTGAACTTGCAAGGCCAGCTGCTGCTCCACCTGTACGTGATTTTTTTTTTTTTTTTTTATGTTCGTATCCAGTGTGGACCTTTCTCTGCTTCTTCCTAGTAGACTTTTCATAAAAATTCAAGGAAGCATAAGGTACTGCAAAGTATTGATTCTCTTAGAATTTTTAATTGCAAATTGGGCAAATGAAATCATTCTTTGTGCAGAATTTGATATTGAATTATGTAGGGGTTTATTGTCTGTGCATTGGAGCTAGAAATACTCTACATACTGTAAGAAATGGCCATGCACCAAAGAGTATTCTTGTTAAAGCTGTTTTCCTCAGATGAAGAGGCTCTGTCCTTCCTATCTTTCGAACAGACCTTTTTTTTATCTTCTCAGGGTAGAGTTTTCTTTGATTTTCATCATTGGTCTTCCTAATGGGGAAAAATGGTGCCAAGGTAATGCTGTTCTTTGGCTGCTGAATATGCATGAAACTCTGGTGAAACACAGATGTGGGATCAGAGAGAAGGAGGTGCTGACAGATTCAGACAAATTGTCCCAAGTTTTTTCCACACTGACCCCACATAAAGGAAAAGTGCTTCCTATACATTGATTCACTGATGAGGTTTGCTATAGTGTAGAGATTGTCCACTACACTGCATATTTATGTATCCAAACACGATGGAGAGAATCTCTGAGATTTGCTTCTTGTAAATTTATTTGTTTTTTCTTTCGGGTCAGTATTGTTTTAATGCAATGCCTCTAATACACTGTCATACAAATCTTACCAGGCCAGAACAATGTATTAGGTAGGGTAGGAGATTTCATTCTGATGCACTTTTTGTTAAATTAGTGTAACTTCCCTTTACAATCCGATAGCAACCAATTAGTTGGGCAGTTTCGCATTAAAACGAAGAATATTAATTATCTGTGGAAGCTATAAAACGCTAAAAACATCAGCCAATCCTCTGGGATCCTCTGCGCGAGTATTTTGTATAATTTTAGTATATTGGCTGGTTGTCACTCTCTTCCTGCTCTGTGCGCACCAGAGAGGTACGTGCATGATGGCCGAAGTCACAGACCACAGCTCGTCTTCAGGTAAGTCCATGTGATTGGGAGGCGTGGCTTCGGGGTGAGCTCCGAGAGAAAGGGGCGTGTGTTTACTTTCGAAACCTGGCTGAGTTTTCAAAATCTCCTACCCTATCTTTAATACAAACACCAATAACTTGAACTTCCCTGTCATTGTGACAAATCATGTTTTTGTCTACATATGTGCAGAATATAAATAAATACACACGTAAATATAGATGCTGGTTTAACAAAAAAAACCTATTCTTCATGGAGGTGTTGCTTGTAGCATATGGCCTGACAGCTGTTACGGTCGAACAGTTGCAACCATGCTTCTGTATTAATTGAACTGATTATATATTCAGGTGACTGACACTAATGATCACTAACAAACTTATAGTCATAGATGGAGATATTTGATCCAGTCTGACTCAAAACTGTGATGTTATTGGTAGGCTTAGAAGTCCTCTGAATCGGGAGATGAATATCAATCTTTATGTGCTTGATGCTCGGAGAAAAAAAAATCAGATACCAAACAGTATACGCCCTCTGAGTGCAGCATCTGTGTAATTCATATGAAGATAGTTTGCAGGGCAGATGAGTGATGGTAAATGCTGCCTTCCCTGCACAATTACATCATCCTGAATTGCATCACTTTTGGCTGCAGCAGATGTCAGGAAAAAGAAGATATTCATTGTGTTTTGAGGCCAGTGTATTGGGTAAATGGTTTAGATGCATGTCTATTATGCAATTGCAGTTTTTGGGCATTGGTGCTGATGTGTAATATGGATAATATGGATGTTTACTGTGTTTGTATGGATCATTATTTTGTATCAAAACACCACTGACTGTTTTTTCCTCTTAGTGGGATGCCACCACTTCTCAGGGTCCTTATTGTGTTCTTTTGTAACACCTGCTTTTAACAGTCTGTCTTCACAAGACAAACAGCAGCAGTAGCTGAATTTAACACAATTGAAACTGCCACTGTCAGTGTAGCTATGCACCCTCCTGTGCATTGTGTGTGTGCAACACCTTTAAAACTCAGACTGTAGGGCTGTTCTGTAGGGCTGTAGAAAGGTCATTGGAGAGGTGGGTGAAGAGGAAATGAGGTGCCAAATGGCAGATATAGCTACTCCAGGACAAATACTGAATTTCTGCACTGATAAGGAAATGGCTGAATGTTTGATGTGGCTGATACAAGTATGCAAACTGATCACATTTGCCTCCCATAGATAGTTGTGATAGGATTTGTTTGGCAATTTTATTTATCTTAGAGGACGCCTTGAGCATGCCAACTTATGCTGTTTGGTCTCAGTCTAAACACTCTATTAGATGTAGAACAAGTCGGTAATGAGACCCTACTACTATATTTAATTAGCATTAGTTTTAGCTTGTTAAAAACAGTGTGCATTTAGCCTAACAGGCGCCATAGTATGTGTAAAACATGCCATCTGTGGATGTAGAGGGAGTGGTGGGTTGACTGTTTGAAGATGTTGCACTCATTCTCCTGGTCATTCAACAGGTGTTTGATTAGTTTCCTCTAGAGCCTCTTTTACTGAGGGGTTGTGTTGCCCATAAAGGGATAATGACCACTGTCAGCTTCTACTCGAGTAACCTCAAGTCTGTGTCAATCTCTTGGCTGTGTGTGTGTGTGTCCATCTGCTCTGTAGGTGTATGAGGACGCCTTCCCTCTTAGACAGACAGCAGAGAGAGGCAATCATTTAATTTTCTTAAATACCTGGCAATAATGTATTGTGATATATGGTAGATGACTGCTACTGTTTACATGCTCAGAGACTTTGATTATCAGAAATTGCGCACACTTTTATTGTCACATCCTGTTCTTCATTGTTAGTTCTTTTTCTTTACTTTTAATTTCATCATTCCGGGCTTCCAAAAAGAAATCAAGCATCATCTAACCTCAGCCTCTCCTGCTAATATTTGTTTTTCTCACAGCAGGAATCATTTTTTTTATTGTTTTTCTATTCTTGCTGCTCCCTTCTTCCCCAAGATAAAAAAAGCTAAATAAAGATAATATTTAATCATTTCTCACAGACTTTGCACTCTCTTTGGAAAATATGTGTGTGCACACCTATTTGTGTATGTATGCATAATTCTTTCAAATGGCCCCATGCAGCATTTATATCATCATAATAGTGTTGTAATGGCTTTAAGTGCACATTTTATTATATGCAAGCATAAATGCAAGACAAGTTTCTGCGTGTAAATGGGAGCTTTATATGTGATTACAGCATATGCGTTGGTGGCACATGTATTTTAAGGTAGACATTTAGTGTGTGTGTTTGTTTGTACAATGTATTTGCATGAGCCTTATGAACACTGACAAAGCGGAAATGATGGTAATTAACTAAATGAGCTACATCTGCACCTGAGGGGGAGGGGGAGAGATAAGAAAATATAAGGCTGCATTTATAAGAGCGAGTTACATGTAAAGGAGGAATGTAAGATTCAGAGGATGCTTTTCATGGATGACTGTGAGAGGAGGTGAAGACGGAGACATACAATGCATGTGTGTATGTGTACTCCTCCCCCACTCTCCTCTTCAACAGGTGGTAAAGGCAGGTGCTGCCGGCCCTGTGACACAAAGTCTTTCCTCCTTTGAATTGACAGTGCTGCAGCCCCCAGCCCCAACTCAAGGCCTCTCTGAGTCAGAAGAGCTTAACATACCACAGTTGTAAGTGACCCAGAAAAAAAACGTGTCAAATGGGAAACAAATCCTCCTATAGTGGTGAAATTTTCCTGACATGGCAGTCTACGTGTGGAGATATTGGTGCTGGAATGCAGCGAGCATTTCCTTTTAGCGTTAAATCAAGCAGACACCCCTCTGTGCTGCAGGTTACACCATGCTGATTCAAAGGCTAGTTCAGCTGCTTCTTTCCTTTTGATGAGGACTGCTGATACAGCTGAGATCATACACAAATAATAATTATAAGTTTTACAATTCTTTACTCTCACACACTCTCATAAATGACAGCTCAGTAGATTCTCACACTGAACTCAATTGCACAGCATATTGATTAATAACACACATATATACATATATATTCTTTTTATTTGATTGATCTCTTTGTTTTTTTTTGTTTGTTTTGTTTGTTTGTGGGTAGGGGGTCAGAGCAGAGAGAGTTTGTAAAGTAGACCAGCCCAAAACAACAAGAAACGCTATAGTGTGATGTAATAAAGTAAATATATTAAAGATGATTGTCTCACATGCAGCTCCAGAGATTAATACTGAGCTTCTGAGGTGTCTTGATCCACCTGACATTAAATGTACCTTGTGAAATTACAGTGTAGCAAAAGAGGAAAAAGCTTGTAATAAATAATTGAACTTTCAGCAATATTTGATCATGATGGTGCAACATTGTGTAACAATGGAAAGAGGAAGGAAGCTAAGTTCACTGGTACAGTCAATATCAGTTTAGTTCAAACTGATGCTATTGAGGTGAATCAAGTGTGAGTCAACAATAGTAGTCCGACAGCAGTGAAATACTGAAGGCCATTTGGGATTTTTGAGCATTGATTGAATTAAAGATGAACATTGACACTGAATCATTATGTTTTCCGTTTCCTTTAAGTCCCATGAGCGCAACCTTTTTCATAGAGAGGACTAATGAATAATGCCAATAGATTACAGGAAAGATATTCTTCAGTAAAAGAGGAGGCAGCAACTTTTCAATTGTGGAATGTATTAGCAGATGGTAGTATAAAAGCTTATCAGGTGCTGAAGGAGTGTGTATTAGTGTGAGGATGACTATCATATCTGCATGGCCATGTGTCAAGGTAAGCATGTGTCCTGTGAATACAAGAAGATTATCGTCAGTGAAGGAAATGGAAAGCTTAGAAATGCTTGTATGATGTTCACCATGATGGTGTGGGATGTGAGTTTATTATTCAGGCAATTAGATGCACCTGTTCTGCCTTGTGAGTGTTGAGCTCTCCCACGTGTGTGTGTGCGCGCAATTTTTTTTTTTGTGTGTATAGTTGCCTAACTTGTGAACCTGCTATTTAATACAATAGAAATCCCACACTGAATTATCAGCTGGGGCATTTGGACAAATTTCTGTTTCTAGCCCCTGATGTAGTGCAGTAACAACAGAGTTTGTGTCTATTATGTTGATTTGTTGTGCTTTTCCCCATATAGCGAATCAAAATTTCAGAATTTCAAAATAAAATGAACATAGCTTTAAATAAGCATTACATTGTGCAGTTTGATTTTTAAACATTTATACAATAGGCGAGTTATGGCCACTAAAAACATTTTATATGACTGTCTCAGTCTCAGCCATACCACTCTGTATGTGGGTGAGTGAAGTCAGTCAAGTCAAATGGTCACATTAGTTTAACCTTCTACTAAATGTGTAAACATATTTAGGGCCCAAGCACGAAACGTGCTAGAGCCCTATTGAAATGCAAAAGGTTATTATTAGGGTCCGAGCACCGAATTACACCATGAAAGAGGAGTCAAGGAAGCCATCTATGTTAAGCTGGAAAAACCTTCCCTTAACAGAGGTGGTGGCCTCAGACATCATCTTTCTACCACATACAATGCAGTGATTCCATCCATTCCCAGGAAGTTTGCACATACTCACAGCAAGAACAAAGGGCTGTCAACCAGTCCCCCTCCAGCAGTTTCATAGTCGTTAGCCAGTCGTTAGACACACCTGGCCCAGTCAGCCAGAACATCACAGGTAAGTATGGAAACATTTAGTGCTATTGTTTTTTAAGCTTTTTAAGTTTTTTACCCAGACCCACCCACATAGGTCTGTTACCACATATAAACCATGTTTCCCCACCAAACAGTTAGAACTGATGAAGCTGCTTGGATGAGCAGCGAAACGTCTTCTAGAAAACTCTACAAGTCCAGACGCCTTGCTTCAACCTTCTCTACCATAGGTATGCGGACGAACTCCTCCTAGGGATTTGGCCCGATTGACTTGATATTTAATGGATGTGACCTAAAGGACCTGCTGATCAAAAGTTATCAAAAGCTTTTCTCTAACTTAAAGGGCGTGGCCTCTGTGGCTCGCCAAAATCTGGCACCGATTCATGATTTCGCTATGAAACTTCAAACGGCTCCCACACCTGCATACTTTATCCAAACGGCTTCAAACTTTCTGCACGTGGTCAGAGGTCAGTCGTCTTTGGTTGTGATTTTTACCCCCTGAATGTGCTCAAAAACTCACCAAGCTTTACCCAATATTATCCCCCAACTAAAATTTTTACTTGACGCTGTGGCCAGTGGCGGGCATGGCCGCATGGCTTTATAGCGCCCCCTAAAGTGTGAAAATATTCACCAGAGCTGCTACAGACTTGATACTTGGTACACAGATGTATCGCCACGTGACGAGAAAAAAAAGCCTCTTGGACAAAAATTCCACGACGTACAGTAAGTCCGCCATTTTGAAAAAACCATGCCATGTTCCATTTTGCACTCCCCGCCCTTTTGCGAACTCCTTGATGTTCTCTTCTGCCCTGCAGACCACAGCTCGTGCCGGTATTGGGGGAGAGAGGACGTGGGACGATAGTGTAGGCGACGGCTGCTGGTACCATCGACCGCAAGGAGTGCGAGGGCCCATCATCGCTCCTTGCAGCTTTAATCATTGTTATTGTTGTGATGTACCATCCGGGAGTTACTGAATCAAGTGGTTTAGCTGTTTCAAGCAACCATACACCAAAAGTGGGCCATTTATTGGATGTGGATGTGTGTGAAGTCTGTATACACACGTGTTTTTTTATCTTTACTCCCTATTTGTCCTCTTCAAGGAAATGACTATTTCTCAGCCATGTGACACATTTAACTGGCTGTGGGGTTGAGTTGGGCGGTCAGTAAAGTGTGAACTTTATTGATGTTTACAGTCAGTTCACCTTATCTTTGTGTGCCATGCCCAAAAACTGAACAGACTGAAGAGATGTAGGTCAGGACAGAGTGGGAGAAACTGTGCCTGATACGTGTGTATAGAAATAATGTGTGTTTGTTTGTGTAGGCAGCAGTTCAGTGTTTCTGAGATTTCTATGGCATTGTATCTGTTTTTGTAATTCCACTGGCGTTCAGGCTGACTTTATTGTGAGAGAGTCAATATATTCATAGATTGGACTTAATCATAATCAGGGTGGCTTGTTTTGTCCTTTGAAGTAAACATATTTTGTTATAAACACTATAATTTCCTTTCACAGAACAGAATGACTTCTATTTAATGTTGTACATTCTTTGGCCACTAGATGCTGATGCTGGGACAAATTGGTAAAAATAAAAAAACCAACAAAAAACAACTCTGTGTTCAGTTACTTTCCTGTTTTATAACAAATTACAGTGTACAGTAACACACATGCAGATATCCATGTGGGCAACAATACACAGATGTGTGTACCAGGTTCCTGATGAGTGAGAAACAAGATTTTATGCAATGTCTAGAAACATATTTTAACTGGATAGGGGCAAACATAAGAAACCTGCAATTTAAAAAAAAAAATAATATTATGGATTTACTGTCTTAAAGTGCACGTCTAAAGGAGGAATCTGAACAGAAGACATTACTATTCACCTCTGTCCTTTCTTCAGAGTATTTACACCAAAATCTTCTCTGTAGTGCAAGCCCATCTGAACTTTGAAGTGTGACCCTTTGTCTTTGACTGTTGGTGGACTGACGGCTCTAATACAGCATCACATGGTCGAGAAGAGACTCTAAATTGTTTCTGGCTCAGGGAGACACACGTCCTTAACTACATTTAAACCACACTGCTTCAAGGTCATAAGAAAATCATCTGTGCTCTCTGCCTCTTCTTACAAAAGCATAAATGTTGAATGAAGAAGCTTTGCGTATATCTCTCTTCATTTCCCTAGCGTGACCTCTTGTCCCTCAAATTATTTCACCATCTACCTCTGTATTTATCTCTCCGTCTCTCCAACTGCTCCTTATCGTCTCACTGTCTGTCGCCTCTCTGCATTCCTCTTACTTGATCTATCTGTCTGTCAAGGCAACTGTTCCTCTGCTGTATCTCTGTTTCTATCCATCCATCTGAATGTCTCTCTCTTCGGGGGACATGGGCCCAGTCAAATCGATCACATCACCCCATCCGTGTCCTGTTGCAACACACAGATCTCTGTCTTCCCGCCCCTTGTACACCTCTAGCTAAAAAGACAACATCATCCATCAGCCTCTCTTCTTGTCTCTCACACACATAAACATGGACTTCTATTTTGACATACCAAGGGGTTGCATGCTGTCCACCTGTCTTTTGTCTGTCTTTTGTATCAAGTGCTTCTTTTTTTCCCTCCCTGTCCATCCATCTCTCTTTGTCTGTCTCGATCCAAACATATCACAGTGTACCGTTTGTCTTTTCAAGATGATGCCATAATACAGTTATGTTCCATCTTTGTCATTGTGCCTGGCAACACTCCATTGCTTCATTACCACGGCAACAGAAAACTGTCCCCTTTCATTACAGTGCTTATTAATGCCGCACACATACACAAACACGGCTAATGTGGCTGGAACAACATGTATGTTTAGACACACACAGATGATTGTGCGCTCTCAGACATAGTGATGCTCAAGCATACATATTAACTTGCTGTATAATTGCTGGCCATATTAATCTTAGGGCTCCTCCTCCAGCATGTTAGACACATAACATACTGCAGGACATGCACTGCTGGATTCAACTTAACAGCATTAAGTGCACTTCAGTGCCTGGCCACAGCCCCAACAAACACACTGCATGCACTGCTGAGTCTAAACCAAGCTATAATCTGAAGCAGCCACTACACACACACACACACACACACACCACGCAAAGCACACAGTAAAAACAGATGCTTGGAAAGTGCTTTTCTTATCTCCAAATAAATATAGAGATGTATGTTTTGAATATAATGTTATTAAGAATGTTTGAATACATAAGCTATATATATGCAAATATGACTAAACACAGACACAGGTTTGCCCTATTTTTTAGTTGTCACAATGGTTTATTGCTTTAGATAATTTGTCAGATTGGTCTTTTTAATTGTATATCTGCAGATAAATGGATTTGTAAAAAATAAATAAATAAAACTAATTACGCATGCAAGTGAAGACACTATGTCCTGAAGTGACAGACAGATGAGCTTTTCTGGAGGATGTCGACTCCTTCAAGGTGTGTATTAAGTTGATGATACCACTTTTACACAATTCAGTGGTCAAGTCAGTTGTCACTTTTTCCTTTTTTGCTTGGCTGGGCAGTATGAGCCCTGCCAATGGAAATTGGTTGAAAACCATATAGCAACCGAGATTACAGGTGTCAAACTACCTCTGCTGGCTGACAACTCCTAACAAGCAGACTGTCAGGAGAGCTCAGGCTACCTTAAATCGCCCCCTGCATCTTATTTTTTGAAGGTTTAGAGTGACTCCCCTTAAGGCTCAGACTGAAAAATGCCAGTTCCGACAGAAGGACAAATACATGGGTATTTGCAACATACCAGTGGGGCAGAAATTACAGCAAAATCCTGCCGAGGTACACGGAGGAAATAACAAATGCACACAAGGCACTGTGAGTCATATGCCATGTTTGCACATAGCAGATCCCAACCTGATTAAACAGATTTTGGAGCGAGGTGTTATTCACTGGAATCAACACCCAATGAGGGAACAGCTTTTTGGACAACGGTGTCCGTCCCTCCACTGCAGTAACATGAACCATTAAAACCTAAAAGCCCCCTTCTACACTGGACAGACTAACACATTTTGGATCATTCCAACTATTTCTACTAAAATAAAGGATATAAAACAGCAACCACAGTCACTGGCCTTTGTGTCAGTTCACTGTTTACCAACTTGGTTTCTTTATTTGATAAAGCCACTCAGTTTTCAGCTTTCATTTCAAAAGGGGACAAAAGAAAAAGAGCAGGTGAACAGTGGTGGTTGAAGGACCTAGAGTATAAAGAGCTGTAACACTGGATGAATCGGACACACTGAATATTTCCTGGCAGTTATTTTCCTTGGCTTGAATAACCACCTCCACAGGAAGATTCATTGCCAGATGTTGTGTTTCTTTTGCGATGTGCTAACTCGAGCTCAAATCACTATGGTGATAAAATGAAATTTTTGATGAGTGAAACTGCTGCCACTCATAGTAGAAGTAGTCCAGACTAAACACTGTTTTAAGGTTAAAAGCTGAGCAACATGGCCACTTTCTTTTTTTCAGTGGCTTTTGGTGTCTTGCATTTTTACAAGTAGCAAGGACCAGTGGGTATCACCACTGAGCTGGTAACAAAACTTTGAGTCACTGGAGAGGAGTTAATTTTGTAGATCCAGTTGAATTGTTAAACATCATATAAACAGCAGATTATATGAGCTAACTAACGCTGATTGCTTAATTGCTGCTTAATGGTTTCTGCAAGCTAGTGTCTGTCTCATGATTACAGTACAGATCTCAGCTGAATCCTTGAGTTTAACTATTTATAAATAATTAAGCAACTGTTGAGTGCAAAGCAAATTCAAGATGAGGTTTTACAAGCTTCGATTCAACAACATTGAGAAAAATGAAAGTATTATTGAACCTTTGCCCTAACACTCTACAGTCTGTTTCTGAAAGAAAAGAAATGGAAAAGTGCTCCAAGTATTTCTGCTTTCCTTTGTCTACATCTCCTCTTTCCCATTTCATAGCAGAATTAGAGAAATCAATGACAGCTGAATCAGAGGGCCTCAGTTCATGCAGAGAGTAAGCAGGTATTTTCATCTCTATGTTGTTAGGCTGTTCCTTTGTTTTATGCAATCTCTCTTTTCAACTCTTTCCAATCATTGTGGCTGCCAATAGACCTGTGCATCAGGCACAAGCTGTTCAAACAGGCCTCGATACAAAGGATAACAGCATGTGGCGAAATGTACTCTCATTCCTGTTCAAAAACAGTGACAGGCAGAAATAAATGTGTCTGTGGTATAATCTGTTACCCAATCCATAGTCCACCCTTGAGCCAAACCATGGCATTTGAGACTGTCAAGAGAAGACATTTTCCATAATAAAATGTAATCGATCCTGATGCAGGCCGATGGAACATGTCTGCAAAAAACTGATCTGTTTAAATTTGTTAAATAGCTGTTAGTAACCACTAAAAGCTGACTAATTAATGACATCATTATGGTTTAATAATGACAAGACCAGAGGACTTTCCAGGTCGCCCAAATCTGGGTCATGGACTGAAAAGGCCTAAGTATCCATGTCAGGAAAAATCACAGACTGAGACTTTAATAGTAGCGTCAGTATCACTTCTGCCCGAGTGGCTGGCTGGGGGTGTCGTGCCTGCTTCCTTTCTAAGTGGATGTATTCTGCATCACTGGGTTGCATTCATTGACATACATCTAATATGGCTGTTGCAGTGTTCCAGTCTGGATTTCAGGGGGGGTTTAACCACATCCTCTGTGCTATTTTGTGTCTCGCTCTGTGGTGACAAGAGACTTGTGTTATGTTTGTTTTCCAGCTGGGTGTAATTCAACATCGATAGCACTTATCTGTGCTCTGCTGATCTTCCCTGGCATTAGGGAACCAATGGGATAACCTCTCTCATGTGGTGCTTTTGGCAGGCAAACAGTTGCTGCAGCTGATCGCAGGAAAAATGTGTGCATACAAACTAAAAATCAGTGGCAGGAGGAGGATTAGACCCAGTCCCTGAAGTAAAATAAATCCAGCAAAAATGAAGAAAACTTTTTTCACTGTGTTGTTTAGCTTTAGTGTTCCCAAGGCATTGTAACAGAAGGCACACTGCAAGGTTGTGGGTTGTTTTTTTTGTGTCAGATAAGCCTGAACTACCTTCTTTCTGCAAGGCAGAAAAATTATGAGTCTCAGCACTAAATATTGAAAAACAATAAATTCCACAGTGCAATGCATTTTTATTTGTAGTTGCAGTCAAATTAAAGTTTTGTGCTGAGAAGCTGACATTTACAGCTGCATTTTTATGCCAGTCATTGATGTTATTATTATGCCAGGTGTGGAAAAATGTAGCCGTTAACTGCAGTACAAGTTAAAATGGCAGAATTATGTGTGTGGCATAAAGGACAAAACTACTAGCTTTATGCGACCATGAATAATGTTTACTATGCTGTAAGTAATTGCTTTCTCCAACACAGGCATGCAGAGGTCTCTCTCTGTTTTCTTGTTATTCTTTGAACATAGTTGGTTGCTATATATTGATAATGGACATCTGACTATAGGAATGTGGCGAAAGATGCTGTGTGTGTAGATAGAGGTGTGAGCAGTGGCTTAGCAGTAGCCTCACTGGCACCAAGGAACAACAGGCAATAAGTAGCATCCACACCAGTATGTGTCTGTGCATTTTAGGCAGAAGCAGTGTGTGTGTGTATGTGATTGTGTTAGATGGATATAAAGAAGACACAGTGACAGGTACAGCATAAAGCTTTTTCTCCTGGAATTTTCTCAGCACCACTCTATATGCACACATTATGGCCTCTTCACCGCACCTCCACTGTTGCTCATCAATCATGCACCTTTCTCCTCACGTTCTGGTCTCCCTCTTCCTCTCACGCTTTCCTGCCTCATGACAGCAGCCTCTGATTTCTGTTTTAGGGTAGAGGGTACACATGTGACTAAAATGACCCAGAAGCATTAAATTAACAGTGGTGGTGGAATTCTGTAAAAGTATTGCATTGGTATCTCCGTTAGAGCTACACATTACAAAATAAGAGGGGATACTGCCAAATCAAGATTAACATGAAAGACAAAGGTTTGCCAGATTTATAAAAGTTCTGATGTGTGAAAATTAGTCCATACCAGAGTCCCTAGGGTCATTCCATGTGAAATCATCCAGGGCTGCCATCTATCAATATTATGGAGGATGGATAGTTTGCTCCATAATATTGATAGAAGTATGTCAGTGAATTTTGTAAAAAGTATCGGAGGGGGTCATCCGGCAGCCCTGGATGATTTCATATTGGAATGACCCTATAGTCTATTAAAACACTAAAGTATAAATACATAAAATAGACTAACATGTCATATACAAATATTTGCAGAATGTTAGAATATTTTGGACTTTACACTCACTGATATGAGAGGTTTCTGTTTACAGCTGTAATGAAAAGCCTACCAGAGAGAAAAATACCAGTGTTTGTCAGCACACTTCAATAATTCAATATTTACTCTGAAGAAAATACTTAGTGTTGCATTTAGGTGACTGTTTTATGGAAGCCTTTTAAGTGAAAAATCTGGAATCCTTAGCTTAGTTTTGGAGAAAACTTTCATCAGAGTTAAAAATCAGTGGACTCAAGTTTGTGTAAATGCTTTTGAATTCAGCCTTCAGTTTTGTGGACATGTGCCGTTAGTAGTACCTGTAGGGTTGTAATGACTCAGCTGCCTGCTTTGAGATTTTTTGGCCTCTGCCACTGCAGTTGTTTTGACAGTAGATGCATTTAACAGATGGATCCTCTATTTTTTAAAATGCGATCATCATTCAGGAGCAGTCCATGAACCTACAGTGACATGTTGAATAAATGCTTTGATTGGCCCATCATTTCCAATAAACAATACCTGTCAGTCTTTCCATGGGTGGAGGTTAGATGGATAAAGAGTCTCTTTCATGCTTTGTGTATTGTATTGAATACATGTCTCATAAATTGTGTAGGCTTAAAAGGGTTTTGTAAAATTGAATAGAATGTGTGCAAAACCTTATTTTCTTGTTTGGTCTCCTTGCTTCATGTGCCGATGCTGATTTTCATCCGATGGCAATATACAGAGCGGCAAAATTGCTTCTGTGTGAGCTAAAAATGTAGATAAAACAGAAAAACAGCCTAGATAATGTCCCTGAAGTAAACACTATTGGCTGTCTATGAGTCCTCACAGGATCCTGCTGTCCTCTTAGCCTTCATCATCCTTTCATACTTAAATAAATATCTAAATTGGGCCTCACTAGGGTTATATTAACATAGGTATCATATCTGGACAATATATGAAATGTTTTTAAGGATTTGTGGGGCTCACACTACACTGCACAGACTATGACCATTTGATGTGCATCACTTTGATATAGGCAGGTTAGGGCTTTTTACTGTCAGGTCTGTTCATTCTTGTGAAGGATTATGTCTTTATTACTACTTAATACTGTAGAAATGGCGATTCTTTTACTTGTATGATGTGACTAAATAATTTATATGTAACTTCTGAATGTATGCTAAAAGGGTGAAAATAAAGTCAAAGGACCATACATCTAATGGAAGAAGAGAAGCAAAGGAAACGTCAGCACTTGACTGCTGGGAAAGGCTTTTTTGGCCAAAGATATTTCAATTAATACAGTCACCCTGTGAGTTTGAATCTAGTAAATGTGTGTTGTTGCATGCTGGGTTGCTAACATACATTGTTTGACATTATGTGCTGAAATGGCAAATCAAAGACGATGTGGCTAAAAAATAAAAAGGTGGTCACGGCTGCAGTTTATTGAATGATTCTCTGTGTGGTCAGCAGAAACAGCCTTTCCTCATAATATCTTGGATATTGTAAAAATGTTGCGTAAGAGTTTTTAGTCCGCTACTCATTTGACTTTTTGTTAGAATGAAATCTTTCATCTCAGAGTGGGAGTAAAGTGTGAATACTTGAGCGTTGCATACCAGACTGCTAGAGATACTTGTGCCATCCTGCCTGGGGGATTTATTCAGTCGTGCAACACGCTCACGCGAACATGTGCAGTCTCATACACACTTCCACACGCTAACCAGCACCCAGCAGTTGTTTGCTGGGTCATGAGGTCATCTTAACGAGGGTGTTAATTTACCACGATCGATCCTGGTCTACAGTCAGAGATGTGTAAATGTGCTCTTGGCAGTAATTGAACATGTGAGCTTGCAGCACATGTGTGGTATTCAGATTCTACACACTGACTTGTTGGCAGTCAGTTATCTCGAGCTAATACAGTGATAATATGCAATTTTAAACGTGAACCTGATCTGATGGTTTTTCCAACTTTCAAACAGATGATCATATTTGGCTCCCCACATTTCATCAGAGACAATAATCCAGCTGCTCAATGCCAGGCTGTTGCTAACACAAAATACACATATGCAATGCTCTTACTGGAGTGAAGAGATATGGAGAGCTATGTGGAGGATTTGGAGATACAGCAGAGCTGTTTATTTATTTTCCTCTTTTCATTCCTCAATTTGGTCGTTCACACATAAGCTGTCAGGTTTCACTGGATGTAACCTTGCGTACAAAATCTGATGTTTCATTTTTAATATACAGAATTGGTTCAGATAATCCTGGCATTGCCTGTCTGGGTGCAGATCCTTTTGGTCTGGACCAAGACCTTAAAGGTCCACTGTGCAGTGAGAAGTTGTCTGATATCAGGCTATGGCATAGCTGCAAAAAACTAAACCACTAAATGTTTCATCAGAACTGAAAAATAAATAGATCCTACTGACTGCCTGGTCAGTGTCTGTTGTTTACAGTGTGTATTTCAGGTTTAAAGGACAGTGGAGTTGTGGTATCTAAAGACAGGAACCGTTTAAAGAACTGTTACCATTAGTAAGTCTCGGTTTAAGAGTCTCTGCCCTCTTTCTGTGTGCCGCAGCACAGTTTGTGTCTGAAGTCAGATTTGGCCTCCCCCACACTGGTTGTTAGTGTTCAGACTGATTTTCAAGATTAGACATTCTGAAGGTGCTGCATGGTTTGGCCCCTAGCTACATTTCTAACCTTCTAACTCCATTCAAGCCAGACTGCTCCCTTAAATCTTTGGGCTGAGCCCTTCTGTCTGATCCAAAGTCTGAACTGGAGACCAAAGGAGACCTATTTGAGTCAGTGTGCTGTCTGTGGAACAACCTGTACAAGCAGCAGAGCAAGACACATCAATGCACTTTGTTCTGACTCTCTGATAGATTTTTTTTGGTTCGGTTCTCATAAAATGATCTGTTCCTTGTCAAAAGGGTCATATTTATAACTTTTGTATTATGTGTAGGCTGCATTAGAAATCCATTTCTTGCCTGTTTCATAAGTTTAATTTTCACTGTGTGTGCGGCTGCTGCTAGTGGAGGTGATTCATGTGTCCAGTTTAAACAATATGGCACACAAATAATGTGTAGCAGGAAAATGAGTGTATTTGAGAACAATAGTGTTAATTTAAGTGCCTATACTATGAATATTTATGAGTAGCTGCTAAATGAGGCTGGTGTCAAAGAAAGTCTTACACCTAGTTTCTTTCTCAGCTTTAGTATCAACTTTTTCCTGTCAGGCATCAATGCTGTTCCATTACCTTCACAAAAAAAAGAGAGAGAGAGAGAAAAAAAAGCTGTTTATAGTAGCGATATGAAGAGGAGCTCAGAGTAAAGTTTATTTAACCGTGGTATCCTTTAGTGTGTACAGTATGTAAGGATGGATAAGATCTACAGTCGGTGTGATGCAGTTCATCACTTTTATTGATAGGATCTGTTACACTACCAAAACAATCAATACAATATATTTCCCAGTGCAGAAAATACTGTGGGATTAAAAGCAGGATGTTTCAGCATGCTCAGTCAATTTCACACAACAAATATCCTGACACAATGAGGGGGCATGTGGTCATGTAGACCATTAAAAATACAAGAAGTTCTAACATTTTAAATAAAATATGTCATATTGTGCATAGTGTTTGTTAATTTGCCGCACTTTGGTACCAAAGTTGGCCTGGTCATTGCCCTTCCTGTTCTTTATAGTGCAAGGTAATGTCTGATTGACTCTGTGTGAGTGGAACAGATGCTGTGTGCAGATGATGCTGGTCCCATCCATCCAAACTATGTCTAAAACATCAAAAGTTATATTCTGCATTTTCTACCTTAGCAGATGATTTTAACAGCCATCAAACTGTAAGAATGATGATAAACCCAATTAAAATCAAATCACTGATAGGTATCCTTTATTGATCTAAATGAGCTCTAATCACAATTTAATTAATTTAACAGATGAGTAGAGATAACATGGATTTTAGATTTATAGATCCGCCACAGGTGCAGCGTGGAGTAATATTTTTAAATGTAGCTGTCTTTTCTCATACTCTAGTAGAAATTCACTTTGTTTTCGAGTGATTATGTGATGGCTTTCATCTTCAGCCTTTTATAATGGGAACACATTACAGAGTAACATCACTTGTCCGTGTGCCTCTGTCTTCTTCAGAGTTCTTTCACTGGAGTGTTGTACTTCATCTGTCTGTGATGATGCCTTCTTGGTGTTTTTTTTTTGTGCGATGAAGTGCTGTAATTTACAGTTATTTTTTCTGTATCCACTTCAGCATCACCTGCTTCTACTTAAGTTGCTGATTTTCCAGGATGACTTCTGACAGCTCTCAGGCAGCACTTTTGTTTAACCTCTTCTATCCAGCTGTGGATGAATAGTACAGTGATATCTTAAGAGTTTTTTTTTTCCAGTCTAGAAGAAAAGTTGCAGCACTCGAAGCACAGAGCAAAGCTTCAAAATGTTAAATATAAGTATATAAATAATTAAGTACTTTTACACGACTGTCTGTTTGAGGACAGATATGAGGCAAATAAAACCACCAACATTCTCCCTCTTGATTCCAGACCTTCACTTTGTGTTTACAGTGAATTTGTTGTTGCTGATTGTTTTAAAGCAAATCCCCAGATAGCTGTTAAAGAATCAATATTAGGCCAATTGCAGTTGAGTCTGTACATAAAGCATATTTGTTTCTAAGTTGGCACTTTAATGCCTGTTTGTAGATCTATTTGTAAAACTTTGAGTGTTCTCAGAAACACAGCGTCTTCAATAATTGTAAATTATACAAGTAACCACTAGTCTCACTTTAGATATGTGTGCACGTACTACACTATGTACTTAATTACATAGTGTGAAATTCAGTAGGGGAGCAGTGTTTCAGATTGAAGTTGTGCTCTTATGGTGGCAACATTCGAGCAGTGAACCAATGATTACAGTGTCTGGAACCCAGTGAGGTAATCATGCGTGCAGTGTTTGAAAAGAGACTTAAACTCCGTCTGTGAAGAGAATTGAACGTGGTAGTTTAGTCACTTCTTATCCAATTTGAAGCAGCTTGACAGGAATGGGACCAGGTGTGCAAAGCTTGTAGAGACTTACTTTTGTTAAGAATCGGTAATGGCTGCTAAAAAGGGCCTACGTGTTCTCTACAACTATTTTTTTTTTGTAAATAAAATTGCACAGCTCATAAACCAGTTTTGCGGAGCAGTTTTAGATGAGATGTCTCATCACATACTGACATGCAGTATAAACACTCTTTATTTCCTTCTTAGTCTGTCTCATCCTGAAGTCTGTACGCATGAAGTGAAAGAATCAAGTCATTTTGTATGCAGACAGAATGAACAGCACATTTATGAGTCTGAACGTTCGAGTATGACACATTGTGTTTGACTGAGTTACCGTGAGGCACGACTCATTCAGGAAGCACAGTTTCAGTGAGTAAAACTGCAGCGTGCTGTTGGCAGCGGGTTAATGTTTTCAGGTGGAGCTCTGTGGCCTAAAGTCTGATCCGGCTGATTGTGGACACTGATATCTGCCACAGGTGGAGCGCCGGCTGCCAGCTCAAGTGTGATTTCTCACACGCTGATCTCAGATCGCTAGCAGTGACTCAAAGCTACCGTGCATCATTTGTTATAATGTGTATAAAGGCGAACGTCTGCGCTTGAACTACTTTAGAAATCTCATACGCAAGTAACTTTCACCCTGGACTTACTTTGCTCTGTCACTCACCGGGCAGAAGCAGCGTAGCCGTGTTTGTGCGCAAGAGAAGATGAGAGTGATAAAAGAGTCCACTCGGACTGTTTGTTCTTTTGGAGCTACAGCGTCTTGTGCTCCTGAACACGCCAGTTGCCACGGTAACAGTGCAATATCCTGACACCAAGGTGGCGGATGATGAGGCTGCACAAAAGCACATCTTTTGATTGGCACTGTGTCTGACGCACGTTTATAAAAAATAAATGTTTGTCTCTCCTTTGATCCGCTCACTTTCTTTGCTTTTAATTCCTTAATACTTGTCTCGGTTCTGTGTCGTAGTCTGAGCTGCTCTCCTCCCTTCTCTGCTAGCTGCCTGACTCTGTCGCATTGAATCCTCCCTGACTAACTGCGTGTGTGTGTGTGTCTCTGTTTCTGCTTCTCAGCTTCACTCTTATATTTGCTGCAGTGCTTTGATTCGAGCCAGAACACTTTAAACCCTCAGTGGCAGAGCGAGGTCACACTTTCAGACATGCACATGCACACTGTCACACTCAAGCAAACAGGAACACACACTTGAAAGCTTTGGCATGTTAAAGAAAGGAACAAAGTGCAATAGCAGTGTGTCTGTGTGTTTATGTGTACCCTTTGTGACACCTGAGGCTAAACCAGTTTTGCGGAGCAGTTTTAGCACTTAATGAGATGTCTCATCACATACTGACATGCAGTATAAACACTCTTTATTTCTTTCTTCCCTGCTCGCTCACACACATCTTCATCGAGATAGGGTGTCACTAGCTGTAGCATCAGAAGTGGCTGACAGAACTAGGCTCTGAGGGGAAATGAGCCGTGCTGTGTCGAGCCACGGGCCATCATTTGATGCATTCATTAGAAATTGAATTTGTCAGTATGGTCAGCACGCAGCATTGATCTGTCTGGTTAATTGATGTGTGCATTGTTAACCCATCACTTGTAAAGCTGCCTATGGCTTAGTAATGTGCTGCTGATAATGATGCAGCTGCAATCTTGAGTAGGAGAGTACAAGCACAGAGTTTCTTGTTCATAAGTGAAACACTCTCTGCATCTCAAACATTTGAGGGGGGGGGCTGCACCCTGCAAATTGGCGATCATCACGGCAAGAACTTGAGCAGAGCCGGATGTTACATGAGATGTGCCCGTCAGGCTGTGTGAACATGCAGGGTGGGATGTTTTACTGCCCTGCAAGCCCTTGACTGCTGGTTCTTAGACAGGTGGAAAATTGTCCCCACAAGCAATCTTTGAACGGGGTCTAATGGAAAAGGAATGGAAATGACTGTGGACCACACCTGCCAGGCGAGCTCTTGAAATCCCTCGTTTGGAAGTGAGATGTTTGATGCTGAGTTTAATTGACATAGTGCTCCTGCTTTACACCATTTTTAATCTGTGCTCTTTCCTGGTTTTTAGCATCCATTTGATATGTCTGGCCTTCTTTCTGCAATTAGAACGGTTCAGTTTGACATTTAAGCTAGCTCAGGAAAAAACATAGAAATTGGTCAGTATTAGGCTGCATGGATCAGATCCTGGCTGTGCTGATTGACAGGAGGCTTACTGACGGACAGAGCCATCCATCCTGTCTGTCTGAGACACTGTGTACCCCATCCTCCTTGTCTATTCTCTCTTTATTCAAGCAGGAGGATTACAGCAAAGAAAGCAGCAAAGCAAGCAGTGAAGGGATTATCGAACAGCAGCAAAGGGATTATAGGGGAAAGTTGCACCTCAACAGAGCAATGGATCCCTGTGGCCTATGTAAGAGACTCATGCATGGGTTAGATAGTTGGCTGCTCGGCCAGCTGCTGCCACACAGCTCTGCCAGAATTTCACAGAGCTTCTTCTTCAGTAGGTGTTTAACAGGCAGAGTTGCCAAGACTTCACAGCTCTACCCTGTGAGCATTCATTGTTCATTTGGACAGTGGCAAAGTGGACAAAGGAAAGCACAGAAAGGCACGAAGGGGATTTGAACTCTGGTGTCCATTTTTAGATTAGAGCATGGAGTTATTAAACTGTTTTAGTCTGGGGTCCAAATGAGAAATTTAGTCTTTGGCCTCATGACCCAGTAAAAGCAGAACATTTTTTGAGATGTTGAGACCTCATCAAAGCAGGTCGTAGATCTGCTTAAGACACAGTGTCTCAGTTTTATCTGGCAAATGTTGAAACAACACAGTGTGTCTGTGCAAAGCTGATTGGATGACAACTTTTGCTGGAGTTCACTATGTGTAGTGTGAGTAATTGTGCTTTATTTGGTCAGTTTCACTGTGGGACATTATGCAGTGTTTCTCCACAGGGCTAAGAAGAAATGGTTCTATTCTACTACTTATAGATGGCACTGTAAGGTAATTAAAGGCAAGGTGAAGTGCTGTAAACAGCCAGCAGTGCTCCTGTAAAAGAGGAGAATAAGCTGGAGTAAACAGAAAAGCTCAGTGAATGTATCGGCTCACAGAAACGTGAAAACTTTGAGCTTCTTCCTGTTGTGCTGTGTATGACTTCAAATTAATGAATTAATTGAATTCTCAACTGACAAAAGAAACAAGAGACTGTTTAATCAGTGATGAATTTGATAATTTTAGGGGTATTTTTGAAGGATCTTTGTGAAAGTAACCTGTGGCTGCAGTGCTTTAGACTTTGAGTTCTGGACTGTTGATCACAAAGAGAATTACCAAAATATCCCCCTGTAAGTAATGTGCATGTTTCAGTCATAAAGGTGTATTGATCTGGCCTGTAAGGAGTGGGTTCTGAGGAATCTAAATAATGTAAAAACATTTCTGAGTGCAGACAGAGAGCATTGTGTTTGCTGATACCTGTAGGTCTCATGTTCATGGTCTTCAGTAACTCCTGAGGGAAACAAATGGCTCTTTATCTGCTAAATGCTCTGTATTCACTAGCTAGTTGCTCGCTGTGTTTGTCTGTTGTTTGGTGCTGGGGTTGCAGTGTGGTATATGGTGGGCGTTTGGACCTGAAAGCAGCTGCCTGACTGTAAATTTACAAGCCGGTGAGCTGAAACTCTCTCTGAAGCTCCATAAAGCCAGGAGAAGCTGCAGATGTTGCTTTAACAGGAGACAGGGCTATCATTAGGCCATCAGGCATAACTCCAGGTGATTAATACTAATGCATGTATCGTGGGGCTGACAGCAAATATGACTATAAGATAATTTCAGCTTTAAAAACAGTTTTGTTCCACACATCAAAAGATCAAATGTTCACATCAGCTTTGAATACTTTACATTTCCATTACCATGGGAACAGACTAATCTGTTTGTATAGATTAGCAGGCAGTCTATTAATGTGATCATCATCACTGTATAAATATTCTGAAAGACTTTGCTTTGACCACCAGGAAGCCACCAGGGGTCTCATGGTGGATGTAAATGTGTTTAAATGTTTTGTTTAATGCACACCAGTCATCAATATGTGGATCATCGTGGAGCTTTTATTTAAAGTAAAAATAAGTCTAAATTCACAAGTTATAACTTCCAGAAAGGTTGTTTCTGTTGAGGCACTTTTATTATAGAGGATTAAGATTCTGTCTGAACGGTGATGAAGCTTTGATTTTTACTCAACTTAGATTGGATTATACTACAACAGCAATTAAGGGCCATTGTAAAGTAAAGATAAAACCTGACGTGTAAGGAAGATGGATGGTCATGTGAGTGTGTGTTACCATAAAACTCTGGATAACACAGGTTATTGGGAGTTAAAAACAGTGTACATTCATCTTTAAGGGTTTATTTTTATTGTAAAATTGTAACTTAGATGTTTGAATTTACAGCCCCAAGTTGGGACGCTGTGTAAAAACGTTAATAAAAACAAAATGCAATGATTTGCACATCTCATAAACATATATGGTATTCTCAATAGAACATAAAAAACATATCAGATGTTGAAACACATTTCAGGAAAAATATTAGCTTATTTTTAATTTGATGGCAGCAACAAATCTGCAGGCAGACCAGTTCAGTACCTGGGCTCCTCTACAGTTTTCCATTTTGCCTCAGACCCTTTCAGCTTTGGCCCAGAGAAGATGGCAGTGTTTCTGGATGTTCACATGCGGCTTCTTCTTTGCATGATATTTTAGTAATAAGCTTTCATTTGCATTTGTGGATTGCACGGTGAAATGTTTTCACAGACAGTGATTTTTGGAAGTCTTCCTGAGCCCATGCAGTGATGTCCAGTAGATAATTATGACTGTTGTATTAATGCAGTGCCGCCTGAGGGCTTAAAGATCATGTATCTCCAGGTTTGATCTTTGACCTTGTCCCTTACTCACTCCTCCTGCTGATTCTCTGTAACATTTTTCTGTTCCACAGTTTTTAGACAGTTTGTCGTAGACTGGTGAACCTCTGCCCATCTTTACATCAGTCTCTGCCCCTCTGAAATGCTCCTTTTAATTCCAGTCATGTTACTCACCTGCTGCTAATTAACCTAATCAGTTGTCAAATGCTTTTGATTTGTGCTTTTTATTTTTCCAGCCTTTTGTTGCCCCGTCCCAACTTTTCTGAGATGTGTTGCTGCCATCAAATTCAAAATGAGCTATTTTTTATGAAATGGCAAAATGTCTCAGTCTCAACATCTGATATGTTCTTTATGTTCTGTTGGGAATACAATATACAATATCTTTTTTGGAGGCGTCTCAGGTGTTGTAGGTGTGTTAAACGTCATAATGGCAGAGATTGTCTTCTTGTAAATGCCTGACTTCAGATTTATTTTTACCCCTCTTCCTTAACCCCAATGAACAACATTTTTAGTGTTTTTTTTTCTCTATCTGGCAAAACACAACAAAATTGCCCCTGTGATTTGACCTGGTGACGGTTAAAAACACCCTGAAAAACCTAATGGTAACCCCTTGCATGTGTTACGACCGGCCTGGGGGAAACCTGGCATAACCTAAATCGGTGACCAAAGTGACAAGCCAACTGTGCCTGACTTACTTGATGCATTATTATTAGCAGATCTCTATGATCCATACAGGAGTCTGAGAATGTCAACCAGCGCCTGTTGCCAGCATGATCAATCTGCCCACACATCACACCTAGTGTCAGTGACAGCTGATCAATAATGCCAGTTGAACGACAAACCTGATTGATTCTGTGTGGTTAATAAGCACTTAATCAGATGTGTGGAACCTGTTTAAAGACGGCATGTTGTCAAAGTAGATCCACAGCCAGCCACACAGGAATTAACTTGTTTGGGGAAGCAGCAAGCAAAGAAAACCAGACCCAGGCAGAATCCCAATGAAGGAGGCAGGAGTGGCAGAGCAGGGGTGTTTATGTGAAATAATGTAAAGACAGTCTGGCTCCAACAATCCAGCAAACCTCTCACACATTACTGGAGTATATGTGTGACAGCTTAAATGACTTGCATTGATCGTCACTTCAACATTTATTGTTGAAATCTAATTACTAGTTAGGCACATTCCTCTAAAAGAGCTGTGGTTTAACAACTTGATATGAAATGTGAGCTTTCATAGTAAAGTTTATATTGTGGCCTGGATCAGCTCTGTACTGAGACCTTGACAGTCAGGGTTATTTGAGTTTGCACGGACAATAGAAGTTGTTGAACACCAAAGCTCACCTTCACTTCAGTCCTGCTGCTGTGTAGAAAATTCAATACACTGACGCAGTGAGGATTTAGTTATTAACTTTATTTGTAGGTACAGACACAAGTATTGCTTTTATTAGATTCTATTTATTTCCCTTCTCACACACTCCATATCAAAGCCTGTCCTAAACAAACCTATACAGGTAAATGTAAACTAATTACCTTAGTAAATTAAAATGAACAAATCAAATTTAGAAAGTAAATCAAAGAAACTTGAACAATCTGGGAACATTTGAAAGAAACTTGTTAAATCAGCAGGTGGGCATTCCTGCTATAACCTAAGGAGTAAATAAACAGTTTGGTGAAAACAACAGAAAACAGAGGAAAACATCAAAAATGTCTCAGACCCGACTTTTTATACTCTCTGTGACCATTCAGCTTGTGATAGTGTGAGCTAGGTCAACATTACATTTCACTTTCTGGAACAAATAACATTTTCCTGCTGAGCTCTCTGTGACACTGGATAATAGTACATTGTCATGGCTGACACAGTTTACATTACATTACATTGCATGAAGAGTGAGAAAAGAGAGAGAGAGCAACAAAATTAAAAAGGGGACAGATAATGAGAGGAGGAGGAGGGAACTCTGCATTATAGTGCAACAGCTCATCAAAAATTCTCATTCATACAACCCTACCACATCTTCATCTCAGTCTCTTTCAACAGGTTTTAACACAGTCTGATAAATATGGTGAGGCGCTGCAGTGGGCTGGGAGAGTGAGGAGACATCAGTGTTCTAATTAAGTATGGCAGTGCTGCTCAGTATTGATGCATAGTTCAAAGGGTATTCATTCTCTGAGGTAATGGAGCAAAAATGCTGGAAATGATCCAGTCGAGTACAAACTGATACTTTAATTTTGTGTCCCAATCGATGCAAGGAGCAGAGGTGTTTTTGAGAAAGTGTTGTGGTCTCTATTCTGGCTCTACGTGCTTCCTGCTTCACTATATTGCCAGAAAATTTAGAGCTTTTTCCTGTAAGAGGTGGTTGTTCACGGTTTACGTTAACTGGTCAGGGTGGTTGTAGATTCAGGCAGGCCTGACAGTAACTCTGAAGTTAAGTCAAATGTGAGAGCTTAGTACTTAACTGCATCGTCCAATAAGTGGAATAGCAGGTTTATTGCTGTTGCTATGGAGATTTAGCCACACCACTGTACACTGTATTTAGTTCTGTTTCCTTTTGATGCAGGCAGCACTCAGGGGCTACTGTGAATAGTCTGCACCAGCACATGTGAGTATGAATATTTCATTTTTTTTAGAACGTGTTGTCATCTTAGGAGGGCGTCATGGACTGTTTGTCTTAAAAATTTGCTTGGATACACACACGTGCTCTCATTTATGCACGCACACATGCATTAGAGAAATATAAAGCCGAGTGCTGCTATTGGGAGTCTCTGGAGTCTCTTATTAGTCCAGCTAATTTCACATCATTTGACAGAGGATTAATTCATAAATTAATCAGCAGAGCCTCAGAAAATAAAACCACATGCCTCCATTACAGCACCATGTAATCCCATTTACACCTAGCATTAAAAATCCCCATGCAGACAGACCATTCACCATACTCTCAGCCTGGTTCTGAAAGGACAGGGTGGAACTGCCCCCCTGACATCTTCTCCAACATCACACTAAAAGCCACCTTAAGACTCTGATTCGACAATGATACAGCAGATTGGTTTTAGTAGGCCACCTTACAGCTGGCTTCGAATAAAGACCCACATTTTAACCAACTATAACTGATGAGCATCTTATTTCTAATCACATTTGGAGATTTTCGAATTTACAATAATTTACTTTTGCATAGGGGTTTTAAAGATGAGCATTGAATGAAAAAAAACAGCTCAGAAACAATTTTTAGAAAGAAAACCATCCATCATTACTGATACAGTAACAGAGAACAGTTTTAACTTTGGTGTGGCAGCATGACATCTGTGTCGCTGTCCACCTCATGTGCTGCTTTATTGTGCTTCTCTTATTGCAAAGTATTAAGTGTCAACCATCACCACCACTGTGACAAATTTTAAAGATGTGCACTTGCTAGATAGAAGGAAAAATCTTGTTCCCATATGAAAAAAAGAAGTAACACATCCTCAGGTCTATTCTTAACTGTCAGAACCCTGCTATTTACTAGAACATTTAAAAGTCTGAAAGAATTAGGCAACATCGACAGCACTGACATGAAACTTGTGGCATTTGATTGTAAGTAGATGTTACAACCCTGTTTAGTGTTGTGCGCGATAAGCTCATTGTAAATACATCACATTTGAGACTAGCTGTGGAATGTATCACAAATATATGATGTTATTCTAAAACGTTATTTTCCACAACACATTAGTAAAGGTACCATTTTTAGAGCTAATCACCACGTCTAGGAATTACATTATGGAGAATTCAGATACTTTGTGACTGATGTGTACATCCACCAGGTGTCTTGATATGCATAGAGCTTCATTACATGTCTTTAAACTGAATATGTACAAAGTAGGAGCCACAGAAGAAAAACTCCTGTTTCCTCCATATTTTAATTCCCAGTTCCTCCACCTCGCATTTTTTAGAATCAGATTGTCTAACTCCTGCCTACTCCAACTACTCCTACCCACTCCCTCCACCTTTTCACTCTACTCCTCGATTTCCAGTATCAGGTCATCTCCCTCCAGGGAGGCATCGGGCGTGACATGGATAGCCTTAACGATGCCGGCCATCGGGGAGTTGACCACGGTCTCCATCTTCATGGCCGAGAGGACACACAGTGGTTGACCCTTCTCCACCTTTGATGACAGTAAGGACATTTCACAGAGCATTAAAAACGTGAATCCAATGTACACATCAATGAACAAGTTCTACAGCCAAACATTAAAATGAGAAGTGTGTCACTGCACAGAAATGCTTTTTTATGACAAAACCTTTTACAGCAAATCCATGCAAGCTGACAGTGAACATGTAGGAGGCCATTAAAAAAACTCTCAAGAATCAAACGCAGATTATGAATGTTTCATACATAAAAAGGCCTAATCATTTGAAAAATGGAAAATGCTTCTTATACAGCACGTATCAAATTCTGAACACTGTCAGAAGATTAGTGTGCATGAAAATATAATGAACGATTCAACTCTGAATTCTGTTTAAGGACAGAAACAGAAGCATAATTCTACGCATCCAACAAACCCGTTCAAGATGACAAAATAAATGGATGGAACAGTCTAATTAAATCTAGTACCTCCCATTCAGAGCTTCAGAGGCCAGTATTGTCCTCTTAAAATTCCACAGTTGCAGAATGTTTAAGGATTTTCTTGTACGTGCTGCCTCACCCACCCTTCACCCACAACAAATCCAACAACAAATCCAGACTTTTCTACCCTAGAAAGTTGGGTTTGATTAATGATTACAATTAATATGATTATATGTATTATATAAAATTAAAATGATTAAAAAAGTCTATCTCTCTATGGTGTTATTCAGGTATTTCTGTACAGTAAAATCCTTTTTACCTGACTGCCTCTTACCAATGTTCATGTTCAGCAGCTTGTGCTGATAAAACATTTAACAAGCTCTTTCCCTGAATAAAAACATGGCATACAAAATGTTTTCTCTATCAGCACTGTCTCAGGCAGGAAGGTAGGAAATCTGTGTGGTGTGGTGATGGTGTGATGAATGTGACCATGCCACTGTGCCATTTTTCAAAATAAGGCCCTTTGCACTCATGAATCAATGAACTGATTAGCACATTGGGTTAAGCAGGTTATCAGCACACTGACCTTGGCTCCGACCTTGACTTTGACCTCCAGGACTTTTCCAGGCATGGGCGCTCCTACCTGACCTTTGATAGACTTCTGTGCTTTGGGGTGGAACTTCATTTCCTGGGTAAAAGGGCAAAGAAATATGTTCCACCTGTCAGTCATCCATCCCAGTATCCCACATACACCTGCCTCCATTAATCCACTCATCCAGGCAACAATCTGTCCAGCTGCCCAATGAAGCACTCCTCCCTGCTGAGCTCTGTCTCTGCTTCACAACCATTCATTTCTACAAATAACAATCACTGTGATGCACTGTCATAAAATCATTTTATCACATGAGATCAAACTCAACATGTAACACAATGGTTTATCTAGAACATTCTTTCTACCAACAGACCACTCACTCAAACCCCCCCCCATCTATCAGTCATTCATCATCCAAACACTCCTATCAGCAGCCTCCCTCTTCATCAACCCTGTCCTCTCTCTACCCTGTGCCTCTCTCTCTCTCTCCATGTTTTCTCTGTACCTTCATGGCGACTGTGTCTTTGACCAACACAGATCTCAGTTGCCCGTTCAGCTCAAAAAAGACCTCTCTCTGGCCCGCCTTGTTCAGGTCTCCCAGTGCCAGCGCCTTGATGTGGAGGGTCTTCCCTCTTTCCAGCTCCACCTGAGATGAAACAGAAAAAAGAGGAGGATGGAAGCAGAGAAGGATGGACAGCAGAGTGAGGGAGGAAGGAAGAGAAATGACATTATGTCAGAAAACTGAAATTAATACATGGGTTCTCACTGTATAAGTACATTTGCTAGACCAATAAAAAGGTCTGATAAGGATAAGAAAGTAAAGTTATTTGAATAAGACAATGTTTCCTCCTCTTCTTTAGCTGTTTTTACTTTCATGCCACAAACATCAGACATCACACTTATCAAGCATTGTTTTCACACAGTCTCTTCAAACATCTCATTGTTTTTGCAGTTTCTGGGGAGGGGTTTGCAGATGGTTTTTTCATTAATGGCAGGTCTGCAGCAGTGGAGAAATGCCTCACAGCCCTGCGAATGTAGAAAATCCATTATCCTCCAAACTGCTGTTTGGGTGTAGGACCTTTGAAGCAAACCAACAGTGTGTGTGAAAGATGGCGTTTGGTGCGCCACCAATGAGACTCCTCATTAAGTTATTAAATCCAGAATGTGCCCAAATGCTGGTCCCTTGTGAAGATGAACAAGAGAACTTTAGTACAAATTCAATTCTGGATGGCAGAAGATGAGGAATAGATTTTTTCAGCACAGCGTGTCTGTGTGTTCACAGCAGACAGCTCATTTCTGACATCAAATAGAAGAGAATTGAAATCTCAGAGGGAGACTAGAAGGCAGGCAGGACGATAAAAAGACCATGTCCCTGTCTTTAGTACAAATGTATACTTTTTTTACATGTCACCTGTAAAGTTCTTTTCAAGATAAAGACATTAGGCTCTCTGTGCTGTGCTAACACTTTTTCTTCCCAGCTCAATTCGGGTCACTGATGCATTCTGTCTTCCTGGTCTGGCCACTGTACATTTATCTCACGCCTCTTCTCACAGCCAGAAACTCAATTTTTCCATCTTTGCATTTGTCCAGCTTTCTCTCTCTCTCCCTCTCTGGCCTTCAGTCTCTCTCTCTGTCAGTTCTCTTAGGTGTCACAGCTTTTCGTTTCATATTCTTATTTTGCCACCTATTTCTGGAGCCACTCTGACTCTCATGCCATTATTAATTTTCCCTCATCTGTCTCTTTCGGCTTCTCTTTTATCTGACGTCTAGCTCTCTGTTTACCCACCCTTCCCCTATCATCCTTTGTTTTCCACATTGCTATCTCAGCTGCCGAGTCTCCATTGATATTCCAAACTAAGTCTCAGTGCAAAGACGAAAATACACGCTGTTGCAGATAAGTATTGATCTCAGTTTTATTCTGCCTCTGTTTCTCTGGGTGCTCTGACTCTTCATCTATTTCCTCACTCCGTATCTGGTAACAAACCCTTTCTTTGCATGCTTTTTGGCTTCTCTTCTCTGGCGCTCATCACGTCTCTCTGTTTCTCTCTGCACTTTCCTTTACACTCAACTTCTCTCCAGCTTGTGCTGTTTTGTCAGGCCCTCGGCAGCACTTTGCAAAAAACAAAACTGCCTTGCTTTCTCCAAATGTGTGGCTTCTACACTACATCTCATCACAACAGTTCCCATGAAAAATACAGAGCGCACCTCTTTGAAGCCTTTGAAGATGTAACCATGAACATGTACACAGAGAACTTAAAAAGTGTGTTGTTCATATCTAAAACATCAGACGTGCTTTTAAGACTTACTTTGTAATACTTAATGACAAGCTCACATACATAGTTCCTGCTAGTTCTTCCTGCAGCACACCTTTTCTGTTTAATCATCAGAGCCCAATATGCTTTGTGTCCAACAGATCTTTCAGCCAATTTAGATATACTGAACCTTTAAGCAGCTATATAGAAAAAACATCTGCGTGCTTTCATTTTCACATTCAGGATAATGCACATTAACTCAAATTGTGTTTAACTCCCATTAACCGTAATTTAAGTATGCTGGTACAGTTGGAGCGCAAATGATGCAAAACAGGCACTAGTTAAACTGTGACTACGATATGATATAACGCTGTCAACTATACATCACAAAGCTTTCAGTCACTCTGAAACATCGTGTCACAGTAAAGGCGTCTGCTACCAGTGCAGCACTGGTGATGCATTAAAAAGAATACCTAACCAAAGTGCCCCACAACACTGTCAACGAAACCACATAAATAGATTCAAAGTCACTAAAATCCCATCTAACCCCACCCGGCCACAGAGCCTCCTTTTGTTGTGCTTTCTTATTACCATACGTGTGATAGCATCCCTTGTGCCTTATGTCTATCCATGTCTCTGTGATACATCTGGCCCTCACATACCCTTTGCAATAATTTAGGGAGGACCCTCCAGCAGCAGGGCACTTCTGTCAGATCCAGCTATTTATCCATTCGGAGGTTTAATATCGCTAGTTTCACATTACACTTCACATCATGTCTCTGATATGACTTCATTAATGAGTTGGGTACTGAGTGACATGTTTACTGCAGTCAACACAACTCCATGTGTTGGTGTCTGTGCACATTAGCGGTGACGGTCTGTGCATAAATGGCTCCATGCTTGTGAAAATCTGTGTTTATATTTCTGTCAAACATGATTAATACCATAGTGAGTCATCAGCACATGCCACGTAGGTCAATGGCTTTCTTCCTCCTGTTTGTGCTGTATGCAGAAGTGGGCGAGCGACAGCAATGGACAGGGCTGTCTCATATGTGTAGGTGTATGTCTGCTCTTTAAAGGATGCTATTTCAGACCTCATTTGCTCTTTCAGCATCTTGTGTCTGAGTTTGTCAGGCAGAAAAACAATGACAGCTTCTCTTCTGTTGAACATGAAGAAATTACTGCACAGAAAAAAACAATCAGGTCATTAAATTGTAACGGTTGTTCTCCCACCACATTCACAGCACAAAGAGGAATGTTTAAGGCTTGCTGTTCATTCTCGGCTGACGAGGCTCTTGTATTGGTTTTGCAACAGGCTTGAAATGAAGTGCTAAACAATACCACATGATTACTGTGAAAGCCTTTCTATCTACTTCCCACAGCATCAACAACTCCAGGCTTTAGGTCTAGCACAGTGCTCAAAGAGATTTGTTGCCTAAATCTGTTTTGATCAAGACTTCCACTGTGCGCTTCACACTCTTTCTGCCAAAAGCCCATAAACACATTCTGTTCCAAATATACTGTCATAATGTGGTTGCAGAGAGCAGATACTGTGACAGTCATCTGTAACGCAAAGTTACTTCTGATTTACTAAAAGCACCAACAAAGCCTGACTTGTGAAGCAAAGAGCAGCTTCTCTTCCTTTGGGCTCAGTCAGGATGGCAAAAAGCTGCCACGCTCAAGCACCAAAATAAACGTGCTCCGTATGAATGCCTAATAATTACTAAGACAACCTGACACACAACCACCACCTACACTGCAAGTGTCTGTACATTTGGCGGCAACTCATTTGGAGAGCACTCAACATGTCTCTAACATGTTTAACACTTGCTTGAATTGACTGTCACAGTCTCATGACATGTAACACCGCAGATCACTGAAAGCCAACCTGTCAGGAAGTGAGCTTTTTCTGCTCCCCTCAAAGTGCAACGTTTTAACCTTTTCAGTGCCTCTTAGAGAGGGGCCTGATGGAAGGATCAATATTATTTCACAAGGGGAACCCTCAGCTATCTGTGACCCGAGGACAGTAATGCAATATGTATGAAAAGGGAAGAAAAACATGGCTGCACACTGGGAACACCTGCAGGTTAAACCTTAATGATGAAGGAACTAACATTATTGCATTAATAAATATACTAATAATAATATAAATCTATAAAAACCTGATGTACTGTTCAGTCACACACACACACAGACGAGGCAATGACACATAAGGTCTAAGCACCAACATCCCTATTGACAAAGAAACAGATTAGAAATGACAAAAGTGTGATCAGTCAATTCTGCTCTTTGAGCCCTGGAGGAATTCTTTCCAGCAAGAAAAAGACAACAACTAACACAATCTCATGCTGCACGTGACAGGACATTTTTTTCTGAGAAATATTCCTATTCCATGTCTTGCCTGGTACTGCTAATCGGACCTGATCTGATGGGAGTACCCATCGTCATGACAACAGGAGTAGGTTTGTTTCTGTGGTGATGACTGATGTTGTGTCTGAAAGGTCTAAAAATGACAACAGTTCCGACAGATGGGAGATTAGACAAATGGCAGTGAGGGAAGGTGAATACTGAGGTTATAACAAAAAAAAAAACCTAAACAGCTTTACAGCTGGTAAATCTTTGACAAGTTTTCCTCTCAGACAAGAAACAAGTAAAATGGCTCAGTGAGAGCAGAGATGGGTTAAATATGAAGTTTTCTCACAGTTGGAAAATCTATTTCAGTGCAGGAAAGCCAATACTGCCACAGGCAGAGATGGATATGTGTGTGTTTCTGGCTCTAGAACTGGAGCTTTTGTTGATGGTTCATCATTTTGTTGAAGAATATTGTTAAAGCGAAACATTTAGTATGTGTGTATGTGTAGTATGTTGTAAGAATTTTAAAGAAGGAAAACAGCATGCACCAAAGCGACTTCAAATCAAATACTCAAAGAATGCTTAATCAAAATACTTGCAGGATTTATTCTGAGTGGATGCTGGGGCTCCTTCTTTGGGGTCAATACAAAATCAGCTGCATCAATACAGCAGATTCTTTTATAATAATACAGCAGCAGAGTAGCACTGCTACCCATGTCCCTCATTATATAAAAATCAATTAACACCAGCATGGAACCATTTTGCTGTAGTGTAATGAAGCAGTAATTAAACATGGTTTCCTTTGGCCGCTCTGAAGCACCACCAGTAAATCTGTGTGCCGCTCATAATGAAAGAATCAAAGAAAATTCTAAAGAAACAAAAAGAGCAGAGATGATGGAGGAAGAGATGATTCATAATGAATGTCAGTTAGGGTTATGCTGGAATTAAACTGAACTAATGATGGTAAAAAGAGGAAACTGAAGGAAGAATCCATGAGAAAAAATAGGACTGATAGCTGAGGGGAATATATATTCACTTTCACTCTGCAATGCAGTTTAATTTCATTCATAGGTTCATAAACCTATGAAAATTAAATACTGAGGATATACTAAAGAAAGGTGAGAATGATGAGTCAACTGACTTTGCTGCATCTCACTTGAGATAAAATGTGTTTTGAGTCCATGCAGAATGCTCCTGCTACAGTCAATATTACAAGGTGGGTTTAGCCAGTACATGCTCAGATGACAGACATCTGGGCCCTGCTGCCAGCACAATGACCATCCCAGTAAAAGTTTGAGATGTGACAGACGATGTTTACGACCGGACAGTTTGCAGTTTATTTAATGTATGTGCTTGCTGGCTGACAGGATGAGTTTAAATCACACCTGCAGTACAACCGCTGTTACAACATGGCCATTTAAAGTCACTGCCCTTAAGAAAGGGACGTTTCATTGTAGTTTGTACTCTGGCTACAGTTGCTTTCAGCTCCAATATCTGATCCATGAGGCTTCTCTCTGGGTTTACTGTTATTTCAAACCATTCATGCAAAATGTATGTAAAAAGCTGAAGGAGCTTTAGCTTTACTCTTAAAACACAGAACTAAAGGCAAAAGCAACACAGGCTTATCAAAAGGCAACTACATCAAACTCAGTTTCTCTATGACAATGAGTGTCAGTGTGTGAACCTCACACCTCACTTATTACTCCTTACAGATTAACCACCACCTGTTTCTCAAAACCACACACATGAAAATACTGCACAAGGTCACAAACAGTCAGGTAGATGTCACAGCTGTCATCTCTGACCTGCCTCACCTCCTGTTTGCACTACTGCCATCTGGTCACAGCTACACTGTCCTTCTAGGTAAATGTGTTGCCCTGTACCTAGTCAGCTATTAATGGCTTTGTATTCCTCTAACTGAGTTTATTCCTCAGGGTCAAATAAAGGTCCAGCCTAACGGAGTATGATTTATATTGCACCATTGATCTTTCAACACATCAGGTATTAAACAGCCATGATACTACCCAAGAAAAACCTCCCTCTGATCCAATATAAAACATTTATCAACAGCAAACTTTTACTATTGTACCAAGAACATTTCCTTCCATGATGTCATGCTGAGTGACATCTCCTGTATCTGAAAAGCTACATTTTTGTTTGATGGGACGTCTGATTCTGACATTTGTCGCAAAGGTTGGCGTCAGTAGTTGGAATTCAGTCTTCAGTTTAGATTTGAACAATCACCAGACCGAGTTTTGCCCATCAAAGTGCTTACTGCTGTCATTCTCCTCAAGTGTTCCCTGTTTGCGCTGCACTCACTGGATAAAAACGGCGTCTTCAAACCTGCTGTCTCCCCTTCTGAGACAAACCTTCAATCAGCGCGGCAGACATCCTGAAATATTTCTGCTGACTGTATAGTCACCTGCGTTAAAACCAATTTCCAGCGTGCTGATTCTGCTTATGTACAGGAAGTGGTTTGCAACCTAGGCATCAATATTCCAGGATTTTTGTTTGAGGCTTTGCCAGTTATTACAT
Organism: Parambassis ranga; assembly: GCF_900634625.1. Taxonomy (NCBI): domain Eukaryota; kingdom Metazoa; phylum Chordata; class Actinopteri; family Ambassidae; genus Parambassis; species Parambassis ranga. The sequence continues at coordinate 5,999,905 of NC_041038.1, read as the reverse complement.
CCTGCAAGAGGTTGTTACTTTCCCCTGCCTGACTAATTTATTTATTTTCATCTCATCTATTTGATGCCTTCCTTGGACTTGTTCTGCTGCCTTGCTCCTAGAGAATAAGCAAACAGTATAATCTTCAGAAGTCTGTAAGGGTTATATTTTGGTCTGAGACATTGGCCCTTGGTGGCTTTCAGCAGCCCACTCTCAAATATCATACCACAAAATTAATCTGTTATTTCTGTGCAGGAAGGCCAATCTGCTGGCCGGAGGGATCAGAAATGCTGTTTGTTGTTCCCTTGATAAAGTGTTAGCATCTCTGTCCTCCCTACTGTGTTATCAGCACTTCACTGTGACTCTGCAACAAACAGAATCAAACCTCAGCAGGAATGGAGGAATCATGTCCTGCTGATAGTGTCCAACTCTTAATACACAAGACATTTTATTAAAGGGCAAACTGGATCATTAAGAATAAATGTATCATCACAGAATGACTAAAAACAAACTTACAGCTTACACCAAGGATGCTACGACTACTACTAGCACTAATGATGATGATGATAGTTTGTGGTGAGGTGGTGAGTTGGTGAGGTGTACCTCAAACTCCTCTGCAATCTTGGGTCCATCCAGGAACAGCCTGGTGCTGAGACAGTCCACTGGGCCGAAGTTAGCTAAAGAAAGAGAACATAGAACAGTATTTCAGTTGCTAATAACAATGTTCAGATGTATAAATGTGTTCCTTACATGTGTTTTAGCTGCACTCACTGACATCTCACATTTTTTCTCTAAAAATAACGAATGCTGCCAAATGACTGTAGTGGATGATATTTGTCTCTAAAATGTGGTGCAACTGTAAATGTACTTGAGAAAATGTCACACAGCCTGAGAGATCTGCCTAAGATCTGCAGTAACAAGAGAGATCCTGACAACTTCCAGTTGACATGGGTTAGTTCAATTCAGTTCAGTATTTTAAATGAGAAATGTAATAAGAGCAGACAGGGTGTGATTAGGTTCAGGATTGTGTAGTCTTACGCTGTAGTAGTGAAAGAATGACTGTACACTAATTAAACACCCTCACAGAGGAGCAGGACCAGTTTAAAGTGAACAATGCCCGCTTCTCAAAGCAACAATTAAGCTCGGGTTAATCCAGGCAGCTGCATGTTACTGCTGCTGCTTTCTCTTTACTGCTGAATTCAATTCCTCTGGAACCATCCTTGTTAAATCTTTGACATCAGCTGAAAACTTTTGTTTCCTTCATCAAACTCTTCAGTGCGCCTGAGCTGTCAGATACACTTAAAAACAATTCAACAAATGCTTAAACTTTGTAATCAGCACACCAGACTTAAATATGGCTGGTGGTAATTTCAAGCCCCAGTAATAATACAAATGAAAGACACAGGGTGTGCCAGAGACTTGTCAAATATAAGAGAGCCCATATGAATCCAAACGCCCTTAAAACATCAGATATAACTAAATCAATCATGGCTGAACACTCACAAGTAAATTCCTTGAACTCCTGGAACACTTTGGGGTACATGGCTGCTGACATCACATCTTCAGGGGTGATTTCATCACCATGTGCAGCTTGGAGCCCTTCCTCCAGGGCCTTGAAGTCCATCGGTGGCAGGGAGGCACCAGGGCGACCTTCAATACAGGGAAGAGACTTCAGCACCTGGGGTAAGAGGGAGAAAGAGAGCAGAAGTGAGCACGACAGAGGAAACAAACTGATGACTGCAAGTTTGAATTCTAAGTCATACAGTCTGTCTGAACCTTCAGTCAGAACGCCCCAGTGGGAGGTGGAAGCATGTGGGATGTACGTTTAAAGTGATGGTAAACCCTTCACAGCTTTAAGAATAAAATCTGCAACAAGTCAAAGAACTAAGCTGTAAATTAGACGGAGAGGAGGAGATACATGAGGACAGGCATGGAGAAGGAAAGAAACGCTTTAAATTAAACAGAATGTGAAACTCATAATTGCATTTTTATATTTGCATAAAATTGTCACTTTTGTGTCAAGCTGTGCAGTAATTTTCATTTTGTCCTGCAGCCCATCAGACATGAGAGGCAGTGTTACATGTCCTCTCCCAAAGCTGAAAGAAAGGAACGTGCAGGAGCTGCTGAAAGACTAATGATATGACATTTTATCTGCCCACACAGCGAGTGGTATCTGACACAACTTGTAGACACGATCGATCTCAGGCTAATAATAATCTCTGGTGAAAAGATTATGTTAAGACACAGACAGTCCACCTAAAGGCTGCACAGACATCTGTGCAGTTTTGTACTTATGTCTTCAATTTATGACGACAGTTCAGACAGAACAGGCACAGGAAGGAATTTCCATATAATTGGCCTATTTTGTGAGTGTTTGGGAAAATGTGTCACACAATAGTCTGTGTGTGTATGTGTGTGTGTGTGTGAAAATTGTCTATTTGTCTGCCTAAGATAACCAACTGTCCTGTGTGCATTTATATTGTATATACATATTATTGACATTACTGTTAGCCATGTATCTTCACACAATACTGTGATACTTCTGATTGCATGTGTGTGTGTCTTGTGGAAATCTCCAGACAAAGGGCCCATGCAATGCTATTAGTCACAGAGCTAACAGTTCAAAGATAGCTGAGTCATTTGTGTGTGTGTGTGAGAGAAAGACACTTCAAAGATGGCAGGCTCAGTGGAGTCCCTTCTCATTACCATCGTCTTCTCTGAGGATGTCTTACACCTAAAAACTGACTGTTTAAATGTAAGATGCAGACGGTTAGGGGCCGAGTGCATGTGAGGGATCGTCTGCATTAACAAATGAAGCAAACTCTTCCTCCAAGGTTATTTGCTCTTTGTCCTCATTTCCTGTAGAAAATCCTGAACACCACACTCCTACTCCTCCTTTCTTATTGTCACTGTAACTTTCTTTTCTGCTCTGAGGGATGTGCTGCCTTTTTAAAAATAATTATATTTCTTTAGTTTACTTTCTCCTTCTACCATGCTGCCATCCGTCCTCCATCCTCCCACCATTTCATGCTTTCGCTCCCTTTTTCTTGTACTCCGCTCCCCTGTTTGGTGTCTCTGTCCACCCACACCTTAAATAAAAATGAGTGGGACTAAGTTGTTAAAAAAAGTTTCCCCACCGCATGAAAACAAGTCATATGGAGTTATGGAATAATGATACTACTTACTTATTAATGCCACTAAAGCTGCATTAAAGAAACATTACCTTCTATGCTGCTAGTGTGCAAACATGAGCGCTCTAGCAGTCTTTAGTATGCAACTAAATGATGGACTGTGTTTGTCTATGAGCGCACGCATGCTTTTTGTGTCGGGCCGGAGATATACAATACTTTCTTTAACTACATGTTTGTATGCTGTGGGCTGCCGCTCCTCTGGTATGCCAATGATGGAAAGTTTTTGAGACAAGTCTGTAGATCAAGTGCAGAAAATCCTTTCATATGGTCTGCCCTCTGGTGGAACTGAATTCAGAACATCAGTGAGACTGTTCTACCATCAACAACAAGGTTATCCTACACAGAACACTCAAGAAGAAGAGATCATTTGATGCCTAAATACTAAGCACCATTGATTATTTCTAACAAGTGTATGTTTGGCACAAAGGAGGGCTTAGTCTATGCAACTTTTAAAGCTGCACTCCTGAATCCCAAGATATGGTGTGTGTAACAGTAACATTTATCAGATTTATCCTCCATGTGGGCAGAAGGAAATACCACAGAAGCAGTGTGGAAGGAAAGCAAAAAGGATCTGTACAACAAGTGAGAAAAATGTTATTATTAAACTGAATCTGGAGCAGTGTGCCAGACAGCCCCTTGGTGTTTGTCCATTAAATATCAAGGGTGGATTGTCAGGGTGTGAATATCTGCAGGAGAGATTTAGAGTAGTAGTCTGGCTGCCCTGGCTGAGATGAGAAACTGGCAGCAGTTCATCATGTGTTGAGGATTTACACACTTATAATGCAAGCTGCAGCTTCGACACACCATTTTAAAAATGAGTGGAATATCAGCAGCAAAGACCTGGAATACCTCTCTGCAATACACAACAGAGAGCAACGGGAAAAAAACATATTGTTGGCTGTCAATAAAATGTGGATGGAGGAGGAGAAAGGAGTTTGTTCTCCAGATAGGTGATGTGCTCATGAAGCTACAGCTTGACTGTGACTATGCATATACACATTGTTCAACTGTTGAATTAGCAGCTACACATGGTGGATTAATGGATGACCTTTGGAAAATATTTCACACTGTATGCACCAGTCAGCTCACTGATAAAACACTTGTGAATGTTAGGAGGGAAAAAACCCACAACAGTTTTTCTTTGCTTGACAATATGCAGGTTTTGAGGAGATGTGACACATTTGCTTTTATTCATGAGTGTGTGTTCATGCAGCTCTCCCAAGGTGTCTTCAAGCTGCTGGCCCCTGATGCGCATGAGAGTCTCTACCTCACTGTTGGCAGTGGTGAAGAGAGAAAAGAAGCAGAGCGAGGTAAAGAAACAAAAGACACGAAAGGACAGAGCAATATCACGGTTTTCTTCCCAGCTTTCAATGTCCTCCCGGGGCCGCACGGCCGTCAGATGTAACCAAGTATGTGACAGAATGTGTGTCTGTGTCTGGCCTCACGGGCCCGTGTTTGTGGTACATGTTTGTAACAGTGAAGGTACAACAGGGGGAAGTACACTGAAGGTACGAAAAGCGATTGATAAATATGTGTCCTAAGGTAGTAAGTCAAGTTTAGAAACACTTGTACATAATGCCTGTGTGCGTGTGTGTGCTAACCTTAGATCTGAATGGCTCAGGGAATCCTCCATGGGGTATCCCAACGTGTCCCTGCAGGAACTCCACCACAGACAGAGGGAAGGACAGCTCGTCTGCCCTCTCTTCCACCTCTGCTCTGGTCAGGTTGTTCTGGACCATGAACTGGGCCAAGTCTCCTACGATCTTTGAGGATGGAGTCACCTGACAAAGAGAAAGAGGAATGAGTACGTTCAGTGTTTGTTGATGAGGTATTTCAGTTTCACCACAGCAAGCCCACTGCAGCCTCTGCACACAGATCAGATCTCAATTTGATTAGGACAGAGAGAAGGGCTTTTATTTCTCCATGGTACATGACCACTGGTCTTTTAATCTGACACACATCAACATTTCAGAGACAAATTCTCTCACAGAGAATATACTCAGGATGAGACAGCAGTTTTCTGTGGTGTAATGGAGCAGCTATCTGTCAGGCTACACAGGTAGGCCTGCACAGCGCAGTTAATGAGGATGTTATCTACTTAAATAATGTAAGACCCAAAGATCTGTACACTCTCTTTAATCTTTTGATTTAGTTGTCATAAACTAAACAACACAGTTCTTTTAAAATGTACAAAAAAATAAAAAACATTCATTAAAACCTTATATATTATTTATAATGACACATTATGACAAGCATAATAGTGACTGATACAAACATTAGTTGGACATGTTGTTCTCCTATTTTAATTATTGGAGATTTGGATTTAACAGGGTCAATTTTTATGACCCACCCACTTTCTGTCTCGCAGGCAGACACTGCTCTGTAGGGGTTCTATTATATCGAAGGAGAACAGATGGATGAGTGAACAGAAGCAGAGAAAAAAAAACAGACTCTCTCTCTTCGTCAACATTTTTAACTATTCTCATATTTTGCTACTCGTCAGCACAGACCCAGGGTCCGGTTTTTACACCGTAGCTCTTATTTTGACAAGCTGACGCACTGACATTTGAAGGACTAGAGTGAACAAAGAATGGGCCCACATTCCACACAATGCCTATTTTTGTGGCAATTAGTGCGCTTGGAAGAATGGGTGAACAAATATAGATCAAGTTGACATTCCCCAAAGAATTCACCAACAAAGAACTTGACACCTATTTCTTAGAGATGTGATGCCAAATTATTTAGAGTTAGACACATAGAACATGCATCCCTCTGAGAATACAACACCCTCCTGGGGTTTGGGTGCTTGTTGGGTTAGCCAAGCTCCTGGGATGACTTCAGTCTTTCAACATTCACACACCATCACATGTGTTTAGAGTTATAAAGGCCAAATCTCACTAAGTGTCTGTGTTTCTTTCCCCCCAACACACTACAGAATATGTGGGTGTATTGCAGGGAACTGCAGTGTTCAGGGTGAAATTACTGGTGTAGTGGCTGTCACATTTTGGCTAAAAGTTGGTTGCAGTTAGGCAGGCCCCTGCACAGAGCCCAAGGCTGTTGTGGGGGCCCTGAGGGCTGACAAACTACTCCACAGCAATGTCTTAAAATGTGCCAACTGCAGTGACCGTAACACCAACATGTGGATGATTAGTGATGACAATTCAATGGGAAAGCTCTCTGAGGATCTCCCTGCTAGCTACAGCGTCTGCATGTGTGTCTTCAGCGCTCATTATAACCTCATGTGTGGTAGCTGGGTGTTGTTGGCGACCAACTAGCTCAGATAGCATTCACTCTTTTGTCTGGTCTCCAGGAGCAATGTGAGCCACTGTCTTAACGTTGTGCCAAAGATAGGATCATTATGGTAAGGATGGTGTGAAGTTGTTGCGGTATGCTCTAAACATATTCCTTGTAGTATAATTTAATCTTTGGCCATTAATGACCTGCTGTGCTTCTAAAAGAATCCTTTAGTTGAGGGACCAAAGCTCCTCTCACCATGCAACTCTATTTGGACCATCATTAAACAGATCAAGAACGAATGTGCCCCTGCAATTAAATGACTACCGAGAGGTTGTAGCTTTTAAAAACAGCCTAGGATGCCTGTTAAAGTCCACCGTCATTGGGGATATTTTCAAAGCACAAGTTTGTAAACAAATTGGTGATTTCCCAGCAAGATAGACGAAAGAAATGCTTCCTGCTGACTGGAATACTTCCCTACAGCACTTCCCTGCCACAACACCTAAAGCTCAGTTTGATTGGGTTTGTGAATAGAGGAGATAATAATACATTGCTTTTACAGAGTAACTGTTTACAGAGCAGCTTAAGAGATTTGGATGGGCTGTTGAAATCACTGAAGAGGCCATTAGCTTGGTATAGCTGCAGTACAAAAGCTGACTGCTGAGCAACTCGAAATCTATCAAAAACACAAGAAAGCAGCATGGCTGTACAATCTACTCCACACAGTCTGCATCTTCCATTGTTTCCTCTGCAGACCATTCTTCTTTTCACTTCTAAGAACTGTTACTCTCCTCTTTATTATCCATCTTCATGGACAATCATTCTTACCTGATCTCTCGCTCACTATCTTAACTACAACCTTCTGTCTTCACACTAATAGCCAAAATGTTGGATTTTTACTCTTCCTTCATAAATCACTCTCTCCCACACCTCCTTTCTCCAGCCAAATATTTCTTTTTCCTTGATCCACCGTAACATCAACAGTCTTATTATCAATCTCTGTTGATGAATCACCCACCTCCAACTCTCTCTGGGTGCCTCACACACACACACACACAGGGAAAGGAAATCATATTGTCAGTATGAGCTGCGTATGATGTGTGAGTTTTCTTATATTTTTAGACGACGTAAATCACATCCTGGTCGGGTTAGAAAAATCTGATTTCCTCAGTTCATGTGTGAAGCTCAGCTCCCATGTTCACCTGCTGAAGTAATTATCGCAGTACTTCATATTTCTTCTGTTTTTACATACAGAAAACAAGTTTGTTTGTAACTGGAGGGGACAAGTAACAATTCAGGAGAATAAGTATGTTTCTGATGCACAGAATTGAGGGAATACAGGTCATTTAAACTCAAAACTTAACCAGAACCACTCCTTAAAACTACAGTGTTACACAGCTGATAATATAAACATATTCATTTACATACACTAAGTATAGCCACAAAGACTGAAAAATCCAAACGGCAATAAATCAAAGGTCCGCACTGTCACACCTGAGATACAGCAATCCCACTCTCATCCACATCCTGCTGCTCTGTCTGCTCTCTTACACTACTTTTCTTCCATCCATCATGCTCTTTTATTAATGTACAGCTCTCACTAAGTGAGACCAGCAAGGCTCCACACAAAAAAACTAGTACAGTGGTCTGTGTACATGTGTGTGTGTGTGTGTGTGTGTGTGTGATGGCTTGGCTGTAATTCGTATGTGTACCTGTGTGTCATGTGTCTGTGCACTTTGCTCAAATTTGTTTTGAAAAGCAACTCTATCCAAACCTGAACCCCCCTAATGGGCCAAGGATTATATCATCCAGAACGGCGTGTGTGAGAGAGAAGGCAAATACAACACACACACACACACACAGAATAATGCCAGGCAGCCAAGCCAGCAGCAGTGAAGAATGGTTCCTGTCAGAAGAGGAGCAGACAGGAGAGAGGAGTGATAACGAGAAGCTTGGAGAATGAGAGGAGGGGAAGGGAAGAAATGATAGAAAGATTAGAGATACATGAAGGAAGTGTAACTGAAATGAGGGAAGGTAGGAGCAAGTGAAGAAGGAGGAGATGAGACAAAATGAAACTGGAGAGATAGAATGGGGAGAGACGGCAGACCGGGTGATGTAGAGAGTGACAGGAAGAGTATGAGAGATAAATAAAGGTATAGGACAGACTAACCAGCAGGAGGAGAGACAGAAGCAGACAGAAAAGAGCGGGAGACATCTGCAGCCCCACAGGCAATACAAGGAGGTGCTCCACCTCCAAGTATAGAGCCTGTGTGTGTTTTCAGAGTGTGGAGGTGAGTGAATACGTGCCTGTAATTGCAAAAGGAAAGTGACAGAGTAAGTGAGGAGGGGAGGAAGACAGAATACACTCACAATACATACACAGCTTGTCCCTATATTGACAAGCTCTTGTACACGACAGATGTAGCTGAGAGAACGGGAGAGGAATAAATACAAATAAGTGCAGGTAAAGGTAGAGAAGTGAAAGAAACTGGAGCAGTATACAAGTCAATGCCATTAATTTTATGTTAAAAATGACACATGTACATCTTATTCTGGCCAAGATGCTTTGTTGACACTATATACAACACTGTGGACTGTGCAAGGGAAGCAGTGCCTGACCTGGAGGGTGATAAAAGGAAGACAGGAAGAGGTTGGGATCAAGTAAAGGGTAGTCATATATCAGACCTCACACAGCACTGTGGGGGATGTAAGCCTGTCCCAGGATGCCACACTGGCTCAGGGAACTAGCTTTGGGGGGAAAACGCTGTATGTAGTATGGTAACTGTTCCAATGTCGGTTTGCATTTTAATATACAAATATGTGCATTACAGCCTCCCTCAACAAACCTCTTCAAAATACTACAAAACAGTGAAGATGAAGAATTATGGTTTCTGCAAAATGATGTCAGACTCTGTAAACATTTACATCAGTCCCTTATAATAGTTTTAAATGACCATCTGTGGTCTCTTAGACACAAAGAGCCCTACTGCAATCCCCCTTTTTAGCAAGCTGTGTATCAAACATTCACATCAATCATGTTTCTAAACTTCCATCTATGCAAATGTCATGACTGCTGCATGGTCAACAAGAGAGATTTGAACTGAGATTTGAACTTTCTCAACAGGCTGATCAAATTAGAATGAATATTGAAACTCAGTCAGGGTCTGGGGAGTCTGGGGATATATTTATACCCCTTTATAATTGTAAATCAAGTCCATGGATTTTAGCAGATTTGGTGACTTTGCACTGGGTCCTCAGCAAGCAATGTAATGATTATAGCCATCAACATATCTGGAATTATTAATATGCTATCAAACAGTGAGGCTTAAGAGCATTTAGGAATTCTCTTGAGTTGCTTTTGATGACGAGGAGCCAACCAGCCTAAGTCCAGGCTCGTCTTTTGATTTTTAACCAGGCAGTTCTGTCAGTTCAGAGACATCTTGTTCAATATCTTATTCTCTTATTCAGTGTCTTGATTTCTTAATTCAGAAAATGACAGCCCCCCTATAAAAAAACATGAATTAATAAATGACGATCACTTCTTGTAAGCGCTTTGATCACAATCAAACTTATTTAGAGTTGTTTGTCTTTTTTTTGGGGGGGGGGGTACATTTGATGTAGAAAGTTGCAAATTGAGTTCTTTGGCATGCATGATGCATGAAGTGATGTGTCTGTGTGTGTAGGAGATAGTGCTAAAAGCATATACATTGGGTGCTCTGCTTACTGCTGGGGCAGAACGTGGTGTGTCTACTTTATGTCTATATCTGACAAGCACACTCCTTCTCCCTTATCGACGAGCCAACACTGTGAGAGACACAGCCATTGTCAGGCTAACAGGATACAACAGAGAGCATAGCAGGACCCATAGGCACATTAAGCCAACATTGGCTTGTGCAGTGAAGCCCGCCGAGTCTTAATTGAATTGATAGAGAGCATGGGGAGAGGGTGGGTGGGGGGTTGGGGGTGAGAATTGATGAGGAAAACAGAGAAGGGGAAGAAAATTAGGGAGAAGGGACCAGAGAGGGAAAATTGAGAGAGAGAGTGAGAGAGAGACATACAGAGAGAAAAGATAGGGAAGGAGGAGGCAGAGTAATGGGGAATCTATGGGAGCATGTCTCTGACGAGAGAGCAAAATAAGAAAGATGGCTGGGGAATAAATGTGTGTAAAGCAGCGATGGAATGGGGAGCGGAAAGGTGAGAAAGAAAAGTGAGAGTGCAGCTTGATAAAGAAAGAGAATGCATACACGCAGAGCTCAGTAATTACAGAGTGAGTGTGAACACAGCAAAAGAGGGATGAATCTATTACTAAGTGTGATAGTAAATAATGAGCAGACAAAAACAAAAGAAATTAATGAAAGATAATGTGAAAACAAAAAGGCGGCAAGGCGTGAGTTCAGCGAGTGTGAAAGTGTTGAGTGCACAACAGACAAAGGAGCTCCTCTTCATGGATGCTAGTGATGTGGCCTTCAGGTACAACAGGCCAACATTCGTAAACCTGAGTTTCTCCCAAAATAAAGAATAAATACTACAAGATAAATACATTATTACATTATTAAACTAATACAAACTAGGAAAAGTGTGGTGAAATTTGGAGGATGTAAAAAAACATACATCTAAAAAATAGGATTGTGAGTCCATGTAATGTTTGAAGCCTAGCATTTTTAGAGATTTTTTTGAAACAAATTTTACTTTCAAGGGCAAAGCTATAAAAAAGTGGTTGCAACAAGAAAAACACCCACAGAGGCAAAGAGAGCCAGAGAAGGTCACACACACCATGAAGCTGAAAGTGAATTCAGAGCAGATACACCCAACTTAATCTGGTGTTGTTTGGCTCAGCCAAGCCAAAGGAAGAAGAATATAATAATGAAAATACTGAAAATGTGCCCAAGTAATCAGTGGCACATTTCTGATTAAAGAACTGAGGCATTCAAACAGTTTCAAATGCATTGTGTATTTTTGGGTCTATAATTTGTAAACATGATCTATTGTCTTACATCTCCTGTAATAGAGAAGGCGTCAATGTCCAATGAGCATTTTGTGGCATCAGTAGCTGTAAAAATAGCAGTGAGGGGGGCCATGAAAAACCTCCCAACTCACTAACATCACTGACTGTATATATTAGTGCTTATGAAGTATATATAACTACTGAGCTGAAACTGCTCTGCTAGCAGTGATAACAATCTGCAGTCATTTGTCATATTGTATCTTCAGGTCTTACCTTAATAAGGTCTCCCAGCAGTTTGTTGGCTTCAGCATAGGCCTTCTTCACCTCCTTAAACTTATTTCCCAGACCCATACTGTGAGCCTACAATGAAGCAAAACAAATGTAAGCATGAATAAATAGAGTAAATATTATTCCTAATTAAAATGACAAGGATGCTAAGAGAACAGGTGGCATCCTGTGATTTAAGAATAAACTTCCTGGAGTGACTGCTGAAGCTTTAAATTTAGTAAGTGCCAAATAGGTGAACAGTACTCCAATTTAAACTAAATTTCCTACATTGTGTATCGGTTGAACTCTCCATATAATAAAGTCTGTAGATTCAGGAACTTTCAAATTATCTGTGACAGTCTTCAGAGTGTGAGTATGTGCAGTCGCAGCATTAATAAACACCAAAATAAGATGTTCAAGCAGCATTTTTTATTCAAGGTTTCTGAAACTTTGCCTTTGATGGCTGCACTTTTTTCCTCTTTTTTTTAGTTACATTCTTTACATCTACACCAGCTTTGAATACACAAATTTAAAAAGACATTTCCGTAAAAAAAAAGTCTGACAAACTTTTTTTTCGGAAGTGGAGAGAAAAATAGATTCAAATCCATAATATTCTGTTTTAAAAAACTTTGCTGTGTATGTCTACTTGACATTTCAAAGAATGACACTGTAAGTCAAAACAGATGCACAAACAGCAAACACTGTATCAAACTGAGCTAATATTGGTAGATGAAGACAGCAGCCTCATCATCTATTATTATCATCATTAATATTTAGAGTAACGATTTGACAAAAGTACTGTACCTGGAAGTGAAGATTGGTGTACTGTCCTCCGGGTATCTCATTCTCATAGACGTCAGCGTTGCCAGATTTCATGGTGGCAGTGCAGTCAAAGGGAGCATACAGGCCTCTGGCTACTTCCCAATATTCACTGTAGTCAAACACCTTCTCCAGAGCAATGCCTACAACACAAGACAGGAAACAGACATCAAAGCAACGGCCGTCATGCACATTTGTTCATGCAGATGCTACACCAGAGTGTCTGCAGCCAACGATGCTGTTCACACTCTGCAGAAAGGATTTCCACCACGTGTGGACAGGTACATATATGCTAGTCACACCCAGGTTCTAACAAACACCACACAATACTGATGTACAATAATAAGAAACAAAGTTTGCTCCTAATATGATGTTAATATGAGAGCAATTTAAGAGGAATAAAAGCCTAAGAATGGAGTTGACTTTTTATGAGTGTACTTTGGCTTATTGACATTATGGTTTGGTTCTGCTGAAAACAGAAAAAATTATGTGACATTAACTGCAAATGTAGTAGAATTGTTGTGGATGCTTGTGTGGCAGGCTGCCATTTATCTGAATTACCCATCTAAAAAAAAACTTGCCTCATGCCAGGAATCCAGTTATGGGCTTATGCAGTTGATTTTAATGTATGAAAATATAAACTTAATGTGATGTTTTGACAGCCCCTTAAGCATTTATGCTGCTATTGTCATTCTGAAACTTGCCAGCAGAAGAGGCCAAACATTCTAATCTGCAAGGAGCTTATTTGGATAGCTGGATTACAGGGTTGTACCTTTAGTGTAGGCAAAGTGTACTATTAGCCTGAAAGCATGCTTTAAAAGTCATTCTGTATTTTCCTCCTGTCTCGCTACATCAGAGCTGCTCATTAAGTCCCTGTGATAGTTTGGGATGCTTTAAAAAAACACATCTGTTGCTCATATTCATCACACACTGCTGCTGCCAGTTAAGGTGTGCTAAAGCAGATTATTTTGAAAGGAAAAGCTTCTTTAATGCCATGACAAAAACAGCAATACACTGAGCTTTTGGCTAATGATGACAAAAACCAGCCATGTTAACGAGACAAACCTAGCTTATTGCTTCTTCAACAGCTGAGTGACAAGCTGGCTGTTTATGATTCAAATAGATTCCACATTTCACCAGTGTCAGTGTGCTTCTGCTGTGATCTTTGCAGGGAAATATAGCTTCTGTGAAATTAATGTGAAATTAATGTGCATGATGTTGCTCCTCATATTCTGCTGCCTGCCAAGTCAGTCAGTAATTGGGACCGTTTCCTTCTCTGTTTGCGAACACCATTTTTGCAGCTTTCATTTATGCTTCCATTGTGAAATCATAGCCTCAGTTTACAAAGGGGGAAGGCACATCATGTCAGGCGGCAGCTTCTGTTGTTTCAAACTGTGCCCTCCCAAACAGGAGCTAAACACTTCACACTGCACTTTGTGTACTCGAAGCTTTCAGTCAGTGGACAAAAAAAGTCATTTGCAAGTCTCTACCATATAATTATCAGTAGCAGGCAGCAGCTGAGGTCTCCCAGTTGAAAACACAAAGGTCCCTGCTCAACTGTGGATTCACTGCATCTACTGTACCAAGGCTACTGTGGCCATGGCTTGATGGTTACTCAAACAGTGCAGCACTGAAACATATTCCATACAAAGTTATAGTCAGTAAACATTCATTTGGTCTACTCTAAAACTGCAAAATTCTCTGCATGATGTACAGCCCGTGTGGAGGACAAAAACAAAAATGGGGGGAAATGTTCTATGTGGTAATTTAAAATATTGTTCTAAATTGCTTTTTAAATGCTGGAAAATTACAGGGTAATATCTGTGATAGATGTGGACATTTAAAGTGATAAAAGGAACAGGAGCCAACGCTCATGAATAAATGTCAGATCTGGCTGTATTCAGAAATGTACTGTGAGCCTAAATTACAGTGGTAGCTGAGAGGAAAGGGGTTACAGTTGTGTTGGAAAATTAACCCCAGGGCAAAAAAAAAATCATCTCAAATTCTCTATTTCCACTTTAATTTTCAATGGAAATGGAGGTATTAAGTTAGAGGAAAATGTACAAGCAGATCTGAGGTTCATGTCCTGTGCGTGGTGATGAGTTCTGTCAGTTTATCTGGGCTGTTATTTACAGGACTGCATTACTAACGTTGCTTCAAGTTCCCCTTCAAACAGCTGCAGCTGTGAGGACATGATGTATTGAAGGGCAGTGGCTGCATTTTTATCACTTGAACAACCAAAAAAGCATTATGGAGTGAGGTATTAACCCTGGACTGCGTGGTGAGAAGGCAGCTGCTCCAACAGCTGAGCAAGAAAAACGGCTTCTCACAAACCTAGTTTCTAATCTTTCTTTTTCTAATTAGTCACACACTGCACCTGCTGGAGCTGGAGGGCCTTCAATTATTAAAAATGATTAATATTCTACAATTATCCAAAAACGCTTTGGTGAGGAATGATAATAAGAGCCTGTTTGTCAACCAAAATTAAAGTCAAATGTAACGATGGATGCACACACTGTTTGGGGTACTGAGATAACCAGACCATCGAGGGTGAAAAGTTCAAGAAAATATCTAAAAGAAAACGTCAAATGTTGTGGATTCTCATGTTTGCTAATTGCACTGCTGGATACTATCCACAAATATCTGACTGTGGCACACACACATCTAGATCACCTGCTGTCAATGTTAAACTCAGGAGCAGCACAGACTCACATATTTCTACACCAGTCACAGACACAGATGTAAAATGTCATATTGAATGAATTCATGGTACATGGGAAAGGGCAATACTTTCAGTGTCAGATAAGCACTTATATTACTTTAATATGTGTCATATCATGCAGCAGTAGAAATGAATATGAATATGTGTGGCACAGATGTGTGTGGACATACGAAGAACTGAGTACATGAAGTGACAGCTTAAAGACAAATGAATCTACCAGAGAAGCGCTGCTCTTGCCTTTTCTTCAGGACAAAGAGATACTGTGAGAGGTGCTGAGGGAGTGGAAAAGAGGAAGCAAAGAGAGGGGGAGTTTGAGGGAGTGAACTAGGCATGGAAAGTGCTGTTAATTGCTTTGTCGCTGAGTGAGAGGGAGGGAAGAGGAGGAGGACGACGGAGAGACAATGTGAATGAAGCGGGGGTGATAGGAAAAGGCATGAGAGCAGAGAGAACGTGGGGGAGATAGAGAAGGCAGAACACGCTGCACAGCACTGATTGCTGCTTTGAAACAGAGATGGGAGAAAGAGGGGAGGGAAGCAGTAAACAGACGAAGGTCAGGAAGGTGTGGAAGTATCCCAGGCAGTGCTCCGCTTGATTACAAAAGCAGTGAGATAGGCAAACGGAGATGGAGAGGGGGAGATGCATTAAGTGAGGCAGGGATAAAAAGCAGAGATGAGCAGAAGGTGACAGCTATAAAAGAATTTGGATGTGAGGGGTTTCTTTGCATGTGTATGCATAATGCATATACCAAGTTCAGATCAGGATAGAGTACAAGCATGCACACACATACATACGTGTGTGTGTGTGTGAGAGAGTGAGAGAAAGAGGGAGAGAAAGAGAGAGACACCCTGCATCCCAATCTCAGTCCCAAGTGCGGCAAATTGAAATTCCATGAATAAACTGACTGACTGGAGAACCTCGCTCTTGAGTAACGACCTTGTCTTTCTCACTCTCGCCGTTTTTCAGAGCACTGTATGCTCACAAATTGATATTCTGTCACTAAACTGGACTGTGTCTAAATGATGGGAGAGTTTCTTATGCTATAATCTATCATGTTTCCTACATAGCCCAGAACAACATGTGTTAGCCCTGGAGAGTGGATGTGAACCTGTTGCATTCAGCTGTGGTTTATGAGGAAATGGAGAAAACAGCAGTGAAGCAAAGGGGGTTTCCTCTCAAAGTCACACATCACACTCAAAACACAGCATGTCTTAATGGCTGTGTTGCTGTGTTGTTTTATGGAATGTTACAGAAATTGCTTTCTCTTCTAAGACAAATTTCTCAGTATACGGTTGGTAAACACTGTATTATACAGACGTGATGCTCACAGCTATCTGCAGCATGGGCACATCACGCTGTCTATTTGGAGATGGAAATTAGGTACAGTAAAACACAAGTCATTTAGCTCAGTAATGCAAGGAGCATTGGCTATTTTTGCTGAAGATGTGACATCCGAAGTGCCTGAGTCAAGGCCTCATCGATCTGCATTAGTCATGATTTCTGTAAAGGCCATAAAATGTGCGGATTTAGGAAATAATGTCACTCGCCTGCATGGAAAGATTGTCCATTAAAAACACATTCTGCATTTAGCTAGCATACAGTACCAAACAGCCAATAATGTTAAAACCTGCACTACAGCAGCACAGAGTACATTAGCTGTGCAGTGTGAATGCAGTGTAAACAAAATTAGCAGGGCGTCTCATGGTCCTGAGTAATGGAAATGAGCTATCAGATCTAGTTAGCAGGGCTGAGTCAGTTTTCCCAGTAGCATAATTCTACATAACTAAACAGCAAACTTCCCATCAACTTTAATTCCTGAAGCTTGTTTCATGTTCCTTCAATATTCAAACAATGTTATAACTGGCTGTTTTAGTATTAGCCTGTCTGCAACCTTCCCTGTAGGAGGTAGAGGTCACAGAGGTAGATCAGTTACGGTAAGTGAAGGGGAGGCTCCAGACCCATGAACATTACACAACACAATGGCTGACAACAAACCTAAATGTGGGAAAGAACACATTATGAATCCATCCCTCCACTTAGCGTATGACCTCTCGAGGAGATGGGATAAAGCAGTGGTGGTCCAGAGGGGCCTGTGCCTGAAAGATTTCTGATATGAGCTGGCAGGATGTCGTTTAAGAAAACAAATGGGTAACCAACAGTCATGTCAAGGTTGCCGTTAAGACCCTTTGGCCCACAAGTCTGCTTATTGGTTGAAGTAGAGAAGTGGCTGTGCAGTAGGTTGCTCTTGTTTTATATGCAGAGGCTTTTAATGTCTGAATATGTCTGCTTATACTTCATAATCATCTGCTGATCACAACTATCTGAACATTCATTTAATGGACAGGAAATGTTTGTTTATCAGTGCACCAGTTTTCATTAACTACACTCCTTTCTTTCTTTTGGTTTCCCTTGATAATTGGCTGTGTACTTTATCATTGAGCAGAAGATGTACGCCTTTCTGACTTAGGACCATAATTACTGATGCGCTCTGTCACTTATTGATTTGTTGATTGATTTTTTCCCCTCATGTAAAGCAGCACTCGCAGAAAGAACGAAAATTATTTCTGAGCATCACTGGTGTTCGCTTCGGATATACAGTATTCTTTATAGTTGGGTTTTTACACCAACCTCCCATTTGTGAGTGCTACCAGGCTCATGAGTGTATTACTAACCAGTGTCAAGCTTGGTTCCCTTGGTGCAGGCAACCATGGCTCCCATGCTGGGCTGAGAGGTCATTCCAGCCATAGAGTCAACCTAGAGACAAGATCAATGTGAATAATCATTGTAGCAACATCTTACAGGACTGACATGAAATCAAAGGAGCACAGACGAGGTTATTTCTCCACTATGTGTTTATATAATAACTTTTTATAGGGACAAAACATAAAACAGCACCTTTAACTTATCTGTGTTGAGCAACTTCAATGTGTTTTATTTAACTAAACAAACCAAAGGAAATATTTCAGAGGCTGTGGCTCATCCACTGTGTGTTTCATAAAGTGTTTTAAGGAACTGAGCAGCACAACAACCCAAAAATGCAAATAGCAGCCAATAGTTTTAATGAAACTGCCCATGCTGGCAGCATGCGTCAGTGAGCACACTGAGGGAAATGTTCCTGGCTTCAGCAATTGTTCCATGTTAGTCTCACTGACATTTTATAATGCATGCTGCTGCAACTGGTAGAAAATGAATGTTTGTTTATGTTGTTGGGATGAGTGGTGGGTGGACCTAAGCCTCCAAATCATAATTTCGTCAGAGTAGTGTGGGGCACAGGTCACATGGCAGGCTTACCATAATGGCCCTGACATAAATTAAAGTCAAGGAAAGTGTTAGTGTGGTGAAGGATGGACACTTACTGCCACGTCAACGACATCAGCTCCAGCTTCAGCACAGGCCAGCATGGCAGCTACGCCGGCTCCAGCTGTGTCATGTGTGTGCACATGGATGGGCACGTCTGGGAAACGGTCCCTCAGAGCACCAATCAGAAGCTTGCTGGCTTCTGGTTTCAGCAGTCCAGCCATGTCCTGGTGACAAAACAAACAACCAAACAAACAAAAAAACAAAGACATGAGGGACAAAGGAAAAAACACACGAAAGGTACAAATACACCAGACAGTCTTTACATTAAAACTGCTTAATCTGACACTTGAAGGTGTGAAGGTCTGCAGCAGAGCATTTAAATGCTGCATGGTATGAGGTGGCGCTTATGATGTCTGACAGATGCTCTGTCAGACACAACTTGAAGGCCAAGTCATCCCCTTGAACCCTTCCTTCCAAACCATTCTGGAGCTGCTTCAGATTAGCAGTGCACATTTTCCGGCTGAAAGAAGCCATTATTATCACAAAATACACCTGCCAGGAAACAGTGTATACCTGGTTTACTCATTTTCTTTCTGCTTCAAACACAAACAAACATCAATGGCTAATATATCCACCCCATGACAGGTGTAATAATATAATCAATGCTATTTTTCAATATACTCTGTGTGGGTAATTAATGTATTTTTACTTAAATATTACATTAAAAACACACAAAATGAATCCATTAAAATAATATATATACATTACTGTTTTTGCAACAATAATTGTTAAATCCACATTTTTTGAAAAGTACTTGTCATACATGAAAGTTATTAAATTAAAGATGATTATTGAGCACAAAAAAAAATTAAGACTGTGGGTTATTAAAAAGGAGAAATCATAAGGGATGTTAACACGAATCGTAGAATTAGCCTCAGTGTTTTGTTGTGCTCCCTCTGATGATCATTGCACTCCATGAACTTATTATACATGCCCATTTCCTCTTTTAAAAGTTAACCTCATTAGCCGTGCCAAGCTTTATGAGCTTGCCACTGCTGTGTGTGATTGTAAGAGTTTATCGTGTCACGTCTGAAACTATTCTGTCATGTCTGAATAAACGAATGAATTCATTGTGTGTTTTATCAGTCTTTTCATTTAGATAAGAGCTTCAAGTATACAAAATATTTGAAACGGTGTACCTTAATATCTTCAGCTCTGTAATACAAACGTTGTTCAGTGTGATACTTTGGTGAAAATCAGAAAACCCATGCCTTAAAACCATTTTCACATTTGTAATAGTAGCAGTAAACATAACAACAAATAGCAGTGGTTGTTTTAGGCAATCACATTTAAAGCAGAGAAACTCACAGCCTTCATAATTAAATTGTGGTAATGTCATCAAGCCAAAGGGTTTCGCTGTGTTACATTTGCATTTAGCATGCTAATTTGCATTTAAATTCTTCTTAGACCAAAGTCCAACAGTGTTTAGCTGTTAGTACTGCCTCTGACTATATGTCTGAGATGGTTTCATGTTAAAGTTAGGGAGAAATAAACAAGCATCTGTGGGGGGAAAAGTTAGTTATTGCACAAGAACAACTTTTAGAGCGACACTTAGATCCCAGTTTTATCTCCTCACCTTGATGCTTAGGATGTGTGTTCCACCTTTGACAAGCTCATCTGCCAGTTTCACATAGTAGTCCAGGGAGTACTTCTGCCTCATTGGGTCGGAGACGTCTCCTGTGTACGAGATGGCGGCCTCAACTACGCCACCTGCTGATCCAGCAGCCTCCATACCCAGCAGCATGTTGGGCAGGTAGTTCAGGGAATCAAAGACACGGAAGATGTCCATGCCATTCTCCTTAGCCACTTCGCAGAACCTGAAGGAAGGGGGGGGGGGGGGGGTTATGTTTCTGTCAGACAATTTTTTTTTCCCCCAATCATGCTGTCAGACCTACTGTAAACTGCCAGATTATCACATACGCATACCATATAATGAGTTTGTGTTCATGCACAGTGCACTCCAGATAATGGTGTAAATCTGGGTTGGGATAAGCTGTTTATATCCATCTCCATATCACTGCTCATAAATATTGCTGTACCTGAGTAATTTCTGTATTCCCACTATTTTCATGAAAAGTGGGCTTACACAGCCTGCAGAAGCCCACAATAACAGGAGAGAAGTGTATACGCGCCTCATTATCTAAGCTGCTAGTGGTAAATCCCTCTTATTATTGCCTTGGCCCCGTTATCTTAATCAGGTTTTTCATAACTAGGCTGAATACTTATTGTAGCCATGTTACTGTGAACTCAATTTACACACAGTAGCAGCTTTTGTTTTGGCAAATAAACACACATGATGTGTCAGCTAATATGTGCCAGTTCAACGTCTGCATGTTACATCCCTCCCTCTGCACAGTGTACTGTACTGTGACTATGTAAAATGCACTTTAAATCAATTAAATAAAATGGAATTACACTTTGATTTGATTTACTTAATGAAGACGCTCAGGTCACTTGGCTCCAAGCTGCCATGCTAAAATTGTTGCGGGCGACTGGGTGACAGAGAGCAGGGAGGATAGAGGGGGAGCCGGGCAAACATATCAAAGCCATTAATCACAATGATGTGCAAATTTTCAATGGCACTCCCCCTATGGGACACTGAGAGTGAAGAGGGAGACGAAGAGCAGCAGGGGCACAAAGAGGGAGTTAAAAAGAGGGACGTCGGTGTGTAATGCTGAGAGATGAATGGAGGTGTAAGTAGAGAGAAACAATGACTACATGATAGGGGGTGCAAAAACAGGGAGGATAAGGGAGGTCTGTGTGTGTGGCAAAGAGGGAGAAGGGGACAGCTGCATTAGTCATAAACTAGCTCCTACTAATTTATTGGAGTTGAAGGGGAATCACACTGTGTGTCCTTGTCGGTGTGTGATACTGAGGTAAGTGTGCATTTGTATATATGACTCATCCACATCAGCAAGGCAACTTGTGAATCCACTTGGAAAACAGGTGTGTGTATGCATGTGTGTAGGCACTGCAGAGTATTTATGGCCTGAAGTGCTTCACTAGCATACTTCTGTATCAATGGTGTAAGTCACCGAGCAAGCTGGGAGCCACAGGAACACATCAGCCAAATTGACTTGACTAAACGTGTGCATTTGTGTGTAGCTACAATATAGTACATTTACCAGGAAAAGGTACCTGAAAACATAAACATTAAGTTAAACAAGGGGTTAAATATGAATGTTGTATAATTAAAAACAGTCTGTAGGAAAAATATTTCATTATAGCAGACTGTTTTCTTTCGATCTTTTTAAAACAAAGACACGCGTGTCCTCCGTTGTGAAAAAAAAAGACTCATATGTATGGGCTATTCTAGCATATTAATGCTCATCTATTCCATAACCATGTCTGGCTCTGGCACAAAACAACCACTACGTTAATGATTTATTCGCCTGTTATATCTGGGATGCATTAAACGTTCACACAACAGAGTACGTGTGTTGGAATGTGTCACACACTACATGTGTGCACAGTGCGTAGGCTAAAATAGGACTTAGTGTTTTTTTATTTTAAACACATGCATTTAACACAGTTCACATGCAATCTGGTCGACCAAGATGAATTTAAAACTGAATAGACAGAGACTGAAAGTAAAATTAAAATTAAATTAAAAAACAAAACAAACAAACATCCAAAGTAGAGTGGCTGGCAAGGAGCCTTGCTATAGCTTCATTACAATTCCATCTGGTCTGTATAAAAGTGTACACTTTATACTGGTGTTTGAGGTTGATCTTGATTGTTTGTGTGATAATTCACAGACAGAAATAACATTTAATTTTTTAGTCATGTAATTTTCATACAGTTAGACAGTTAGTACAATTTATACAGATAGAAAAAAATTAATGTATGAATTTGATGGTCATATATGTTGTTGCCATGGAAACAACCTAGGAGGGCATAATATGAGAGTGAAAGACCATAATGTAGAACGAGAGTCTTATTCAAATTTTCAACAACAGAATCAATGGAAAACCCATGAGGCTCCTCCTGTGTTATGTGGGGTCTAATGCATACATTAAGCAGTACAGTGGGGTATATTAACAGCCCTGCTGTATGTGTGTGTATTCTAGATGTATACACATTCAATCATGAAGGAGCAAACTAAGATGAAAACACATGTGTCTTTGTGTAACTCACTTGAAGACAGCGTTGTCAGGGTAGTTGGTGTAGCCCACGGCGTTGGCCCCTCTCAGCAGCATCTGGAAAGGGACATTTGGGATCAAAGCTCTCAGCTCCTGAAGTCTCTTCCATGGACACTCTGACAGGAAGCGCATGGCCACATCGAAGGTAGCACCTACACACACACACACACACACACACACAGGTCGCAGGTTATTTCATCTGCTAATCTCATCCGTTATCCCAAACTTTGATCTTGTCGTGAACATAAAAAAAATAATCTTTTAAACTTATCCCTTTCCAACAAACACACAGCTATAATAAAAAAATAAGACAATAATGGACGATGAAACAAAAATATCTGATGATAGTTGCACATTCATTGTTCATTCTAACGCTTTCATCAATTCTTTTTCAAGTCACTTTTAAAATCTCAGAAAGGATCCAGTGGAAGTGGCAAAAAAAAAGATAGCAATCTCTCATTTCCCTTTCTGGGGGAGTAGATTAGCGATTCTCATACCCGTTTATCATATCAGCCAGAAATATTGAAGCCTCCAGTGGTATTCTGCTGATCCAACACTGTCATCATTAAATTTCATTTTCTGAGCACTCATACATTTGGACATGGGGAGAATACTAAGCACAACTGCTTGTTCTTACCCTATGAGCAGAAGGGTTGCCCTGCAAAAACCCTGCTGCTCATCAATTTAAAAAGATTTTTCCCCCTTCTGATTTGGGTTTCAGTCTATGTCGGCATTTCTCAAACTGCTTGGGAGCGGAAATGACTACCAGCAATGCTATCTGATGTTTAACATATTAGTATTAATGTTTCATTGCATGTGAGGTATAAAAAACATGAAGCTGGGTGAGAAATTCATCCGGGACTGCAGAATCTAATAATTTGATAACATGAATGAAGACTGACAGCTGGTGGGTCATGTGGGACATCAGGAGCAGGCCTTGCAGTAGCCTGCCTTCTTTGAAAAGTGGAACGTGGAAAGTAAATCAGACGGATGGAAAGAAGCCTTGTAGGGAATGCCCACGACAGCCATAAACTGGGGCAAACACTATACTAGAATAGGCATTGTGGAAATACATATGTTTAATGTTTTATAAGCATGCATGGTAAGATACACCTATACCTCACTGTTACTTGTTAATCCACAGTTGCACGGTTAAACTTCTATTTCATGTGAATTAAGTTGGGCCCGTAATGCACAACAATCATTATCCATCACTGAAGTTACACAAACACACACAGCATTAATCTGCATTTTTGCTGAAGTGTGCGATCATGGCACCACTGCATGAGACAGTTTTTCCTGCCTGATCAATTTTTATGTCATCTGAGACTCCACTTTGTTGCTCTGGTTTGGGTCTGCATCTACCTTTTATGCTGCCAGACTGTGTGTTTGTGGGTCTACTGCAGCGCGTTCAGACGCTCATACCGACATGATTACGTACAGTAATTAGGAATCAACCGCATCCCTATCTGATAAATTAGCCAAGCGTGAAACAGATATGACGATCCATATAGACACATTATGTGACCTAGTTCATTTTCCTGTATCTTTCATGGTGTATGGAGGGACGCTATATCAGGAAGGGACTTAATCCTCAAAGGGCCTTCACAGGCCTAATCTCTTCAATGATTCATTCTGCCTCTAAGCAGCTGAAACATGTGAAAGCAATATTCCCCATCTAAGACCGCTGTGTTAAAAGCAATTCTTGCATAGGGACAATGTATCTGGATAACAGTGTTCAATACATACATGGTTCACCTCCCTCTAGTGATTTAGTTTGGTTTTAAGTTTTGAGTGTGATACACTCCATCACAGATTCCTCTGTAATAAAAGTGCAATGTATAGGGACCTCCTATCAAGAGAGGCACAGTTATCTCTCCTGTGGTCATCAAGAGATTTAAAGGCACTGTTAGACAGCGTCACTGTGGGACATAATGTGCAAGGGCTGAACTTTTTACAGTGTAGTACTCTAATTTGTGTTTCACAACCTAAATCAATATGAGGCGAGAGCATGGCTCATGGACCTCTGGGACTTTAAAAACAGGGTGAATGAACGAAATTTAACAGTGAGAATGGGAAACAGATACAGTATATTATCCTGAAAGCAATGGATATACTGTAAGAGGTTACAGTCTTCTATTAATGAAAGCAGAGTGTGTGAAAACAGCTGTGTCTGGAAAAAACTTTTAAACTCCTGTCTTCTCAAAGAGAATTACAAGGTACACATTATATACCACAGTTTGCCAGAACACAATTAATCCATTTCTGAATATGTACCTTCTAAATGTCATATCATCTGACATGAATCATATGCAATGCAGACATGAATTGGAAAGGAGACAGACACTGCCGCAGCCTCCTATTCTGTGATTGTACTTCTTGTCTGTTTGAGATGTGGCGGCAGAATTTCATTGCAAGGATCAAGTCGAGGATTACAAGGAGTTATTTAAGTCTTTTTGACTGTCTTTCATCTCAAAAATAAAAAAAAATTACAACCTAAAAAGTGTTAAAAGTTTTCACCTCAGCCAAAATTTTAATGCAAACGTATCCCTGTGTGAGGTTCTGGGCCTTCGTCTAGCTGCTAAGTGAGCATACTGATAATTGTAAGTGTGTAAAATAAACAAAAAACATCTCATTAAAATTAATGCTACAACACAATGTGTCAAAAGGCTTGGTGGCAGACTCTCTCACTCAGTTGTCTAAATACTTTGTTTTTCCTACTCAACTTGCCTAATTAGAAATTTAAATTATTACCATGCACAGGAAGACTTGAACAAGCATTATTACACTGAAAAACAGCAAAGTTGCAGGGGAATCTCTTTCTAGGCTTTACTCTGCCTTTAAGTGTTTCAACAGTTATGAGAAAACAGTTTCTTGACTGATCAGGAATCACTGCTGCCTCCAGAGCGTTCTCGTCTGAGACTCAGACATCCAACTTTTCTTAACTGTGAAAGACAAATAAATCGTGCGCTCCTCAGCCCATTACAAAATCATTCTGTCAGGAGATGTTTAAATTGCTCCAGCTCGTGTTTTATACCTGATTTCAACGACGTATTATTTCTGCTGTTACATAAATGAGAGGGCGACGAAGACATGGTCACTTTAACTTCTTTATAAGGATGAAACACTTCAAACTTCAAGAGCGTTCGTCGATGTGAGATTTCAAAACCTGACTCCCACAGCGATTCAGACATTAGCACTTTATGAAAGGGTTGAGCAGTGAGACACACTCGCTATTCTTGTTGCTTTTTTGAACTGGATTAAGTTCAGACACCAGATTAATTGACTGTATTTATGCTTTTAATAAAGAGAAAGGCTAAATTAACAGCCTTAGTGGAACTGTCTGTCATTTAGAAATATTTATATAACAGAAGCTGCTGTCTGTCTGACTTAAACATGCTGTACACGTATGTGTAACCATGGCGTTGATGTTCCCATTGTTTCTAAAAGCCTGAACAACTGCCTCACTGTAATGTGTATAAACTTACTGACACTACAGTTTAGTTGTAGAGTCTTAAGCTAAGGCTGAGGTTACATGTAAATAACGGTACACACCACTTTAATCTGGTTCGAAACTTTTTGAAGTTGTCATATATGAGAAATTGAAATCTTCAAAAGGCATTTATGTGCCACAGTCAAACACTTTCCTCCTTCAGCGCTGGTTCGCCAAGTCATATACGGAGAGAGCCTTTCCCAGAATGTATTTGACAATTTTCTTTGGAGTGAAAGACTGAGTTTTCTGCTTAAGACTTGCTTTAATGTGACTGCTCAAACACAGCTAAACTGAATTCATATCATCTTTTTAGGGTCAGTCTCATAATAACATCACAATATTCTGGATGATGGAAGTCTGGAAGCGTTTAAGCTCTTTTTATCGAAATATCTTCTCAGTAATTTAGTTTTGCTATAACCTTTTTATCTGTTCAAACATGAAATAAGTAGACAGTTACTTAATGTGAGGCCTGCTCAGAGTGCTCTCCCACAGTAATGAAATATATTGCTTTCCTTCTAACTGGTGCAGCATGATACCAGGAGGAATTTAATCTCAGGAAGGGTTTACAGGAGAGGAGAGGTTTCACTGGAGACCCCCCCACTTCACTTTGTTCCACCAGTATCTAAGGATGAGTCAGTCACTGAAACAGAACCCGAAACAGAACAAGCTTTTGTTGTTTGTTCTTGTGATCTGCTCAAAGCACAAAGAATATAAGGACAATCACTCTGAGTAGTTTACTCTAATTGAGCATTAAATTAAATGTTTCAACCTCAAGAGGTTCGCTGGGCATTATCTCTTCCACAAATGTGCGTACCCTTAGTGTTCAAAGCTTCAAACCACTGAAAAATGAATTTACTCTTTGAAAACACCTCATAACATTTACACATTACATAGAACCATTATCAAGCAGTGTTTATAATTGTCCTGGTTGTCAGGTGTTCAAACATGATGGACGTGTTTTTCATTCTATCCAATTTCAGAGTAATTGCATATCTTCCAGCGACACAATTGAACTGCTCATGTTCAAAGAGTTTCAATAAGGTGTGATTTTTCTCTGTTGATTGAAGAGCAGAAAAAAGGTTCAATCATTGACTATTGAGCGAACTTACTGAAGACTGACATGCAAGAAGAAACGGAAGGAAGACATTATTTTTTATATTTCGAACTACAAAAACAATGGAGTGCAATCACTGTAATCTATGAAACATGGAACTGATCTGCAGTATCAAAGGGGAGAGAGCAGGAAGCTCAGGCACATTAAAATGGATGCGCACATACAAAAGGCTTTCATTAACATGATAGCAATCAGAACTCATGATATTCTTTGGATGCGTACTTGTAGGAGTGTGGGTTAGTTAGGTTGGTTCTTCGCACTATTTTACTTAAGGTTAGGTTACATCATTTAAACAGGTTTGCCGAAAAAACAGAAGAGTTGGTTAAGAAGATACCATTACCTTGTCTGTAAGGAAACAAGAATCAACTCACCTCCCCAGTTCTCCAGGCTGAAAAGGTTGCTGAAGTTGTGGCTGACAAATGGTGAGATCTTCTTTAGGTCATGGGTTCGAACCCTGGTAGCCAGGAGTGACTGGTGAGCATCTCTGAATGTGGTATCCATCAGTAACAGGCCTTGGTGGGCGCGAACAGCTTTGGCAAATCCCTCAGGACCGTCGCGCAACAACACATCACGGAAACCGATTGGTGGGTCACCTAAGGCAGAAAAAGTCAAGAAAAATGAGAAACCATAATATAAAATAAGATGTTCATAAGCCTTGACTTTAGTTACTGCCTAAGTGTATAGACAGACAATAACTACATCAAAAATCCAAAGTAAACTGCGGTGCTGACGCACTCTACTCTCTTTAGCCATGTTGTTAACAAGTCTGGCGCTTGTCATAACTTCTGCTAATAGGGTAGATGCTATCTCCTCTCACTGCTGCTCCTATCGCCCTCAGCTCAAGAGATCAGCTATAAAAGAATACAGGCATATAAGCTCAGCAGCCGGCTTATTAGACACACCACCCACTGATTTGTGAAAATGGATTGCTCCCGCTGACAGTGACTCATATGGCCATGATTTTCTATATAAAGTAAGCAATTTAGTGAAACAAGAAATCCAAGTGACTGTGAGGGTGCCAGCTGAAGGTAGACTGGTGCCAGGGTACTGTTTGTAAATCCTGAGTTATCTGGTCCGTGACCTTGTTTTAGGCCCCCAAAATCTGCACAACAGCAGCAATCAGAGAGGTGTCATTTTGCAAATTTGAATGTGGCATACATTTTCAGTGTGGAGGCAGCACCAGATGGATTAGCTTGAAATGCTGCATTTCTAACCTTTTTTAATTTATTTATGACTAATATTTCACTTTTCTATATAAAATCTCACCCATGACTGCACATCCAGCAGGAATAAAGTCACGATCCTGAGGAATACTAAATAAGTAAGGTTAGTGCCTGTAGACACAGACATGGTACTTAGACACAGTTCTACTTTAAACAAAATACTGATGTGCAGCATCTTACACTGCGTCTCAAATGGCATTCTGTGTTCATACTTGCTATTTTGAAATGTGTTCAAGCTGTCAAGTATGATAACATGCAGCAGACTCTGAGTCCCTGGGTGAGGTAATCAACCTGTTAAACCTGAGTGAAATGTTTCAATGGTAGCCAGCTTGGATAGAGAGAACAGAAACTCATTTTTAAACCCGTGGAAATGGTTAACGAGGAGGTTGTGTCTATACTACTTTTGTTACGCTCTATATATTGAAGTACATATTATATTGTGAAATACATCACAAGTTGTAAAGTCAGTAGACTTCTTCTGTAGAACAAAAGTGAACAAATTTCATGGCAATCTATCCATGCTGGGATACTTCAGCATGGACCAAAGTAGAGGACCAACATTCACCATTAACAGAACCAGTCAGAATAGGTAAAACAAATAGTTACATAAGCTGACAGATAAACCAGGTAAAGCACATGGCATCCATTAAAAGCGTTTCTGTAAACTTGCACCGTTCTGCCCCCAGGGAATGAGGACTGTTAGATCTATATGAGTGTTTCTGGAGAGCCCAGACTAAGTACCAAACAGCATGTGACCGAGGCCGACCAACCTGACCGAGATGTCACGCAGTACTCCAACATAATAACTGCTAAAAGCATCCACGAGGACAAGTAAAAAATTGCTGTGGAATCCACAAGACAAATAGTGGCATTTGCAGTGTAAACCAACTGTGTGGTCCCCGGAACAACAAATGGACACAGCTATAACAAACCTTTGTTCTAATCTTTCTCTCTGTCCTCTCTGCATTGCAATTAAACATATGCACAACCTGAGGCAGTAAAATATTGGAAGCGGAATTGGGATCTATTTTTGCTGTGGTGTGTACAATCATCAATCAATTAGACTAGTTAATGAGGTACTAGCTGCCTGCTTAGATGTCCTCTCTCTGTGTGCAGTTGAATATTTTCTCTTGACCTTTTATCGTTGTGCCTCATCCCTGAAAACAAATGATCTAGTTATAATTGTCTCTATGGTCTGCATGGACAAAATGAACTACAGACACAGAGAAAGCATTCGTTCACACATACCAACAGACATACAAAATGAGCTCAGGCAACCTCGATGATCTCTTTCTGTGAAGTCATGCTGCTGAAGCAAATGGATGCAGACATTTGAACTTATCGAGCTCTAAGGGCGAAGGAAACACACACATAAAAAAATGATTCATTCTCAAAGACTTCCTTACTCTGCTGCAGTCTTATAAATCTGCTTCTTGTGTTTTTACCACTTTGACACATGTGCCTCGACACAATGCAGATGAAATGAGGGCGTGTGTACTGGGACCACTCTGCCTATGCATAGAATAGCCTACGCATGTCACACTTTCCTAGAAAAACAAGCAGATTTGCATTGCATTGCAGCGGGCAAAAACAAAAAACTAGTAAAGAGATACAAGTCTCAAGTGGTTGCCGTGCTTGACAACTGACCCACTTACGTACAAATAAGCATTTGCATCGAAAACACCTCACTCCTACTATTCAGCTTCTTTACCGTCACACTCCTCTGTCTCCCCAGTTGACGTCTTTTCATACCTCTTCCCTTGACATTTTTCACCTGTCTCCTCTCTTCATACACTCCAGCTTCTCTACAGCAGCTTCCCAACAGGAGTTAATATGCTTGAACAGAGTGTGTTACAATGCAGCGCTCAGAGATATTTCTTTATTCATTCCAGTGTAAAAACATTAGCAGCTGTTAGTTGTATTGTTAACTGGCAGGTCCAGGTGTTACTGCTAATTGATTTATTAAAGTGTGAATAGAGTAGCCAATCATTTACCCCCTACTCCTTCACAAAAATAACAATAATAATAATTTACATCCTGCTGACAAACCTTCAACAGGCAAAAAAACTGCATTATTTTCCCTCCACACAGCTGCATGTGATGAGTGTAAGCAAAAGAACAAAGAGTGTGCTGCACACACACACACACCTCTAAAAAATATCTTCAGAAAGCCAAATTTAAGACTCTTTATGACTCCTTTTAAAGCTGCCTGAAAGTGAGGTGCGTATCTAAAGAAAAATACAAAGCAGCAAAAACACTTTGTTCTGTTTGAAGATGGCTAATGAAAGGATCTGGAACTACAAACAGCCTATAAAGACAAAAAGGCGAATGTTAAGGCATTAAGTCCATGTGTGTTTGTATTATTCCTCAATTTTAATCATTACAATGGAAATACGGGGCAGGGAGGTGGGAAAACTGTCCGTCATTTTTATTAGTCATTCTTCCTAGAGCGAGCTCAGTGGCATCTGGTGATTAACCTCTAGATGTCCTCCATTAAATAAATCCAGACAATAATTGGAACAAGGTGTACTTCTACAGCATCGATGAACCATCAGCAATCAGCCTTCACAGGGAACGTTTCACACTACAAATCCTAATTAGAAAATAATGGCCCCTGAGTACTTAACAGTGTCTGTCAGGACACCCTTGCCCTGTCTTTCAGGAATAACTTCATCTCAGTGTGGTGTGAAAACCTTCAAATTCATCCTGCTTATGTTAAGATGTGATATTTTGAGAAGTCATTCTGAACTCCATGCTGCTGAAAGATTCATCTGCCTCCCAACTCTGTCATCCATTTTTCGATCCATATTTCCCCACCTGCCACCTTTCCTCTTATCTATAGGGATTATACACTGTCCAAGCTCTCTCTGTTTTTCTTTCATAACCCCTCTCTCCTTCCCTGCCCCCATCCCTCGCTCCATCCCTCCCTCAACAGAGTGTGATAATACAGGCCTAATCCCTCTCTCTCTCAATCCCTCCGTTGAATGAAATAAAGGATATAAGCACATTACAAATCTCATTACTAGGCTTTAGGTATGCCTGTGTGCATGCCTGTGCTGCATACAACTACCTCATCAGCTGCTTACTGTAGGTAGGTAAGTGGGGGTGTGTACACAGAGGGGGTCCATCTATAGAGTACAGTCTGTGTTTGTGCCAGTTGCTGAGATTTTTTTTGTGCACACACGTGTGTGACAAGAGAGATGGACAATGACAGCTTACAACACAAGATTTGCACAAGTAAGACAAGTGGTGGGTAAGCACGAGGAAACACACTCGCTCACATGCAGACGTACATAAACACCGCACATTATTCTGTTCTATTCGGCTCCTTTCCGTTCCACTGTTCACGCTTTTTAGATGTCAGATTTGGTTAGTTATGCCTTATTATGATTCATATTATTCACATTATTTTGTTATAAATTCATGTTTACTGGGCATGCCGGGGTATGCCGTGCTGAGGCAGAACAGGGTGCTGATAAACATGTCAGATTGATACAGCTGACTATTTTGTTGCTGTCAAAAAGAGCAGCTGCATAAATTCATGCCCGTTTGTACCCCACACACAGAAAATAAACCAGAGAGCAAGGACAAAAAGTGCATTGCTGCAAAATGACCAGGGAATAGTTGTGGCATCAACACATACCACGGTAAAAATATTTAAAGCTGAGCAGATCTAATCACAATTTCAGATAAAGTATTTGATCAATGGTCATAACCATACAAATTTACTATGGTACCATGGTTACTGTTGGTAGAAAAAAACTAAAGCTCCACTCCAGAGACCATAAGTAGCTCATCAAAGAGCGGAGCTTGGCCGCTGGCCTTTCCTGCGAGACTACAGGGGTGTTGGAGCAGAGCAGGATGAGAAGTGGAGAAGTTCTGCCATCGCAAACAATGAGCTGCACCCTCTCACTGCTGTACTCACAGCTCAGCAGAGCACTCTGGGCTAAAACCCTTTTCCTCCCCGAGTGCTAAACTGAGTCATTTAGGAAGGTCTTTTCCGCCTACAGCAATCAGACTGTTCGACAGCTCATTTGTCATCCGGTGGGTGCTTTTATACAAAGTGCCCTATAGCTCCACAAGTGTTTACATTTTTAGCATTGGTGCCCCTAGGGGAAATGAAACCCCTAACCCGTGCTGTGGCAGTGCCTTGCTAAATTAGTACAAATGTAATAAATTCAGCATAGACAATACATTATAACAGATGACACTGTCGTGTGGATCAACACCCTATCTGTAATCCTATTCACAGTTTAAATATAGTATATATAAATTAGCAAATGTGGGTGCTATAGACACCTCGCCTTACAGACACAGTTGCTTGCAACGTTATATTAATCATTGAATGAAAGAAGTAACTGAGGAGGAGAAACCAATTCTCAAGTATTGCTAATGTATGCATAAACAATTTAAGGTCAGTAAAATGGATGCACGTGAGAGCTCCTCCCCCTGATATTTTGTGACTCATCAGTGTACAATAATAATAACAATGATATGTGGACATGCCCTGAGATAGCTTAATAATATGTGATCAAGCTGACTGGCATACCCATTGTGACAGGTGGAACAACGGGGTCTGTGGAGGAGGGCTTAGCCTTGACTGGGATGGGTGTGGTTGGTCCATTCACCATCACATGACCTGCAAAGTAAACACAAGGAACACAAGTCAGCTGAAGTCTTGTAACAGGTCTGACATATCATAAACTGAGCATTATGAAGTAGCAACCTTGAGGGTGTTATGAATTATAGTTCCTCTTTGCACAATCTTACATTTGTGAGTTAGAGGTATTCAGTACTATCAGACATCCAGGTACCTTTTTCTCTTTTTCCCATGCTGAATAGTATTAAGCTTTTCCTGTTTACACCTAAGGCTTGCTAGAAGGCAGAGTCTGCCATTGTTACATTGTACTCTAATCATATCATTCACATTTATCTGTAGGCAGAGCATTTGCCATCATCACAATAAAGTCCTTCTCTCAGAAAAAAAAAGTGTCTCACATGTTTAATTTACATGCTATTATAGGTCTATTTTGTACAGCTTTGGTGTGAAAGTAATGTGTAAAGGAGAAATATAATAATGCCCTGTTTGCATGGTGCTGGTTAATTAATCAGGAAAATATCAAATCATCCAAAGTAATGAGTAATTTCTAGTGTTGTTGATTTAACACACACTATTTGAGATTCATTTAAAATATTTAACCACCTTAATATTAAGGCAGTTAGCACATCTCAGATTTCTTTACTTCCTGAGCGGCCTAGTGTCATTTTCTGATGCAGGTCTTTGAGTATTCAACACTGACCCAGGTAGTGCAGCAGCTTCTGGGCTCGGTTCTGAGTGGGTTTGAGGTTGAAGAGTTCCTGGTTCTCGTCAATAAACTGGGTATCCACAGTGGAGTGCAGGAACTGGTGGTTGGAGAAAACATTCTGGAGAAAAGGAATGTTGGTCTGGAGACAGAAACAGAGAGAGGAGAGAGTTAATCAGTGAATTTAACACAAACTGAAAACAGTCCCATTTTCAATTTAATCGCTCGAAGAGATAGACCGCAGTTCTACTAATGAAACCATCCTGCTTAAGACCTCAGTGTTAGACATTTGGTCACACAAAGCACACTGCATGTATGTACATGCTGGTAAACAAGTAGCTTCACACAAACCATATTCAATTAGCAACGTACCTCAAATGCTGCACAATCACAGCATAAACAGACATAACACATGTGCTGGCAAGTGGGAGAAAGTCAACTGTTGAAAGTAATTACATTCCATTTCTGCTTTGTTGTTTGTTTGCCTCAAAACTATTCACACGCCAATTAAGCTCTCTAAATGAACAAAGAGAGGGAGAGTGAATGAGAGAGAGAAAAGATATGTAATTGGTGGAGTTAATTTCATTACTTGATTTGCTGATTTCTTTTTTGTACCCTTGTAAGCCTGTCTTAACAATATGAGAGGACTGCTTTGAATTGTTGCAAGAGGCGGGGAGAGTAAATGGGGGGGGGGGGTTAAAGAGGATGAAGAGTGACAGAGAAAGGAGGGGAGCGAGATTAGTAGAAAGAAATGCACATAAAAGAAGAAAAAGGACTGAGAGAAAAGGATATGTTAATGTATTCTTGAAGCGACTTTAAACATGTTTATCACTGTTTTTTTTCCCTAAGGAAGTGAAGGTATGTAGACTGAGTGAAAGATGATTTCTTTTTTGTTTGCAGTTTTCAAATGTCTTGTGCATATGACCTGATTATGTTTGAGTCTTAAGTGACATTTAAAAAGAAAGCACGATCTACACACATACAGCTCAGAGTCAAGGAGAGAGTCCCAGAGGATCCTCCTGGTATTAGGTACAAAGCCCAGAAATGTAACACACACACACACACACACACACCTACCTTGCTACCGCTATAGATAGACTGTAGATGGATCTTTCTGTCACACAATCACACACATGTGTGTTAGGATACAAATTGCCTTTAAGTGTATGCACATATAAAACACAGCCCACAGATGGAGAGGATTTACAGCTGTAATTTGGGTGTTTAGCTGACAGTCAAACCCAGGCTGACTTGAAATAATTGCTGCAGCAAAATCACTCAGGAAATCCCATAATTGGGAGAAGGGAGTTGGGCAATAAACAAACCACACAGACACATACCACATTATAGACACTGAGCGAGAGAGAGAGAGAGAGAGAGAGAGAGAGAGGAGAGAGCAATGTGCCTGGTCAAAATAGAGCGCATGCCAATAGAGCCAAAATAAGATGTGTACAGCCAGATTTGAAAGACAGCAGCAGAAAAGGTCACTTTCTAAGTACGCATGTATATCTATATAAGGAAAAACTTGTTAATATAAGAATACAATGTCTGACCACATTCCCAGCAAAGGAACAGAGGTTTTCATTTTCTGAGGTGTATATAGACACAAACACACATGGACTCCTCCTGTATTCTCAGCCCTCTGCTGCAGTGAGCAGAGCTGGAGAGGAAAAAGAGAGGAGAGCTGAGGGATTCACATGGCTGTGCTGCACCGCCAAGCCTTGGGCTACAAGCTGTGGACTAAAACAAAAAAGGATTTCTGCCCAATGCTGTAACTGCAATGAGACTTCAAAAACCTGTGGACATCTTCTTCCATTCCATTTACACCACCTGCCAACAACCGCAGTATTACAGTATATGCTGCGGCCTCACACACTTTTTCTGAAATCTGGATATTGTTATGTAATTCATTGTACTGGATCAGAATCAAAGCTGCATTAAACAGCCAATTGAAAAAGCCAGCTGGTTGGGTCTGGGTCATTTGGTAAAAAGCACCACAAACATATTAGCTAAAGAACCGATCTGTTTCATTTTATTAAGCGGTTAAAAGAACAGTTCAATTTTTTGGAAAATGTGCTTCTTCCACTCTCATATCTATATGGTAATGTGAAACTACTACAGTTGCCAATTAGTTAGCAGCTAGTTTAGTCCAATCTATCCATCCGTCCACATATTCCAACTAAGGTTACCTTTGCAATACAGCGAGCCCTGACATCCAGGGACTCTGTCTATATATCTCCTGCTCCTCCCAGGGGATCTCCCAGCAGCTCTTAGGCAAACTAGGAAATAATCTTTCCAGCAAGTCTTGGGTTGACCTAAGGCATCTACCCAGTTGGCTGTGCTTTGTAAACCTCTAAATGAGAAGGGCCCTGAAGGCATCCTAACCAGGTCCAATTTTTAAAGATGACAAATCGTACCTAGCAGCACTTCTAAGCTTAGTAATTAACATATTAAATCATGTGTGGCAAATCTTGTTATCATTGGACATGGTAGGCCAGTGTATATGCTAAGTTAACTAGGTCCTAGCTCATATTTTCCTTACAGGCATGAGCAGTGAGACAACTCTCTTAACCTGTATACAATTATGCTTTGTAAGAAAAGATTGAGTGTTAACAAATAAAACATTCCAAGTGTAATTTCAAAGCAAATATTTTGTTAAAAAAATGTGTACTTTTTACTTCTATTGATTTTTTTTATTATTTTTGTTTTACTGGGCCTTGGGGCATTATAACATTTCACCTGCACAAGTGTGGAATTTTTCATTAATTTCTCTCTTTTTGATGTCATCTTCATTTATAATTTATATGTGTAAACAAACTTAATCAGGGAGCATAGGGGTGGAAAGCAATCAAAAGGTATAAATAAAACAGACATGCAGCAGGGCAAGAGACATGGAGTGAGAGACAAATAGCACAGTCATTATTAATGGAAGAGACAGAAATAATGGAGAGAGCAGATAAATACATGGAAGTTTGTCCTTTTTCCTCCCTGTTGTACCAGATCAATGTTTTCATTATCAGGCTGCTCTGTATGCCTGTGGCAATCGCACACACACAGTCCCCTCACTCTTTCTCCATGTTTCCCCTAATGATTTGTAACACACACTCAGAAAAGACACCCACACACTTTGGCTCTACCTTCCTTCTGCCACCTAGGTATCTTTTCTTATTTTTCTATCAGACTTCATCCTGGTCTCAGTAATGTCACACAAACAACAGGGAGTGTTCTTTCATTTGAATAGCCTGAAACAACCACTCGGCTACAGCTTTCAGAGCTACTCGCACAGAATGCAAAACACACACACTGATGACTGTGGCTCCCATTTCCAAATATCCACAATTTGAGGGCTGTTTTAGATTCTAGTAGGAAACTGAACACATCTAGATGTGAATTAATGCTCGTACTGGCTCATAAGTTTACATCCACCCACACTCTCTCAATGTGGAACCCACCCAGAAATCAACTGTACCTTTTCGATACCACTACCCCAAAAAGGATTTTATTATCACGGCACTTTATCACTAGAAAAGTCTGCTTTATAGTCAGCTCTGCTCACAGCCGGTCGTTATCACTCTTGTTGCAATCAGCTTTACTGGCGTTTGCCAACGCAACACTGTGAGCTTAAGTACTGATACACCAGGCTGCTGGCCCGACTGCAAACAGTTCAAACACATGCACTTTATTAAAGACTTGTTGCAGGTCTGGGTCAAGCAATTTATGTTACATTATTTCTGATTTATAAATTAGCACTGTAATGAATATATATAATGTATGACTTGCTCTTGTTTGCTCTGGGTGTTGATTTTCACCACGCATACTGTAGCAGACGAGTAGGTGGGAGTGATGATAGTTTAAAAAAAAAAAACTGGTGTCCAGACTGCTCCTTATTTATATGCTTCTAATATTTTGCAGTTTTAAAATAGCAGTGCCTGACATAGGTGTTTACACCTGCAGGAAAATGATTAGGTGTTTTTTTACAGATCAGAGAGAAATTTACACCTGTCATGTTTTTCCTAATCAAGGCATTAGATTATATTTTAGAAATTACACTAACACACTTTATCCTTAGAGAGAGTTAATGTAAACACAAGTTAAATCTCGCATTCAAGCCTGAAGTCAAGTGAGCTCCGTTACTGACACTGCTCTGGCTGGACGGCACTTTCTGTTGTACAACCCCCTCTACTACTACTCCAACTACACACACTGGGCTACAGGAAGGATATCAACCTAAGAGAGAGGAGGACAAAAAGGAGGCCATCACACCAGCAAAGGGAGCTAACATACATTTGA
Source organism: Parambassis ranga (assembly GCF_900634625.1). Classification (NCBI taxonomy): domain Eukaryota; kingdom Metazoa; phylum Chordata; class Actinopteri; family Ambassidae; genus Parambassis; species Parambassis ranga. The sequence continues at coordinate 5,961,826 of NC_041038.1, read as the reverse complement.
GGTCAGGGTCGAAGCTTAGGTCAAACTCTGCCCTGTATGCTGTCAAGGATCAATGGGTACAAAGCTCTCTGCAAATGTAAAGTTAAAGGTTAACTCTAAAGCCAGGGATGAACAATTCCGAACAACATCCCACAGACAAGTTTCAAGAGAAGTTTCTGAAGCTGTGCAGTCCTCCATGCTGAATGGAGATTTTTCACTTTCTCTAAGGGGGTTGAGACTACACAGAGAAGACCCATCTACCAAAGATATTTATTTAGACAGATCTAATTGACTAGAATAAGCTTTAGAGTGTGCAAAGTGGATATAGCACAGTTAACTCATGAAACAGTGTAGCAGCCTAATGAAAGGCATTTGCACACCAAGTATGTATATTGTGTCCAAAGTCACAGTTACATTACAAATACTTCATCCAAAACAAAAAGTGGCCACTGCAGACATCAGTTATACCGGCAGTCTGTATTTAGCTTGTGCAAGTACCATGAAATGTAATATATGAAACAGTGCAGGTACAGATTTGGAGGTATGATCTTTGAACATTACAAAAAATAGCACAACACACAGAGGCCAGATCTCCAAACACATCCCTATGTCACACACAGCCTCCCTCAGTGATTAGAAGTTGAATAGGGGAGCTGTCAGGTCATTCATCTTTTCTCTCCTCTCCTCCTCTGTCTCTCCTATCCCCATCTGTCATGCCTTAACCACTGGCCTGGACACATAAACAAGATCAACACACGCACACTCCGCGCCTGAGGAGAGAATGTTCGCACTCACATAGACAAGTACAGGGACCTCACATGCGCACACACACGTATCTGCTACAAATTAACTCAAGAAGACATTTCCAAATTGAATACACACACAGTGAAAATTGTGGCTTTAAACAGCAATGACAAGGAAACGCACACAATTTCAAGCAAATATTTACAATGGAAGACTTACAGGAACCTAAGGCGCAGCACACACAGACAAACGTGTAGAGACATGTGTGGATGAAAGGACCAAAATATGCACAAAAACATAAATTCATGCTGCTTATGTCTCACTTGGCTGATAATGACTCCACTGATTGGTTTGTTAGCAGGTCAGCAGGCCAGTCAATGTGTGTGTGTGTGTGTATGCGCATCACACTCAAACAACTATGATCACATTTCTGCCTCTAACTAAAAGGCCGCTCCTTGTTTGTCTTTCGTTTTTCTCACCTCCTCTGAAATTTACTAATGACTATTCACCACATCTCACACAACTATCCTCACCAAGCTCCAGCTGTCTTTGAGGCACAGAAACCGCTAAAAGAAAAGCAACACATACTCCTCATCTCCGCATTACAAGCAGCCCCATTACAAAGATAATACATTTCTGCATGTCCAATTTCTGCATCTTCAAATTAAATCTGGAATCAGTGTTTGACATTTGCCATCAAGCTTTTTCCCCTCTGTGAAATAGATGAAGAAAATCTGATTGTAATCTTTCCAATAATAACTCCTATCACAACTCTACAGCAGAGCAATTTTCACCTTGCAGTTAATAAAGGGGAGCTGTGGGCAGACATATTTCCATTGTAAATAAGCTAAAAAAAAACTTAACAAAACAAAACTCTTTCTGGGATGATGGGTTTAGAGCACATGTCTCTAAACTCATCTGCACAGTGTAACTCTAGGTATGATCCCTTACTGGTTTCTAAAGCACACTATGGGGGCCTGTTCTTAACTACTACTGGCTCAGTCCTTCAGCAGCATGTTGTAGTTGCCTCTCCATGAGGATGAACTCTCCATGGTGCTGAAATTGCCAGACATCCTAGACAAAAGACACTGATGAAAGAGTCTTTGTACTTGTATACCAAGTATCTCCAGCATGACTACAGGGTTCAGTAGGAAAGAAACATCTAAAAAAGCTTGAGCAGCATACATCAGTATTGGAGTCCCCAAAAGAGCAACAGATCCACACTTACAAATATGCTCCAATGCTGTACATCATACAGAGAGCGCATTTACAGAAGCACAAGCTGATCTGTCAGTTTCTCCACTAGCAGCAGGCTAAAAAGCAAATAAAAAGCTTTGCAGCTACAATTTATTTTGTGTTTAGAGTTGAAGAGACTGACAGTTTTTCTAAAGTGCTCTGAACTATGAATTTAAAAATGGCACTACATGTCAGTCCCAACTGATTTTCAGGGGTTGCTGTAGTTCACGATGATCTCTGGGGACAGTTTAAAGTAATTCTGGGACATGCAGGAAATTGCCAGCTAAAAGAAAAGATGAGATGATGAATGCAGGTAATTCTTCAAGTTTTGGACCAATTTTCCAACAATTCACAGTGAAAAATCACTGTGGACTTTATTCAGCGCTGAGGTTTGGACCATCTGAAAATGTTACAGATTCAGGTGTAACCCATGAATTGTTGATGTCAAAATGAAACGGTCTGTTCAGGTATTAAAAGTAGAAATATTACATCATTATAGTAGATAACAGGAAAGAAGTGTTTGCTGGTGCAATAATAAACATCCCTTTGTAACTCCATACCACACCACAGTCTTTTTGTGTTTACAGTCTTTTTGTGTTTACATCTGATTTACCAACAGATCCTGTGAAGTTCTCCCTCTAGCACATCATTCACAGAATAAGTGTGTGTTGATCCACTCATGTGAAATTTGCAAGTGCTTGTCAAAAATTACTGAACCCATTTTTAAAACTAGTTGTGACTTTAGACCTCCTTAGATCTGTGCAGTGTTTCTTGACACAGTCAGACTCATGACCACCGGGGAAGTTATATTCACCAGGAATCATAACTAATTTCAGCCGCGTCTTCCTCTAGCAGTCTGACTCATCTGGTATCAATAAATGGAGGTGCTGAACTGGCTAAAAAGAATCCCTTCTTAGACTCTTTCAGAGGCCCTGAGATGCCAAGCTTATTAAAACAGACTGATACTTAGAGGTATTTTGGGGATCCTTAAGCAGTAAGTCTGTGACGCGTTAAACGACTTGTGATGTACTCTAAACCCAGAGCGTATGGTCTCTGTTAGCAGGTGTGTGGTCTTTTGTGCTAATTACTCTTGAACTTGTGAATGATCATCCTGCCATCCCATTACAAAAAAGGGAATAAATTCAACCAGAGTAAATGTTTCTGAAAGGATGTAATCAGAGAAACATTATCAGCTATACATGCAGCAGATGTTTATGGTGCAGCCACACTCTCAGATGTTAATATTTCTTAAAATAAACAACTAACCTTCCCAAAAAAACCAAACCACTGAGCCAAGGCCCCCTTGTGAGAGTTTTGATATAGCGAGAAGCAGCAGGGGATCTTTAACCTTTTACCGCCTGTAGAAAACATTAGGAATTCATAGTTTCACTCTGGGATTCAGCTCAATAAAACTCATTACAACCCCTATCACACAGGCCCCTACTATTAGAAAGATCATGGCCTATAATCACATATTTTACTACAAACACAAATGTCTGCTATATGCATATGAGACAGACAGTTTTAAACCACCGTCAGATGGTTTATAAAGAGCTTCCAGAGACAATAACACAAACTACTAATTTTAAAGGACAGTTACATTTGTTTTAAATTATGGCCTGCAGATGGTCTGCAGAGTAAACACTTCAAGCCTTTTTCAACACAGTAACACTCGGAGTTATTGTGTTTAAATAATTCTATCATTGGGATTCTGTGTTAAACTTCAGACGCTCGGCCTCAGCATGTTTAAAAGCTTAACGGGGAACCCAAAGAAAATCTTTTAACAGGGTTAGATGTACTTTGCAGGCCCTGAAGTATCGGCGGTAGGATAAATTTAATTTGGACATACACGCTGCATCATTGCTGTCCACTATTTCAGATTCAGGCAGAGGGGCTCTGATGGAAACGATGTCTGATGGTGGCTGAGTTGGTTGGGTTTTACTCGTGTCATTAGATCTTGTTGTCTTGTCAAAAGAGGGATTTTTTTAGGATTGCTGTGTAGTTTAATATTTTTCAATGAACATGAACTCATATCAGGAACCACTGCCATATTTAGAACTGACAAGCTCAACACAGATGAAAGGCATATTTTTCCAGGACTGAAACATGAAATGTGCTCTCTTGCTGTGAGACCTCACAGTGTGTGGAGACCCAGAGTTGTGGAAAACCCATATTACCGGATACCTGCACAAAACTCTTTTATTTCCTTTCAAGGGCAGATATTATGGAAAATCTGCTCAACCATTGTTTCTGAACAGCCCCTTAGAGCTATCATTTAAAAAAAATCAGAGCAATAATGTTGTGAAATGACTCAAAATTCCTCTGAATGGATTTGAATGTCTCCCTCTGCTTTCTCCACCTTGTAGCCTCAATTAGCAGCTAGCATGGGAGTCCACCAATTATCTGTCAGCCATTTGTTTCTTTGGCATCCTAAAATATGTTTACATACTCAGTCATTGTTTGCTCACTAGTGTCCATTATTATAGCAAACATCATGTCATTATGACAGTAACAGTTGGGGTCATTGGGCCATGCAACAGACTAAGGATGAATTTGTTAAGCACCGTCTGCTGAATCACCAGACACACAATTACACCTATGTGTGGATGTTGATGAGCCCTTGAGGATTGCATTGAGGTATGATCTCATAAGAGCAGAAGCCTTGCTCCCTCTATGCAAACAGATTGAGTCATCTGAAGGTCCACCATTTCTCATTTTATTCCCTCACATGCTCACTTCTTTGTGTTCATTTTGATGTTTTTTTTTTTTGTTTTTTTGTTTTTTACAAAGAGCAACATGCAGGCAATTGTGGCCATTGTTTGTGAGCTTCAAATAGTGTGAAAATCTGTGAAACAAAAAGCAAAAAATTTATTTGTAAATTGATTAAAAGGCAACAAGTAACAAAAACAGCTATGTAATCCGTAAATGTGCAGTAGAGAAAAACGTTTACAGAGTGGATAAAGCTGTGACGATAAAAAGCATTTCTAGTTGTGACCTTCCCTTATAGCTGAACATGGAACACTTTACTGGTCTGAGGACTGATGGACCTGAATCCTAAGTGATGTGTCACTTCTAACATGTTTACATCAGGGAGGACAAGGCCACATGTTCATCATGTGCAAGTGCTTTCAGTGAAACACCCACTCTGTTAGTGCAGTGTGGGTGTCCATAAGTACATGTACTGCATGTCAGTGTAACAATAATGTCTTGCCAGTGTGTGTAAAATGGGATAACATAATTGTGTCTCCAACAAATTTTACTGCAAATTCCGGAAGTTAAATTGATGTTTAATTTCTACAAATGTGTCTTGCTGATACCATTCTGGGTAACTTTCCTTGCATAAAATCAAACATCGACAATGTGTCATATAATTACCTTACGGTTACTTTAGGTGACACACTACAAAAGGGAGAGCATGCAAAACAGGATTCAGTGACTCATATGTTGCTACCCTGCGATGAAAATAAAGCAGCACATCTCTTCTTATCACATTCTGTATGATGCTGCTAGAAAATTCAATTCAGTCCGTTTCCATTTACCATCAATGATAATGGCCTAAAGTCTCAATACGGTTCTGTCGAAGTAATGCATCTCATCTAATGGGCTCTCAGTATTGACGACTGTCAGTAGTGAGTGAGTGAAAGTGATTCATCCACGGTTTTGCACTAATAAATATTGAGCAAAGATAGATGGACGTCTATTTAAAAAGCGAACCAAAAATTGAAACGTTGACTCAACCACTATAACCATCTTTGAGGTTTCCTCTTTATCTATAGCTTAGTGTGATGCCTTAAATGCTAAGACATCCATAGTCTCTATTTTCAGTCACTAGGGGAGTCCAGAAAACAAAATGACTAACAACCACCTTATTTACAGAATGTGCTGATTTTCTCAGCACATAACATCATGCATTATTTAGTTGAATGTTCTTAAAGTCTTATTATAGTTGCCTGTGATTTTCCTGTCAGTTTTGACATTTAGGTTTTCAACCTGCTTTGATTAGGATTCCTGCTCCTCTTCTTGCTTCTGCGTGAGTTCTTATTAGAATGCAGTCATATGCTTGCATTCAACACCGTGTGCACTGACCGTGGTGCTGAAATGACTGTCTGGCAGCTGCAACTCACTAAGTTACAGACTTCTATAAGCCTCAGCAGCAGAGGGGAAGCACAGGTGAAACATGGCTGTGTTCCACTAAGTTGTGCCAGCAAGCCATGCCAGTGGCTAACATGAGCAATACCAGTGCTGTGAAACTGCCAGACCCAAACCGAGAGCTGCCATTTAATAATGGTCTTAGTTACACCTGCATTTAACAAGTCAAAATGTCACACTGTGAGAAATGTCTATTAGCTATGTTTACCCGCACAGCCAATAATCCAATCCTAATGCGATTAAGGCAGTAATGTGACTGAGGTGGGGTCCATGTAAACAACATGCTCTGTTTCTGCTAATGCAATTATTCTGATAGTCAGAATAAGCTTGATAGAAGAAAGCTATGTGCAAATTTAGTTGTATTATTTAGAGGCTGCTTCAGTCATGTAAACAACTTAATCAAACTATGACTCTCTAGAGTTTTAATCGCATTTTGCAAAGCACAGCATGTTTGAACTGCGGGACAACACACATCAAAGACTTTCTCTCTTTGTGTTTAGTCTTTACGAGGTATTCTCTAGGTGACAAACTGGCACACTGAGGAAAAACATCTATGTACGTGATCTACAGAGTTAAAAGAAGAACTCAAAGAAGAGTTTTACTGTGATGTTCAAACAAGGACAGCCAAAAAATATAACCATGGAAGCCTCTTACTCTAACTGACAAATATACAGAGCTACAGTTCTCCACAATCTAATAATTATGTGCTTGTAAATCTGTCATGCTTCTCTAACACCGAACTAATGCCAAGAATCTGCAGCTTATTTCATGGGAAAACAATCAACAAACAAGATCTCATTTGCAATCGTTTCATTTGCACCTCCCTTGCTTTGATTTTGACTTCTACCAGCCTTTTCCAACAGCTCGCAACTTGTATTTCTGTGCATTTGTGTGTCACACATACACACAGAGTTAATAGATGCACACTGTTTGTTATGTCCACTTGTAAATTCTAGCAGCACAACTCACTCTTGAAAATTAATGCATTTCTCATGTCCCAGATGTCATTCCTGCCCTCTGTCTGTACATGTCAGTATATTATTCAAGGATTTACACATAAAGTAATATAGACAAATGAAGCCCAGCATGTTTTTCTCGTACTCCATTTGCTGCAGCCCATGGCGACTGAAATGGTCCGCCAGCAGTAACAAGGACATCATTTGGAGACACTTACTAATGCAGGGAAAATAAATAAAAGCACAATGACCTGCAAACAGCTTCAAGAGCAAAATTATAAGAAAGTGTGACTGTGTGTCTCTCCTTGTCTCTCATTATAACCAGATTGAGACAAATAGAAGGGGATCTGCCCTTCGATCTAAACCTCCACACCATTTACCTCTCACATCACAGCTGAGTGTGTATGCCTGGTTCATTTAGCCCTGTGAGAGAGAGTGTGTGTGTGTGTAACAGCAAGGTGCTGGCCGTGTCCTCATTTATGTGATAATATGGTGAGTTTGTGTGTGTAATCATGCAATCATTCCAATCTCTGAGTGAGCGTGTATGTTCAACCATGCCTCGTTTGTGTGCGTTACATGTTGGTTACAAATAGACTGTGTCAAATGTATGTTTCTGCTGTTTGTGTGTGTGTGTGTGTGTGTGTGTGTGAGAGAGAGAGAAAGAGAGACAAAGCATTTAACAGACCAGTGATCATATGACACATTGGTACACACTGACACTCAATGAGTGCATTTGTTTTTGTGTTGCCTGGATTTAGCAACTGTGTCTGACAAACTTCACTGAGACTCGATGATACACACAGTAAAAATAACTATATGACAAACCAGCCAATGACACATTATAGAGTGTGGAGATGTGAACTGGGCTGGGCTAAAAAAGTGATTTGAGTGTGATCATACAACAATGATGTGTTTGGGGCTTTTCAGATAACAATCCAAACATGTGAAATGCCTTCAGCCTTTGCAATTTCCTCCTTGTTCAAAATCTTAAACTTCTAGAAAAAAATGTACTCACACATAAATATACATTCTTGCTGCTAGCAAGGAAATGTTTCTCAGCTGCTGTCTGGTTCCATATTTTCTACCAGACTTGTTGAGCCCTTTCTGCTGGTAAAAAAGCATCCAAGCAAAGCATTAAGAAAAGTACTATACTTCAGCTATCTCTATTTGGTTCCTGTATGTTGGATAAAAGACAAATTGGCAGGAGGAGACAGAAGCAACTTTGACAATGATTAATTTGTTACAAAGAAGTGACTAGAGCAGCACCAAAATGCCTCAGAAGTGGGGAGGTGGTCATCGTTTCAATTCTACAAAAAAAGTCTAAAACGTCAAGATACAGTTTTTCTATGAGACTTTTATACTCACAGCTAATCCTGGTAGCATATAAGTCTCAAATACCATATAATAAAGACCTTGGTGCAAAGGCAGTACCCATATTGGCATTCACTCATCAATAAACCTCTCTCTGCTAAAGTGTTAGCATGCACCAGGGCAAGCCACATAAATACTTGACACTGAAATGTTTCCAGTTTGTTGACACCACCAGCGAATTGACCACTAAATCAATTTGCAACAAAAAAAAAAGTCAATAGATTTGTTCAGCTCTGGGTCACTAGGGCGACTCCCCTGCAACTGTTCACTTTGAGGGCTAATTTGGCCTGACCAAACCAGAACAGGTCTGTCCTCTTTCTGATTAAGTGCAGCATTACTCAGAACGAACTAAAGATCCTGCCAATCTCCCTGCTTAGTTCCCAGTCCTAGGGAGAAAAAGACTTTCCCCCTGTGGGCTTAACTTTGACCAGATTGATCTGAAAATGTTCTAAGGACACAAAGCCTCTGACTTTCACTCAGGAGATTATTGGGTTCTTGCACTGTTTCTGAAAAGAAACCTTTATTTTAGTGCACTGTTTGTGAGTTTCTGAATATAGTGGAGAACCACTGCTTTATAAAAGTAAACTAACATCCCCGTCAGTAATGAGATTTTCTCCTGACTGGTGAACTCACTCCATTCATCACCCAGCAGTAGGTCATGTTAGTTTATTTCATTCAGCAAGGTCACCCTGCCTGACAGGAGAACTCAGTGCTACACCACCAAAGGTTTGATTAATTGGGAATCAACGAGCCATCAAACCGAGCAGTGTAAACGGGTTACGACTGGGTAAAATGATACATCAAACTTCTCCTTGCTGGACCTTGCTTTGAGGGAGTTCTGGCTTACTAGTTTAAAAATATAATGGCCACCAGCAAGAAAACAAAATAGACCGCAAAAGATGAAAATAAATTCATGAAGTAAAAATGTCTGCCAGTAGGATGAGAGGTAAATGCTCTGAAGGTAGAGCAATAAACAGGAAGAGGTGTACAGATTGAAGACAAAAATGGACTCCTGGGTGAAAATTGAGATACATGAAAAACAAATTTATCCATAACACAACCAAATCTCTGTCCCTGACCTCTTTTTAGCATCTCATCTCTCCGATGTTTCATCCCCAGTCTGATTCTGTTGACAAAACAGACCTAAACATATGCGAGTATTGGAAATGACTTAATTTTAACATCCAATAGCTCAGAAGTTATAGGTCCTGCCTTAGTAATGGGACACACGCCGACACACACTTGCACCCGCAGACGGTTTCCATTAAACGTCTATTTCCAGCAGCTATCAGCGTGGCAGGGAAATCAAGTGCTGGACCACCGTTTGAAGTGGTATCAGCTATACTTGTTCCTATCACCTCCCTATCACTCCATCCACTCCTCCCTTCTATCCCTTGCTAACCCCCTCTCTTCCTCACTTATCTCCGTTACGCCCCCAGAGATCTGTGGCCTCTTCTCTCTTCTCTACCTCTCTGTCCTCACAAGTCAGCACTCATGTACTCGCTCTCTCTCTTAATCATCCTTCTCTGCTCCCTCTCTCATCCTGGGCTGACCCACACTTGCTTGAGGCACTAAGAGCTTTGCTTCCCCTTGTCATACCCCCTGACTTTATTCTCCTCCTATTCCTCCATCTCTCCCTCCTTTTTTCCCTTCCATCCTTCTGGAAGAACTCAGATCCTTACAAGAAGAAAATCCTTCATTTGAAATTTGACTTAACGACCAAACTGTATTTTAGCTGTTGTTATATTTAATTAAACTTCATACATAACTGGACTACAATAAAATCTGCATTGAAAGATAAGATTCAACACATCCTGAATATTTTTTGCCTTTTGTCACATGAAGGAGCTTCTGTAGGCTTTAAAAATGTTGGAGCAGGTTTCAAAGGAACATGCATAATGCCAGATAAACCTGTGATTTCCCAGCAGAATGACGGTCAAAGCATCATGCTGCCTTCTGCCCGTAGTGCTTTCTGGTGCCGTCTCGTGCCTAGGTAAATCCTGTGTGTATGTGAGTGTACACACAGATGCATGCACCTGGCTGTCCACAAAATGTATGTAAGAAAATGTGATTCATCAGAACACATCACATTCACATGCTTAACATGCTGAAAACCTACAGCAGATAGGGGAATGGACACACAAAAAAAAAACAGCAAGCTGGGATGCACTGTGTGTTCTGGCAACGTTTCATCATCATGTTTAGCAGTAGGGTTTGCAGCAATATGTGCAGTAATTAGCGGCCATGTTGTGGCAGATTGCCATTGTATTTTTATTAGCAAAGTCTGTCTCTGAGAACTTCCAAACAGCATCTTTAAAATAAGAGGTTTTATTTTGAAGAGATCTATATTTTTGTAGTCACTATGTTGCTACTCAAAAAGCTGTAAACTATTCTTTCATTATAATCATTACTCCTCCCTTCTTCCTTTGCATACCCTCTCTCTTCCCTTCCATCCATTTCTACATCTTCCTAAACAACCCCTCTTCTTCCACCTCTTATAATATGCCATTCCCTCCGTCTTCTCTTTTCCATTTCCTTCTGGCATTCTCCCAGCCCCTGTCACCTCACCCCCGCATTCCTCCTGCTCCTCATCTTCATGCCCCCCCCCGCCAACTCTCCATCTCGCTCACTCTCTCTCTTTTAGTCTGATGCTTGACGCTGCCGAGAGACAGATCACAGTGCTCTCTTCTGCTCTTCGTCGGGAATCACAGACTCTGCTCTACCAGATAAGGACAAAGCAAAGCCCAAAAAATATCCAGGAGAAAGCAAGAGGATAAAGAAGCAGATAAATGGATAAATGACGAGAAAAGTGACTCAGTGGAGGCAGGACAAGTAAAAGAAAAAAACCTTCCTGAAGGAGAGAGGAGATTTCTAAAAATACAACCCAGCTTACTCCCTGCATTCTGTTATTTTCTCTCTCTCCCTTCTTTGTCCCTTCCTTCATTCAGTACCTGTTCTGTGGGATTAACATGACTTAAAATTCAATCAGCCTACAGCCTGACGGAAGAGCGACAGAGGAGGCAGACAGAGCGCTGCAGCTGTCGAGACCGAGTGAGGGGACGACCAACGGGAGGGGAGAGAGAGAGGGGGATAGACAGAGAGAGATAGAGATAGAGGAGAGAGAGAAATGGGTGTTTTTCCACAGAGCTGAGATAGAGAGAGAGCCACGGAGACAGAGAGATGTGACGCTTCTAGGAGTCGTGGTGGAATGATCCGGAAAACAAGGTTAGTAATTACACGTTTTTCATCTAGCAGAGGGCAAACAAAAGGGGGAAAGACACGTCTGAGGGGAATGAAAGAACAAGAAGACTTTAAAAATGGATAAACAGCACTATTGTGCTTCTGAAGTAGTAAAGTGCACACTGGAGGAGGAGAAGCAGATAAACAGGAATTCAATGAATCAAATTAATTTTGAATTCAATTAAAAAAACCTCCAGCAGAGATCCCTCATACATGTAGCTGCTGCACTAATGCATACATGCACATAGACAGTGAATACCCTGCTTTAGAACAAGATAATGAGATTGTTTTCTTTAAGGTGTTGGCTTTTGGAGTTTAATTGACAGGCTTGAGTGTTGGGGTGGGGGGGCTGGACTTTTGAACTGTCTGACATTCATGGCGCTAATCAATAGCCCAGTTGTTTCATTAGACTGTGTATGTGTGTGACTGAAAGACGGAGTGAGAGAGCTGCAGAAGCTGTGTGTGTGAGCGCTCACAGGAGAGTATCACTGCATGAATACTTACTGGATGTGTGCGTGGTGGCGACTGTGGTGGTGTGTGCAAATGTGTGAATGTATTGTGTTTGTGTGCAGCCTGCTGTGAGGCGTTAAGAGGGTCTCAGAGCTATTGATTCTCTTTGACAGACAGGTGAGGGTGGGGGGGGGGGTAAGTTGAGGAGGGGGGCCATGAGGGAGGAGTAAGGAAGTTAGATATCTGAGGGAAAGCGGCCCTCGGCTGGGTGGACGAGAAATCTGGTATAATGCACACATATCTCTGCATTCACTCTCCATGTGTTTCTTTTCGGTTTCTAGCCTCCGTCTCTACAGCTTACACCCAAACCTCCTTTTTTCTACATTTCCCTCCAAGGTCATCAATGATCGACTAATTCAATGTGAGAGCACACGCACGGACTGCACTCAGTAAGAGTATAGAGTGGCCCTGAGACACCCAAGAAATCACTCCTGCACATAAGGGATGAGAGAGAGGGATGAAAAAATTACTGAATGTGTGAAAGAATGAAGAAATAGGAGGGAAAGCCAGATGAATGAATAAGAGGTGTTGAGTGAGGAGGAGAGCGACACAAAAAGGGAAAGAAGGTGGTGGCGGAGGAGATGGGAGGGAGGAGCTGAGGAGAGGAGGTGAAGATTGCCGCCTGGATTCTGTTTGGACTGAACTGCTCCAGACACAGAAAAGTTCACTGCAGCCATGAGGAAATCATATCAAGATGGCACAAACAGGATTTTAAGCAAAGTGGATTCTTGGATTCTTTTTTGAAACAGAAGTCTCCATTTTTGGAATATCGTGCCAGGATAATTCCGGATTTTCCAGGTTTTCTTCATCTATAGAAGCCTAAGAGGATATCACAGGATTGGAATTTCTGCAACTCTCTGGTTGTCTTACACTGACCTACATCCACCTCTGTTTGATGTGTATAGGGGGTGCGTGAGTGTGGATGGGAGTAGGACAGGAAAAAAAAACCACAACCCACCCCCGTGCTGGCCTGACACAAGTAGAAACACCTGGGGCGAGATCAGTGCTACACACACACGCACCTACACACACAAACCTGGATAACATGTGGAGCTGATTCGGATTATAGAGCCGCACAGACGGAAAAGGTAATGTCCATGCAGTTTCAAACACACACACACACAGTTGTATTGGCCCAGTAAAGGCAAATCCATATTTGCATGGCTAGCTCTCTTGTGCTGAATCATTGAGTACATCAATGCGGTGAGCACCAGCACTCACTGTACTCAGTGCTCTGTTTCAAACACATACACACCCACAGGTCTATAAATAATGAACAGATGTGCATTTATAAGGACAACAACATAAGAGGCAAATGCCAGAGTACATATAAGGAGCACACACACAAAGGTTAAAATTGTCCACACAGCACAGAAGTTTTACTGTAATCCTTACATCCCTCTAGTGCCTAAAATTTAAACTCTACATACATCCTGTGAATCCTGCTCTCCCTCTCTCTCCCTCTTTCTTTCTTCCTGTATGCGTGTGTCAGCCAGCTGTCCTGTATCAGATTACTCACTAGGTGTGTCTTAGCTTGGCTTTCATCACCTCGCCCTTATGTAATCTCACCTGGCGTGTTGTGTTTGTGTGTGCATCTCTGATGGTAGTGTGTGGATGCATGGCTGATGTGCTTGTGTGGCAGCAGCAGCACACAACAGTTCTAACCACCCTTCATTTGAGGCTTTTTACGTAAGCTGTGTCTGAGTGCACACACACAAACACACTCCCAGAGACACAGATTTGGCACACTGACACAGGAGATCAGACTGACTGGATAGAGGAGGATAAGAGGGCGATGAGAAAGACACAGAGAAGTGAGGGGGGGGGGCATCAAGGAGTGACACAAGACATATTGATGGTTACTGAAGGCTAAAAGAGGTCAGATCAAAGGATTGCAGAGAGAAGTGAGAATGGGTGATTGAATTCATCGTGTGTTCAGAGGAAGGCGAGAAATGAAGGGACGAAACAGGAAGAAAATACAATAGATTAGGAGAGAAATAATGAAGGGGTGGTGGCAAACAAGAGCTAAGACTGAGAAATGGAGGGATCAAATAGAGACATCAAAGGTTTGAGAATTGCATTGAAAAGAAAAACTAAAGGATTGATGATAATTAAATGATAAGTGAGATAAACATGAATTCTTTTGACAGGATAAGCAAAAGTGTAAGAAAGATGCACATTTAGGGGGGGAGTGATAAATGTACTGTAGGGAACCAAAAATAGAAAGATAGATGAGGAAGAAATAATTAGCAATGACAGATGGCGATCATTATGTTGCTTTCTACTGTCATACCATTGGCTACAATTAGTCTTACATGACCCCAAAGAGTCTGCAAAAGATCAGTAACACCAGTAATGAGCTATTTAGAGATATAACTACAAGGGAATGTGGTGTACCATGGGGATTTCCCATGCAATAGATATACCAATTATAGAGCACAGCTTACAGAGAAAAGTGGAATTCTACCTTAGAGGAACATTAATTACCCTGGATACAAAAGAGACTGGGGCTTAAAAATAATACAGAGCACATGAAACCCTTCATATGAACAATATGCCTTTTGGTTAACAGAGACAGGGCTCATTATTTGCTCTGTTGATCGTTTACAGCAGTTTTAACTCTTGCTTTGAGCAAGGGCAGCTAATTCTGAAGAGATGATGACTGAATCTTTTTGAAGTGTAACAAAGAGGCCTTTTGATTTCCATTAACCAAATCATAATTCTATAATTGGCTCTGCTCTCCTGCTAGGGAGCGTTGTAGGAATACAGAGCAGGTAGAGTGACGTGTGGTTAAAACAGTGAAATAAAGGCAGAATAAAAGAACATCTTCTCAATTATCTTATTAGTACTCTGTGTGTCTTGCTGTTACCAAGGGTGTCTGTCATTCTCAGGCTACAGTAAGGGAAACGAACAGATGGGAAGCTCACTGCTCAAAGTAGGAGGCTTGCCAAAATGAACAGACTGGGAAGTGAATGGAGGGGGAAAAATATGGAATGGATGGCACGTGAATGGATCTTTTATTGAAAAGGAATTACTGTTGTTATCTATTGGAAAATCAAAGTCAGCTGAGAAAATCAAGACATCATCAACCTACAGTCTCAACATGCCCTCTTCAACTTGGCACCCTCTTCTTCTAAATGAAGTAGCTCAATGGTCACCATTTTTAATTTAATTAATGTCATGATAGCAGCTGTGGGCCACTTTCTGGGAGGTTTAGGATCCCAACTTCAATAAAGAAGTCTTGACAACTGCTTGACTATGTGTATAAATGTCTCCTTCAACCTTAAACTGCAGACTTATTAATCCGTTTGAACAACACAGCTGATGCTCACAAATGAGCCATTAAAAAAAAAACTAGCCACCCAGTCCTGCAGTATGTAATCCTGCAGGACTGGGTTAGGTGACTACTACTAGCCTGATAGTCTTGCATTTTCACTTTTAGAGCTGACCCCACCAAAACCAGAGTGTTACCATTATTAGAATCCTCCTACGACATACAAAAGCTAGTAGAGAGGTTGGTAAACTGTGCCTGGACAATAGCTGGCCTATTAGGAGGCTTTGATATTAAGAGTCAATTATTAAATTAAAAAGCCAGAAGGAAGGATGAGAAGGACAGACTGATTACGCTACCAAAAACACAGTGTCCGTATGCAATAGCTGCAGACGTGACGATTACATGAAACAGAGACAGACACACATACACATTACTCATCGAAGATGATGATGAATGATAGATGTGGCCTGTCACACACTCTCCTGATTTAACTGGCTTTCAATCAAAGAGAGAAGAAGTGGAAGAAGTGAAAGCTTGAAACAAGGGGATCGTGGTCACTGTCAGGAGAACGGCACTTGATGGATGAATGGATGGACCACTGAATGACAAATGGTGGACGGGGAAAGCTGGGCTGTTAAAGAAGGGTGGGAGGATCAAAAGGATGAGACGTCAGGTCGCTGTCAGCAGCAGAGGAACAGAGTGGTGGATGACGGACACAGAGGTACAGAACGATAGCATGATGAAGAGGAGTAATTACAAGACTGACTGTTTAAGATAGGGAGGAACACTCAGAGGATGTAGAGAGACTGAGTAATGAAGAATGAAAAGGCAAGTGATGACACTTGAGAGGTGGATGATAAGAGTGAGCAGGGAAAAGGGAATGGAATAACAATGTCTGAAAAGAAAAACTACACTAATAAAGCACAGGCATGAAAAGAGTGAGGGGTGGGTGGATGAAGGGATGAATGAAAACTGATGGGATTGAGGTGATGAGTAATTATAGTGATGGTAGTCAAACAAATAGTAACACAAATTAAAGGCTGGGGTGAAGGGATGACATGATAAAAAGAAGAGGATAAGAAGTATGATGATGGAAGGAAGTGTAAAAATAAATATGAAAAATGATGAAAGGAGCAAATAGTGTCTCAGAGAGAAAGAGTGACTAAGAGGATCCCCGGTGAAGGGGTGGAGACAGCAAACAAATCCGTAGTGTAAAAGTGAGGAAGGAGAGAGGGATGAAAGGATGAGTAATTAAACTGTTGACAGTCTGTTTAGGCGCAGCAGGCGCCTGATGAGCAGAACAAACCGTAACCACGGCAACCACTGGAGACAGAAGGAGGGATGGTTTTGGGGAAGGACGTCTCCGGGAGTGAGGAGAAAAGGGGGAGAGCCAAATGTTAATGTGAATGTGAGAGGCAACTGGAGGGTGACAAATGGGAAATTAGGAACGAGAGGCAGCACGGATGGAGGTAGAGATTATCTGCAGGTTTTAGAAATACTAGAACTGATCTCATGAGGCCAAGTGCAGAATTAGGAAGCACCCACACATCTGTGAAAGATTATTCCTTTCTCCTGGTAATACTGATTGGAAATGATAAAACTGAATGTGGAAAATTAAGTTTAGGGAATGTGATTCTTGCTAACAAAATTTTAGAAATTTAAAATTTATCTGGCTAACTTGCTAATCCTGCTTTGTGCAAACCCCTCTGGAGATGAAGAGGGGAGAGAGAGGACGGATTTATACACACAAAACTTTGATGTGTTCAATCCCATCAGAAGTTTTCTCCAACAAGCCTCAAATGTAAGACGTAATGACTCAGTTTAAAATGCCTTTATCAGTTGTTCTGTCTGTGAAATGTCAGAAAATAGTGAAAAAAAATGTCCCCATAAGTTCCCAGCGCTGCAGCTCTCTGGCATTATTGTTTGATCTCTTCAGCACCACACTGAGACAAATCAAATGTGCCCTTCAATACCCTCAAAGTGCACTAGTGGATATTTTGCTGGTATTATTCATCTATGATAAGTTTAACTTAGAGGATAAAGAAGGCAAAACACAAAAAGTCACACAGAAACACACACACATTCAGTGCCAATATCTACCAAAATAGGAGTATACACACAGTAAGAGCTGCATCAACTTCATGTAGGACGCGGGTCAAATGGCAAGGTGTCAAAACAACTCAGGTTTAAAACAAATCTTTTCACTGTTAAACATGTTTAAAAACAAAACTATATGCTATATATGTTTAACATAACCTCAGTGAGTGAAAATAAAAATCGGTCACAGCGCACAAACCCGTGTCTCCAGGGTGAAAATCAATTGTGCAAACAATCATCGGAAAATCAACAGATTTAATCAATGATATGTGAGGACTGTGTGTTGAGTTCTACTCAGCACAACAGTAATTCCTCTCTTATGGCTGCATACTAGCTCCCAAACCACCACTACGTCTGCAAACTCAAGTATAAGTACCATCAACAGATGCAGTGGGTTGCAGATGCTCCAGTGAATCATGGTGCAGAATACAGCGTGGGTGAGGACTGTCAGAAGAAACAGGCTTGTACTTAGTCGGCAACACTTATAGTCGAAGTCTCACAGCAAAGCACACAGAATTTCTGCCTGTATCAGCACTGCTAAGCATAAGAATGTGAGACAACGTAATCAACCAACTCAGGGGAATCCAGCTTCCCCTGCAGGCTCACTGCTGTGCAGCCTTGTTTTGCCTTTATTAGTGCAACACATCAGGGGGAAAAGATCTTCGTGATGAGTTACAATGCAAGTTGTGATTCATTATAGCAGAGAGTGGCCTCTGATCAAACACATCTGATACTAACAAACCTCAAACAAGGAATCATGCAATTTTCTGGTTCAGCAGGCTACATGTGGATCTCTATCCTCCATGAAATGAAAAAAGGATAAGACAAAAAAAATATGTTACACAAGTTTAGTTTGTATGCATGTGAGTCTAAGCATGTGTATGTGTGTGTAGCATTAATCAATACATCTATCACTGTGATTCAGAGACCTCTTTGGCATGTCATTGACCTACTGTGCTGGATGCAGAGTGCTGATTGGGTAACTGTTCTCTTACTCAGGATTTCCCCTTAGAAAGCCGGGAACCCTGCTGAATCATCAAACTGCCACTTGCACATAAACACACACGTATACACATGGAAACACTTTCTGCCAAGCTGCATCCCGTGGTGTCAGCCAATCAGGGTCCATATAATTGACACCGCAGGGTTTCTGATTGGGCGGGAGATGTTGACAGCTCATAAGTGGCGTGTGTTTGTGTGTTGCTTCTTGGCCGCTTGTTTGTGGTGGATTTGCAATTTTTTGTTCATTAGCCTTAGTTATGTAAACATGCACAGGTGCACGCAAGCACATACACACACACAATGTGGCAGGTTTGCAAGATATGGCAGAATGAAGGCGGAAAAACTATTTCCATGTAGAGATAAGAATCAGAGAGAGAGGAGGATGAAAGAAGAGCGGAACAGGAGGAGGAAGAAAGGGGGAGAAAAAGTGCAAGCACATTATGTTCAGGGTGAGTGGCAGGTCAGATATCATAGTGTGTGTGTGTGTTTAAGTGTTTCATACAAGTATGTGCATGTAGGCAAAAGCATTTGTAATGTCTACAAGTTTGTAAGATTGAGTGTGAATGTGTGAGGAAACTGAAGTTTCTTGTTGGGCGACCCCTCAATGACCGCAAGCCAAAATACACCAGCATTAAAATGCATAAGTGCGTCTAGTGACAGTGTTTGGGGTCAGACTCCAGGCTGCAAGTACAAAATTCATTTCCCAATCAGACGCAGTTTGAAACTGACAGATACAGAGGGACTGAGTACAAACCACATGTCACAACACTTTCCCCTTGAAATCATCTGGATCAGGCACTTCAACACCCAGCAAAAAACGCCACACGACAATTGAATTGTGGTGCATATGGTGGCACAGCAAAGCACAAACAAAAATGCTTCCAGGGATGACTAAAAGGTGCCCAAAATTTATGACAGAGTATGATAATTCATACAGATGCCAAGATTAATGTTCCTTTCACATTCAACACAATCTGGAATCGCCATTAAAATACAAGCATGTGACAAAAACAAAGACTGTCAGCTATTAATTACAGTCTCTTATTGGGCTCCATCTTAAACCATGTTACTGTGCAATTTAATCAGATGCAACTATGCTGGTGCCATCTGGAGAAAAGGCACATGAAAACAAAGCAGTATCACGGCGCCTCTCTGGCAGCATTATGACAACCATCCACCAATGAAAAACGATTCCTCTGCAAGTAACAAAAGGTATTCTGGTGCATCAGTGTAACAGCACGCCATGTCCCTCATTTGCTCAGCTGTCCTTGTGATTTTTGCTGCTCGACTGCATCCATCTGTAAGATAGCCGTTCATATACAGAATTAACCTACTGCTGCACTTTTCCAAAGGACGTTCAAAACAAATGAAAAACTTTCCTTTCAGAGTGGCACTGAAGCAGTGCAAGGGAAAGAAGACACACAACACACTCCTGTGCTCATATACTTCTATAAATATGGACACAAACACTCCTCTTAGGATAGAGTTCAGGTGACAGATATATATATTGAAATGAGAGTTTGATAACAGATCAGGACAAGACTGCTCCCTGCCCCTCTGTGCCAATGAAATGCTAAAGACAATTACAGACAGCTCAATTGTTTAAATTACCTCCCAGAAAATGGAATCCCCGAGCTGTGCAGCTGTGTGGACCTTCCACAGGAAGGAAACTAGTTTACAAAACCTCAGCACAGAATGCTGCCATAATGCTGTTATAGTAACGTTAATAACGGTATCACAGAGGTAGAAAAGAAAACTTTCAGAGCTACAAGATTGGTGGAAAGAGTTTCTAAGTTTACAGTGTTTATACATTATGTGAAAGAGTGTGTCTGTCCTTTGTATTTGCATTACAGACATCCAAGCCTCTAAATGATTTAAGACAATTACGTAGGTGGAGAAACGGGGAACAAATTAGCCAGCTAGAGGGGCACAGATCTGTGCTGTGACATCGAGCACAGAATTCTGCTCAGCTCATATGGTGAACAAGAACAAGGCCTACTTATTTCTATGGTTCGCTGCTTGAGGTTTTCATGTCCACTATCTTCATGGTTGACCAGTTCACAGCCTGTGGTAAATCAGAACAGTGACTTAACTCTGCCTGATGGTTACAGAATATCTGGCAGTAGACCACTCCTACACATGACAGAGGAGGGGGGGGGGTGGCCTTTAAAAAAACAGAAAGGTAAAATAGTTTTTCATCTGGTATGATCTTTTAAACGTCAATTTTTAACAAGCTGCCCTAAGTTCATTAAAGGCAGACTGTCTTATCTTTGCAAAGCCGATATGAAGTGTGGCAGCCTTTAAAAAACTCAAACTTCAAAGTCTCCGCCAATATTATTACTGTTTTTACTCCAAACAGAAAGCGTGAGCAGAGCACAAACAGAGATGCTTGCTTTCTCGTAAGTCTTGCCATCTTTCAAAGATTTATAGATAGTTTTAAGAAGCCTCATTTTAGATAAGGTGTTGCAGCCAAACACACACAATCTTGATGATGAAATGCTCACACCTCCAATTTGTTATACACAAAAGGAGCGAATGGTGAAGAAAATCCCTGTGGTCTTCATGCAAGAGTTGTGAAACGTGCATGAGTGAGAGACAAATGTGGATTTATTATGGAGTCTTTAACCTTCTGATGCAGAGGCGGACATTTTCCATAAGTGTAAAACACACTTGACTGTTCAGTGTTTCAGGAACAGAAACAATTATCAACATCTCCTATACAGGAAGGATTCCAGCAGGATTTGGTGAGACAGGGACTGGTGTTAAAGACGTATACACAAAAAACACATGCTGCTTTCTTTTATTTTTCCAACACAACACTGAGGTTTTGGGAGGAATTAGCTGAGTGAAGTATTTCAGAGAAGCTGTATTATTTTGGAACCCTGCTGTGAGGAGTCCACAGCCTTTTTCATTTTTAAGAGAACACACTTCAGTTCTTTTCTCTGATTTCCCATCTTGCTTCTTCACTCCTGCTATTTACCTCATGGGTTCTGTGAGCCCTTCATTCTATATGGCTAGAGGGGAAAAAAAAGAACAGATGACTGTACAAAGAGAAAAGAACTACGCAAAGAGCACTCAATGACTGACTTTTGCAGCTTTTCCTTCTTTTTTAAAAGGCCCACATTTAACTAAAAGACTGATTACACTCAGTCTGAAAACTTCAGCGTTCTCACTAAAACATTTATCTTGGCTGTTTTTACCTCATTTCAGAAATGTCTAGTCAACATTTTTTGCAGAGGAATTTACTACCTCAAATCACTGATGCTTGACAACAATGTTGGTCCAGCCCATGTTACTGAGTGGTTAATCCTTTGTCCTTGAGCATAAATGATAACATGCTTTTTTTTTTTTTAACCAGGAAGCTGTATTTCTAAAGTTGGCACTGGATATTGCGGCCAAATATTTTACTATTTCTTGCTTATGAAAGTCCACAACTGCTTATGAAAGTCCACTATAGAAGTAATTTACATTTTCACAATACTGTAGTGAGGGAGAAATGTCTGAATCCAACTACTGTCCAGCATTATCCTACATTTTAATTTACAGAAATACCATTAAGCAGCCACATTATGACACTGAATTTTAAAAGCTAAATGTCCTCAGCCAAACCCTTACAATTTACCCATCATTTTCTTTACCAGTAACCCCTTCTCTTTTCCTCATAACCTTTGACCCCTACTTTACCCACGCTTTCCTCTGCTGTCTTCCTGCTTCCCTCACCATTATAATTGTGATACCTGGCAAACTCATTTTAAACACAGCTCTCCCCTTTCCCTAATCAAATCCAGTCTTCCCTCTCTCATCCCTCTCTCTGACAGTGATGGATGGCGGCCTTCACCCGTTTATCGCCTTTACATATTTCTCTGCCCATCCGCTTAACGACACACATTCATACACGCTGACTCTTCATCCTTCTTTTCTTCCATCCTCCTCAAAATTCCTTCTGTTCCACTTTTCCTCAGCTCTTCACACAACTGGCTTCAAGCTTACACATTTCCCTCCTCCATCTTATACCACTCTTCTCCCATTTGCCTTGTGGCTCTCCACTTTACCTCTCTTTACATTTCAAATTTGTAAGCCTATGTTTCTTTATCCCTATTGTTACCCCTCTCCCTGTGCTTTCTATACATCTTGACTGACTAAAGAGGACTAAAAACGACAGAGGGATGACAGAGGAGCGATAGTATCAAAAGGATGAGTGGGCTTACAGTACACACGACTGCCGCAAGAAGAGGCTATGTGGGCGTTCTTTTGTTCCTTGCCTAGAGAGAGTATGTGTGTCTATGTGTCGACCTCCCTATAATTATGATTGTGTGGGAAGACTGTTTTGGTATGCTCACCATTGTTTCTGTATGCAAGTGCTCACCTAATATCAAGGGTCTGAATTATGAGTGAGAGTGCATGCTAGAGAGCTGCAGTGTGATTGAAAGAATTTCTGAGTGTGTGTGTGTAAAATGCTGCCAGCTATTGTGTCAGAAGAGCTTGCATGTACTTTAATTTCCAACAATGCAGCAGGGCTCAAGTGAGTGCACGTCAGCAATAGCAGCAGTCAAATGACATAGACGTTTTTAATTAATTTCCTCCATGACATCATGACTGTTGACTGAAGCCTTGTGGTGCACCTATTCACAGTCCAATCAGATCTGTGGATTACTGTGCGTGTGATAAGTGGCTTTTGAGAGCTAATACAAATCCCCTTGTTCATAAACACTGCAACATTCCCTAAGTTGATTTAAGTCGATTATGGGCTAATGGCATTTGTGGGTGCCAGAGTGGATGCACAAACACATGCACCGATATGCAGATGTGGACATGCAGATCCACACACTGTTTATTAACATTATTAATTGTGTCTGGCATTTAAAAGGGCCTGACATTTATAATGATCCACAGAGAATTAAAAACTGAAACCAAACCAAACCAAAATTAAACCTTGAAGTGCAATGGGTCTTCCATATGAAATGCAAGGAAACTTCTAAACAGAGACATTAGAGCTTTTAATCATGCCTGAAGCTTCTCTTAATTGCATGGGTTTGGGTTGAGTTCAAAAGTAGCACAGACAAAAGCTGTTAATGGAAATTCATCATTCTAAAGCTATTAGCAGCTATAGTACATATTTAACTGGGTTTGGCCTCACAAAAAACGCTTTAGCTTTACCCATCTGGGGCTGTGGCAGTAGGTGTTAAAAGAGAAACTTTGGAAGTTAGGGTGAGGCTAGGTTCAGCCTCGCAGCACTGAGTTGTGCTCCAACAGTGGGGGTACTGAGTAGTTCCTTCCACTGATGCTTTTAGCTCATGTTCTCACTCTGACTTCATGCAGCCTTGCTGCTCTTCTCCACCCGTCTGTTTTTTGCTCTCTGGAGGGTTGAGGGTTCAGGCGGGGTAGCGTAGCAAGAGATTTCCCAAAATAGAGGGAGTAAACTCAAAGCGACTGTGGACGCTGATGGTACACACGCCTAGAGCACAAAACACAACTACCTAACAAAAAGCACATGTATTTTTATGTGAAAGTGTTCTTTCAAAAATCTCACTCATTGCCAGATCTCCTTTGGTGACTTTCTGTACTCTCCTCTTCTGTGATTTGTGTCATCACATCAGTCTTTTATCGACTGCCTCCCTTTACAATTCAAATGTGTCAAGCAGGCTTAGTACTAAAGGGCCTTATAGTGCTACTGTGATGCCTTCCTGTTCTGTGTGTGCAAGAGAGCGAGTGTTCCTGCCTTATTGCAAACTCAGCAGCAAACTCTTAAAAGCAACTCAATGCTTGGTAAGTGCAGGAAAATGTCACATTAATGCACAAACAGGAGCACACACACACACGCTAGACAAGCGTGGTGGGAGGTAACATCAACAACCATACATTAGGTGTAGATACAGTCCTAGCTGAGTGTAGCTAGGTCCACACACACACACACACACTGTACAGTGTTGCACCTTTATGCTGCATCGGTACATTGTGTAAGATAAGAATTTATTGATCACTGGAGGAAAAATTCTAGTGCAGCCGAAACAGACCAAAGAGACAGGTAAAGATAAGGGAAAAATAATCTGAAATGAAAAGATAAATTTAATCCTTAGACCAGTACAGATAGATTCTTGATTACATAATATATATACCATTACAGTTTCATTAATTTCTGAATAAAAGAACTAGACCTTTGTACAGCAACATAACACAGGCAATTTAGAAACCTGCTGTGGACTAATATGTTAGTGCCGAATGTCCTGCTTAACAGTTAGCTAGTAGTAATAGTTGCTTCTTGTTCATTAGTATTACAGCTAGTTTACCATGCAAACAAACTTACTCTCCAAACAATATACTATATACAAACTATTAGTAAAAAACTATAAGTTGTGTTTTTACCACCCTTCAATAGAAACAAAAAAGACCATGGAGGAAAAGATTATGAGAGAAAAAAGAGCAAAAGGATGAGTGTAAATGAATGGGACAGGGTGCTATCCATCTCCCTGGGTCAGATCGATCAGCAAGTGAATGGATCGGTTACATCCAACTTAAGTGTGAGTGTGCGTGTGCGTGTCAAAAAGCTTCAATACTGCACTCCTCTAGTTGCAAATGAGATCTCCTCCCTAACAGAGGAAGAGCAAGAAAAGAAGGGGGGAGGGTGATGCAGAAAAAATACCTCAACAGTAAGGAGGAGGTGAGCAGAAGAGGCAAATCAAGAGAGGAAGAGGAAAAAAATAGAGAGAAGAAAGTGTGAGGGGAAAAAACTAAATAAAAACTTATCTTAGGGTGTGTGTACATTTGTGTGCATCTGTGACTAAAAGTAGGAGCAGGAGAGGCAAGGAGACATGGAGGGCAGCAGAGTCAGCAAGTGATAGGGAGACAAGACAAAAAGAGAGATGTAGAGGTGGTGGAGAAGGGAAAAGGAGTGGAGAAGGTGGTGAGGAGGAGCTGTGACTGATAACATTGTCGTACTCGGGTTGCCTCAAGGGCAGACAAGGCAGAGAGAAAGAAAGAGAGGGAATGAGACATAAAGAAAGAAAATGCGGAAATTTACAGAGCAGCCAGAGGCAGAAAGGTTTATAATATGGAACGTGAGTAAGAATGGAGAGACGGGATAGAGGAAGGAAGACGGAAACAAAAGGAGGAGCACTGCAGGTAAAGGCAAGGAAACAAGGAACAATTGGTGGCAATAGTGTTGGAGGACGGATAAAGAAAGGTGGGTAAGAGAGAGGCACAAGAAGATGGCTGTGTAGGATTTTATAAGGAGACAGATGAGAGAGAAGGTGGAAATAAAAGACAAAGTGAGAGACAGGGCAAAAGAGTTATTGCATGAGTGAGAATGCACCAAGGCAGAGACAGGAAAATAATAAGAAGGTCAAATGAAGGAGCGGAGACACCCAGGACGTGCAACAGGAGATTGCGTGAGTAAGCTGTCTGATCAGCAAGCATTACAAATGAGCGGCGTAGGCAGGTCGAGCCAGGACTTGAAGTGCCCTACTCCTACAACACCACCTGACGTTAGGGCTTTTCAGGGACCGCCACACTGTAGACCCATTTTTTCAGGGTCTTTTCACATTTTAGTATGCATGCCTCCACAGGAGGACTTCCAGCATCGACTGCCCTGGGGACGTGCTGTCACTGCAGGCATTCGTGACTTTGTCCCCAACACACACAGACCCACCCTCTCCTGCTGCATGCACTTTTCCCCATTTTTGAAACTGATGACACCAGACATAAGGAAGTAACTATCTGTGGTACTGTACCACCACTATGCTGGAGGTATGTGTGGGGTTTAAAATAGGTACAGGGCTCCTAACCAAGAGGCACTCAAGTACTTAAAGCTAAGCAGCAAAAATTACAACAAAAGCAATGTTTTCACACTTCAGTCACTACAGTCTAATAACGCTTCAGTGAATGGGCACAAACTTGTCCTTCGGCCCATCCCATCAAGCTAAACTGCATTTCTCTCAGTTACTAATACCCCATTGCTTTAATGTCGAAGCCAAACATCCTGTTTTAAAAGAAAATGCATTACATTACAGAAGTGATGATAACATAACAGCCTGAAGTGATCTATTCCCATCATCTAAGAGATCTACCTCCTTTTCATTCATTCTCTTTAAGTGAGACCATTTAGCAGAGATGAAATGTATAATCATTTTAGTTTCATCTTAAAGTGAAGGGTTCAAAATGCAGCCTGCTCTAATACAGATATCACAGAATGTGAAATTCTGCATTTTCTATTAACATTGCCTGAATGTGTGAGCTTGATAGTAAACCATCTTCACACAGAGAGGGAAAATATTAGGCAGCAATTTATGTAAACCTGTAAAGTCAGGATGATGTATAGTTATGTGTGGTCATTATTCAAAGTATTAGGTTGCATGTATTATATATCACTATATTATCATGACGCTTTCGGTTTTACTCTAGCTCCACATAAACATATCCCCTATGCTTCTCCAGTGATGTTAGTTTTCGGTCTGTCTCTGACTCACTGTCTCATCTCCTCTCTCACTGCGACTGTGACTGTTATCAACAATCCCTGTCACTCTCTCTGTATCTAGGTTACAGTTGCTATAACAACTATTATGCATGCCAATCAGTGGCAGTGACTCATTCCTATACCTTATCATCCCATAGCCACAAAACATGTGTTTACTGGCAGGATTTTCTGCATATCTGAGATTTACAATTGGACTGTTGTATGTGTTGGCTGAGCTTCCGGAGACCTACATTGTTCTTGACTTGCAGCAGAATCAAGGCTGCTAGGCTGGTGACCCAATTTGATTTTCTGACCCACAGTCTTAAGGAAGGACCCTATGATATAACATGTGGCTAATCCGCATTTACAGGTTTCTAGGTAACTGTTACTATGGGGACAGGCTGTGTTCACTCTTTTGGGATGTTGTTGCTAGGCAATAAGCTGTAGGGAGGAAGAGGTACACGGGGCTCTGTGCGTCCGCATATGTAAGAGGTGCAGTAAAAAAAAAAAAAGTTATGTGAAGGGGCATTAACCATTTCTCAGTATGGATTTTTGTGCTGTGAAGCACCAAGTGGGCATTAGTGCAGAGAGCTACTTATTTAGGAGGAGGGCTTGGCTCACACAAGCATGCCTGTGTGCGGAATGAGGTTTCTGTCTAGTCAGACTAGGTGAAGGACAGAAAACCCAGACACAAAAACACACTTCAGACAGCTCCTATTAAATATTGTTTGACTGAGGTATTGGTCTACAACCTGTTTTTTCTCATTTTCTGTCCCTCTTCTCTTTTCAGGTCTGTGGATAGCCAGGCGTTCTACCATGCCTGTCCCCCCACCCCTCAATCCCCGCAGACAAAAACACCTGCCCCACACACACCTCCACCCAAAAGAAAGAGCAGAAGGCTCCACCCTCCCCTCCCTCTCCCCTCCATCCATCCTCTCGCTTTCTCTATTATCCCCTCTTCTCATCTCCTCTCTACCCTCTTCATCCCATCTCATCCACTGCGCCTGCCCCAGGACTACAAAGAGAACCCTTCCTGACTCTGTCCCTTTCCCGGTGTTTCACTGGCTGACTCTGGTCACATGCTGCCTGCTGCCTTCCTTAATTGGAGCGGGGGAGACGTGGGGTGTGGTCTCAGCCTGTCCTTTCCACTGCGTGTGTCGAAACCTTTCAGAGTCGCTCAGCACACTCTGCGCTGACAAGGGCCTCCTGTTTGTCCCGCCGCATGTTGACCGGCGCACAGTCGAGTTGCGATTGGCTGACAACTTTATAACGGAAGTGGGCGGAAATGACTTTGTCAACATGACCGGACTGGTTGATTTGACTCTGTCAAGGAACACCATCCACCTTATTCGACCAATGGCCTTTGCTGATCTGGAGAGTTTGCGCTCTCTTCATCTGGATGGTGAGCAGTAAAGTAATTTTATAACGGCTCAACTAATTTGACCAAGTAAAATCTGGAACCAGATTTGTATTTTGTTTAGGTAATCGCTTGACAACACTTGGGCCAAGAGACCTTGCAGGTTTAGTCAACCTGCAACACCTGATTGTCAACAACAACCAGCTGGTCATAGTGTCAGTCCAGGCGTTTGATGACTTTTTGCTTACATTGGAGGACCTCGACATGTCCTACAACAACCTCAGGAGGTAAGCCTTTGCCTCTGTTGTCATTATCCATTTATCAACATATACTTTGTTCTGCTTTGCCAAGTAGAAACACAGTCTAACACTCCAGTGTTTTTCAGTGCTCCATCTCAATTGTGAACTGCAGGCTCACCACTTAGCTCCCAAAGTGTCAAAGCCCAGTGGAAACAGCTTGTATGATTGCACAATAGTCAGCAAAGACAATAAAGAGATAGTGGCTCAAAACTGCTGAGGCTGGAAGCGCAGGACTAAAAGCTCAGGAAATTGAAAGTGAATCAATTTTGATGAAGTTCTAATTTTCTTTGACTTGGCTAAGATTTGATAAAGGCACATCTGAGCTCACTCTCCTGTGTTTGAGTGTACATTGGTATAGCTATTAAAGGTTTCATACTTGAGTGCACTACTGTGTTGTAGTCAACTCACTTCTGTGTGACAATGGAGATTACATGCACTATTACCATCTTTTTCTCTTCTGGCTTTCAGCTCAGATTATGATTTTTTCTTTGTCTCCTCTAGAGGAGCTACCCAACTTTACCTACACCATTACAATAAACTGTAAAGATTCTTGATGATGATGCACATATTATCAACTGCTGCTTGCACTGAAAAACATTAGAAGATAGTCTTCATTGTGATTACAATCACACCTTAATAATAGGACAGGAGCACAAAGTTTCTTCACAAACTGACTTACAAAGGGCAACTCTGGCCAACAAACATAGTGACTATCTAGTGTCCATTTTAACCAAGTGATCACAAAAATGAAGATCATAGTAAAAACCCATACATCCTTTACACCAAATGAGCTCTGAAATCAACTTACAATTGTAAGCCACTGAATGGTGGTGAGTTTCATTTGCGCTCAGCCTGTTATTTTTTCCAGTGGTGCAAAGCAATTTTATACTCTGTCAAACATTGTGTTAAAAGGAACAAAGCACAGTGAGCTCAAATACTGAACAAAAAGGTGAAATTAAGAGTGTAGATAAGACTATGACAAAAAAATAAATGCTTCATATTTTCCCTGTTTTCCTACTTCCTACTTTTTGGAGTCACAGCATAGTGAGTGACTACACCAAAAGAATGCTAAATGAGTACAGCAAAGAGTTACAGATGGGACTTGTGAAACCCAGAAAAAGCAAAGGATTGTGAACAGAATGAGCATCTGCTGTTTTTGTTTGTCATCATTAATTAGTCTTTGCTTGCTCCAGTTTTCTGCATAGTAACATACGAAAGCACAGTGAACACAAAAAATGAACTTTGACTGATCTAACGGTGGTACTTCCTGTAACAATCCTGTAACGTCTTGTAAAGCCACTGTTCCCACAAGGGACGCTGACTATCAGTGCAGTATGCTAATCCTTCTAAATGTTTGATTTCTGTAGGGTACCATGGGAGTCTATTCAGAACATGGCCAGCCTGCACACTTTAAACCTGGACCACAACCTGATAGACCACATAGCAGAAGGAGTCTTTGGAGAGCTATATAAGCTTGCAAGGCTGGATATGACCTCCAACAGGCTCAGAACTCTGCCTCCCGATCCTCTCTTTGCAAGGTAGCTCTTAAGCTTCATCTTTAATGTTTCTTTAAGAAGTGGAGTAGTGAAAATATTATGTGCTTGACAACACTGCCACAGAGGCACAAAGATGGGGTTTAACATGTCACAGAGACACAAAGGTGTTAGTGTGCAGAGTCATATGCATCTTTTTCATTATATTCACTATTTATTTTGTAATTAAGCTTTCAGTATACATTCATCAGTCCACTGTGTGAGGACACTGATGCTATAAACAACACGGTTATGTAGAAATGTAATGTTAGGCACAAAAGCCACAGGAGCACGGTGAGTAATATTTCAAGATGGTCGTGGCATTGAGAGATGTGAAGCACTGCTCCTTCGTTGCGGAGGTGCCAACAAAGAGCTTAGAAATAACAACCTTACAGAGTACAGCTGTGGCAGGGCCTTGTGAACTCAGAGACTATAAAGAAATAGCTGAGGTGTTCAATAACTTCTGGGTTACAAATTGCCTTGGGGCTATGTGGTCAGGTCGAATACATCCCAGGTGAAAGTGCGGCTTTGACTTCACTCTCCACTTTACCTTAATTTTGCTGACAGCTCTGCATATTCTAATTGACATAAAAAATTACCTCTTGAAACAACCCCTTAGGCTGCTGTTCTTTAGAATACTTCTTTTCAGTATTGTTTTTTAAATTATAGCTCCCACTGAATGTGCCACATAGATCTTTACACAGAGTGTCATTTAGTTTAGCCACCTGTGCTTTGAATCTCTGTATGTAGCCACATACTGTATAGGGACGTCAAACGTCCTCTTTCTTTTTGCTTTTATTATTTCCTTTATGTTTATTCTTACACCTCCACCTGTTCCTATTTTCACACTATAATACAATGTTCTCCTGGAAGCCGGCTGCTGTCCCTGTAGGCTATTTTCAAAACTCGATCAGTTGTATTCAAAGCAGCAGCATTCAAGTAGCCATAGTATGGATGGCCATAAGTGACCACACCAATTCAACAAGCTTTACCCAAACAACATCAGACACACAATTTGATAAAAACAGAACTCCAATTAAGTTAAACGTCTCTTCAGCACTGGACTCTGACTTTAGGCTGACTGTATGTAATTGTGTGTGTATGTGTGGACTGTAGCCCACAGATGCATTTTTTATACAGTATAGAATGTGGCAGTCTCATGGGCTATCCTCCTTAGCCCTGCTTAGAAAGAAAGTTTAATGAAGCCTTGCTTTCTCCTTTAACACTTGCATTTTATTTCAATTTTAACTTGCAGAGACTAGCTCCAGGATGCTTATAACACAACAACAAAATAACTTGTTGTTGTCAATGATTTTCAAGTTGCAAATTTATCTCATCTTTGTGGAACAAGAACTAAATGTGTCATCACTTTAAATACCTGATTTCTGTTTTCAGGTCCCAGACAGGTGCAATAAGTCCAACACCTTACAATGCTGTCATAAGTCTAAATTTTGGAGGGAACCCACTGCACTGCAACTGTGAACTGCTTTGGTTAAGACGGCTCATCCGAGGAGATGACATGGAGACATGTGCCACTCCTGCTCACCTGGCTGGAAGGTAAATGTATATGGAGCACTATACTCCTTGGCCAGTCTATTTGTCAGACCAATCAAGGTAAATACTTGAGTTTTAGTACATGTCCAGAGCCTGTCCATGTGTAGAGCCTCAGATATGAGATCACCCTCTGTACAAAAAATAAAAAACTCACAGGACAGGTAGACTAAGAGGAGAACGAGGAGTGTGACATTTTCTCTTTTGTGCTTTTCTCCTACTAGTTATTTACACACAGTTACTCTTTTTCTCCTTCTAGAGAGTAACATGATCATGATCAGGCTGTAACTGATCTATGCCGTTAAATTGGTAGGATAAGAGCACAAAAACTGTCTTCAAGTTAATAAACTTTTTAAAAACCCCTGGGAGACAATTCATATGACAAACCTGTACTTGAAAAACCAAAAGGGTAAATTCCACCTTCCCCATTTTAACTTCCTCCCTCTTTGGTTTTTGTTCCTTAGATACTTCTGGTCGATTCCTGAGGAGGAATTCACTTGTGAACCACCCCTCATCACCCGTCACACGCACAAGCTGTGGGTGCTGGAGGGTCAGCAAGCCACCCTGAAATGTCGTGCTATTGGTGACCCTGAGCCAGTAGTCCACTGGGTTTCACCAGATGACCGCATCATTGCAAACTCATCCCGGACCAGCTCTTTTAGCAATGGAACATTGGATATCTTAGTAACAGTTGCCCGGGATGATGGGGCGTACACATGTATTGCAATAAATGCAGCAGGTGAAGCAACTGCCACTGTGGACCTGAAAATAATCCCCCTACCTCACCGTGGTGGAGTGGGTGGAAACACAGGGAGCAACAATGTTAACACCAAGAACAATAGGAACGTGACCAATGGGATTTTACGGACCGATCCAGGCTCATCGGATATCAGCACAGGAAAAAATGGAGGGATTAACAATGGTGTGGGACGTGGAGAGACAGAGGATGGGAGACGAGCTGGAGCAGAAGATGATGAGGGTGACAGTGGTAGGGCCTCTGAAGGGGAGAGGGCTGAAGGAGGAAGCATGGAGGATGACGAGGGAGATGAGGAGGAAGGAAGGATGGTTGGAGTACAGGGAGTGACATCAACTTCGGCTCAGGTCCGATGGGATTTGGGACGTTTGTCTGCAGCTTATGTTGTCTGGATGTATCAAATACAGTATAACTGCACCGCTGACGAAACCCTAATCTACAGGTGAGTTAAAATTTTTATTGTATCTAATTTCCCTCTTTCTTTAAACAATTATTTTAGCTCATCTTAGCTTATGTACTTGACAATGCATTTCTGTTATCACCTCTTTATGCAACAACTTTATGTTTATGTCAGTGTCATCCTGCCTCAAAAGGTGAATCCTGTGAATCCTGTTTTCATGCAAACCTCCTTAAATATTTATCCATTACAGCATGACACTTCAGTAGTGAAACTGTTCATCTTGTACTGGCAGATAGCTCAAGGGAAGGATGAATGGGGAGACAGATGAAGGGATCGTGGGGCGAAGGCAGTACATAATTTATGACCAGCACTGTATGACACTAGAACCCAACAGGTGAAAAGACAAGTGCATATGGATAAGTGCACAATAAGAGGAAGAGCAGATCAATGCTGTAGAACTGAAGCGCATTCTGAGTGAGTCGAAAATGTGCGACTGTGTGTCATGGAACATTAAATCGTCTAGAGACAAGCGTTTCTGATTGCAACACACGTCTACATTTCAAATTTGATAATGTAGTACAGAATCCTGATGGTACATTTATTTAATCTGAAATAATATTTAAATCTTCAGCATGCCATGTCATTTCAATTTAAAATGAGATTCCCTCACACTTCACTGTCCATGCTTACTCTCGATGCTCTTAGAGGCAGATAAATGAACCTTTAGAAACTGGGTTTGAGGGCAACAGTGTTCATCTTGTTACCACAAATTACTAAAGAGGCCACCTCCACACCCCTCATCTACATGCCTGTGTTTCAGTAAAGCTGATACATATTTCCTATGCATGGCTGTAAGCCAATGTGTGTAATGTCAATGTGGGGCCTACAGTTAAACTCAAAGCAGGAAACAAAAGAAGAAGTAATTAAAGCCATGTTTCTGTGAAACAACAACAAAATAATGGATCACTCACTGTGCATACTTCACACTACAGAAACTGACCAAACATCAGGTGAAACATAGCTAGAAATGAAAAGAATACATGAAAATGAAGAGTGAACATGGCTGAGATGGAAGGCCTGTCTTTCAATACATCAGTGTGTGGTTTGAGTTTCAATTACTTTGTATACTTACATGTATAATACAACGCACCCTTTATGAATTATGTCTATACACATTCCAAGTTTACAAGCACATACCTGATGAAACATTTATGTGTGGGGTTATTGCTACAGCAAAACAATGGCAGGGAACCGTGAGAGGAAGATGGAAAGACAGCAGACAAGAGGAGGTTGAGGATGAGCTGCCATTTTGGTATTATTTGTGTGTTTGTGTTTTTATTTTCTTTTGGCAGCTATGTACAGTTAGGGTGGAATGTGGCTTCCCTCAGGTATTATAAAAAATGCATTAAGCTGTAAGTGGTAGTGAGATGGGGTGAAGGGAGCTAAATATTTGACAGAAAGAGGGCAGGGAAGACAGACAGATCGAAAGATGATTGGAAACTAAGGATTGTGAGAAAGTAAGGGAAATGGCAGCTAAGGGTGGGAAAAAAAGATAGATGGGAAGAATAAACTAATACTTTGAATAAAGGATAGAGCCAGAAAAAAATGTGCGAGTTAAGATGGGAATAAGGGCCTCAGAGATTCCAGTATATAGATGACAAGTACTGAGGGAGAAGTGCAAGATGGAGGAAATGGGCTCCATTCCTAAATCACCTTGGGAGAGATTGAGATGAAAGAGGGATGGGTGAGAGGAGACAGACTGACAGACAGTGTGGGGGGAGAGAGGTTAGGTGCAAATGGTCCTCAAGAAAATAGCAAGGAAGGAAGGAAGTAGGAGTGGATAAAGGGAGGGAAGGTATTTAAATCTATCAAGCAGAAAAACATGTGTACACAAGACACACACCTGGGTATGGAACAAAGAGAGTTATGTAATGAAAGAGAATGAGAGAGTGAGAAGGGAGCCCAGAGAAACCTAAGACAGGAAGCAGCCTTTTTAAAATAAGCAAAGAGGAAAAAATGTGACAAGGGACCAGGAAGATGAAGAAATGAGGCCCTGCAGCAAAGTGCTACACTGCTGGAAGGGTGGTAGGGTGGTTAAAAAGATGGAGGTAAAGAGGTGCCCTATTCAAGTGCCACATCAAAACAAATGAGTGCAGATTCTGTATCCCATGACACATTTGTGACAATTACACATAGAAAACTAATTAAATGATTGAATTAAATTAGGTGAATTAGATCTCAAACCCCTGGTTGATCAGCTACATTATGTAAATTCCTTTATGGAATAATATTAGGTAAAGGTGTGTTATCTATAAGATTAGTGCATATAATGTCTAAATGCAGGAAATACTTTGTCTTCAAGACAGGCAATACAGTCTGGTAAAGAGACAACTTTAAAGAAGTGGCAGCATTCGTAAAGGTGAAGCCTTGGCTGTGCAGCAACAAGAAAATGCTGATACACACTAAACAGAAAGAAAATTGAGGAGAGATAAGCAAGAAAGAACGAGCCAAGGCAACTGCCATCACAGGGGAGCTGCTGTAGCTCAAGAGGGAGTAAGCGATCTGAGGTTTGACTAAACTCCAAACAAATCACACTGCCAACAAAACCGAGCAAGGGGATTGGAGGGAGACAGAGATGTAGTGGCTATTTTAGAGGTGAAATTAAGATATACATGCCTAACCGAGTTGCCAAAAAATAAGCTTAAAATAAGAGACAAAGTTTAAGGGCTTTTCAGGCAAATACAAGAAAATCTGTCTTACAGGACATATAACAAGGACATTGAAGGGGACAGTGTTTAAAAGGAAGCATACCACAATACTGCCAAGTATTTCCAGTATGGTTTTCTTTCATGATATCAATGTGCTAGCGCCAACTGCAATATCACGCCAGTGAGCAAGAAGACAAGTCAACCAAAGGGAGTCTGGCTTATACATTAAAAAGAACTGACCAGAAGAGTGAGATTTCTGGCTTTCTACCAGAGATTGGTTTCCAAATTGTGTTGTTGCTGCTGTATGTCAGCATTGGCAGTAAAGAACAGAAAAAAATGAACCAAGCTTAACTGGGCCAAGGATGAGGAGAGAGACACAAGAAGTGCAGAGAGGATTTAAGAGAGGGAGACAAGGAAACAGAAAAAGCAAGCACCTAATCTCTGACAAAAAAAAAGTGAGCATAGTGAGTGTGTGTGTAGTGAGACAGAGGTATATAGATTACAGGACAGCACATTGCACTGTGTGGCTGCCAGATTTAATCAACTTTAAAGGTCAGTCACATGCTAGACAACACCAGCCTCCATTTTATCATAGCCTGTCTAATTCTAATGGCATCTGTGACAGTGCCAGGTGGGATGCGGCGTCCACTGGGCACCGCTCACCCTGTCACCCTTGGCTCCCCTGACAACATCAGCTGAGCCTGCTTCTTGAAGCTTTACAGCGCTGATCCACACTTTGATCATTTAATGTGAGAAGGTGCCTGAACAGCCAAACTGTAGAATATCCAAGGATTTTCTTGCTGCTTGACTGTGAACAATGACTAAACTGACGCATCTTACCAGAAGGTCAAAAAGCAGAAGAAAAAATGTCCCTCCATCTTAATGAGGCTGCATTCCTAAAGCAACTCATGGGTACCAGCTATTAGAAAATTTGTTTATCTCTGGTTTTGCTGTGCATGAGGGGATTAGCTGAACTCATTTGTAAATTACCATGGAGCATGCAGGGCTAATTCAAAAGCCATCAGACACAATCAGAGTAATATATCTACATGTCCTTAAACATAATACAATCAGTTCATTGCTGATAGCTTCCAATTGTGTTCAGTGGAAACCGGACCACTGGCTTTTCACTTTACTTTCATTTCCAGTCAAGTTAAGGCAAAACTTAGATGAGTCCCACCCCAACCGGATATTCTGCATGCAAATAATTCAATTAAATTTTATTTGTATAGCACATTTTACACTCAGAATTGTTTCAAAGTGCTTTACAGAGCCAGAGCCTGAATCCCCAAATAGAGTGGCTTAGCCTTGTAATTGCCTTAGAAATGTAGCAAACTTCACTGATTTCTTTATTGGGACAAGGTGCTACGAATAAAGGACAAAGTCCAGCCTCATAAATTGCATAGTGTTGAGATATCATCTCAAAATCCATCCATCCATGACACTATAAATTAATTCATAACACCACTCAGGATTTCACAGCAACATTGTTTGGTGCAGGACTATTTTACAGAGCAGGCATTATGTTTTTATAGTATAGATTTCACTGTGTTCAATCCCTGTGAGTAGAATACATTATTCAATATCAATGTCTGAATTATATAAGATGAAATCTAGGGCTTTATTTTACGCTTCTGATCTTTTTTCTCTCTCCCCCTGAAGGCTGTAGGGAAATAAGACATGATTCCCTGACACAAACAGTATATCAGGGGGTATATGTGAGACACTTGTACAGTTCAAAACCCAAAAGTTTCTTATTATGCTCAAAAGTCTTCTAAGTGTGCAGGCAGGAGTGTTAGGCCTTTGACAGTCTTCACAACTGCACATTGGGTCACAACAGGATCATTGTTCCTGCTGGCCACTCAAAGTTTTGGCACAGAATTTAATGGGAACAGAAACGATCACACAGGGACAGAGAGAGGAGGAAGTTGGTGAGAGAATCACACAGAGTTTAAGAAATAATGAGAATAATGAAAGTGGAGTGGGAAAAAAAGAAACGCACAGTTAAAAAGGACAGGGTGAGAGTTTGACAGCATAGGACAGGAGCATGCTGGGAAATAGACACTTGAGAACATGGCTAATGAGTCACAAAAGTAGACGAAACTGAAGGAAGAAAAACAGAACCTGAGAATTAGGTGTATGGCAATGGTATTCATTTGCTACAGCATATTTCCTTAATGTTTGACACAAAGTACTAAAGTGAAGCTACTTATCTGTTGAACTATCAAAGTAAGTATTTGCACATATTGCTTGGATACACCAAACTACACACACTCAAACATCCTGAGATGCTTTGACTTTAACTGTCATGTTACATATACCATCTACAATACAATGTTGCTGGGAAAACTTGATATCAGCATCCCATTTTAGCCTGGTATGAGGTTTGGTAACAACACAAAAAAAAAATCATATGAAAACAAGATAAGTGCATCTGCTGAGGCGGGGACAGATAAGGAAGTAAAGAAAGATTTGTGCGGGGCAGGGTGGCAGCATGCAGAGACAAAGCTGGAGAAAGAGGCAGGCAGGAAAAAAGAACAAGGACTCAGACTGCAGAAGAGATTGAGGAGAGGAGGAATCAGAGGAGGATAAAATGAGGTTGAGACTTTTACCCCATGGGGAGATGTAATTAAGTGTTAAACTAAAGTGTCAATAAATGTGCCAGCTCACATCA
Source organism: Parambassis ranga (assembly GCF_900634625.1). Lineage (NCBI taxonomy): Eukaryota > Metazoa > Chordata > Actinopteri > Ambassidae > Parambassis > Parambassis ranga. The sequence goes on along the minus strand of NC_041038.1, from coordinate 5,923,544 downwards.
GAGGCATAAGAAGGAAGGAGGAGAGGAAGGGTCAGGACTCAATACATATGTCAGCCTATATTATACTGCAGGGCCAAGAAAAGGGAGTGTGAGTACATAGAGTGGATGGAACATTATGCTTCATGCTACCATTTACTAGGCGGTTACATTAAAATGAATAAAGAAACGGGAAGAAAATACTGAGGAACTGGGGAGGAGAAGGAGGTCAGGAAAAAAAAAACAAGAATAAGAGAGAAAACAACTGAATCAGGCGGCACAGGGGAAAAAAAATCAGGCCAAATGAGGAAGAGTTGAGGGCCAGATTGAGGAGAGCAAAAGGACAGAAGGAGGGATGAAACAAAATCTGGAAGGAAAAAAAGGAGATTGACAGAATGACAGATCAAGGAAAACAGAAGACATGAGGAGATAAAATTAAGTGAGACGGCAAACAAGACCGTAAACAGTGGCATCAGGAGCAAAAATAGAGGAAAGGGTAAACGAACAAAAGACATGGGGAAAAGGAAACGATAGCAGTATAGATGTCAGCCAAAAGAGGAGATAATTGTTTCGTTGTTCGTCTTTCTTTCTCCCTCTTCTCTGGCTCTCGTGCTCTCTGTGCCCAATCTTGTCTGGTGTCAGACCACCCGGTTTGGTAAAGCAGATAGAGAAGAGGACCTGAGACAGCAGGAATAACAAGCCAATACAAAGAACGAGACAGAAAGATGAGGAAGAAGAGACAGGATTCCACCACTCTGCTATCCCTTCCACTATCACTCTTTCCTTCTCCTCTCTCCCCCCCTTGCTCTCCCGGGTACTAATAATTACTCGTTTCTGTGTCACCAGCTTGAACAAAGCACTCCCTTGTCTTTCGCTTTCAGCCTGCATCTGTGTGTGCATGCCTTTGCAGGGTTTAACCATAATTAGAAGCACAGAGTCTCTCTCTCTCTCTCTCTCACACACACACATACACTTGGTGTGCTAGGAGATGGTGCATGATACCCAAGACTAATGAGAACAACACTTGCCAATTCAGCAAAAAACATTTTTGATCAATTTCATTTCAAACCGGCAGTCCAAGTTATATGAGCTGCAGTATATTTTCATGGACATACATTGTCTCAGATGAGCTGAGGTTTCAGGTGAATATCATTTCATATGTCTAAGATGTGTACCCATGCCACATAGACAAGTGTGGTTAAAATGAATAATGCAGCAAGTGGTAGCGAATCAGCATATCAAAGATGCATGTATTGTGAATGTGTCCGGGTCCTCCATGTATATTTTAGTGAATTTGCTTGCCTATTTCTGTCGCTCCCAGTGTAGCAAAACCAACTAGAGAAGTGATTCACAATCTCATAGGGGGAGGGAGCATTTGGGATGGGGGCGACATATAAAATGAGAGCAAATGGAGGAAGAAGAGGAGATGGGAGACTGAGAATCAGGGAGGAGCTGGGGTGACTAAAAAGACAGAAATAAAGAGGAGGGGAGAACAGAAGGAAGAAGAGGAGAGAAGGAGTGACCTTGGATGCTAAATGGTGGTACATGGTTATTGCTGTGGCTAATAGAGACATAGTAGAGTGACTGTAAAAAGGAGAAGGGCTGGGAGGTCAGGTGGAGCCCAAAGAGAATTGCAGAAGGATTTGCAGTGAGCAAAGCTGATTGTCTGCAGAAATGCGGATGGCAAAAGACAGAAAGAAGTGTGCAGAGTGAACAAACACAACTAAATGTATGTGCTAAAAGGTGCAAGGAAAGAGGCTAACTGTCGAACAAAAGTGCAGCACTGCAAATTTAGGTAAAAGGAAGAGAAGCATGGGCGATTACAAAGCAAGGAAAAGGGCAGAGGATGTGGACAGATAAGAGGGAGTGAATGATCAGTGCAAATCTGTTCATAAAAGATGGATGGGAAAAGAATAAGTAGGATAGACTGAAGGGGGAGGATCGAAAAAAAGAGCTGAAAAGACGAAAAGAAAAGAGGAAAGGATGGAGCAAAGAAAAGAAAGGGTATTGAATAGATGGATTAGAAAAATGACTCAAGCTGTGTGCATGTGTGTGAGATCCATGGTCACACAATGAAGGATCAATTGAAGTTTATTTCCCCAGTTTATCCTACATGCTGTGCACTACGAAAGCATTCAGTTGTTTTATGTTAATCCACGTAAGTACAAATTGCTGCAGTAGGAATCATAATGCAGCCGTATCACATTTCCACAAATCAGAAAGTAGAAACAGAGGATATGATGCTTGCATACGATTTTAATAATAATACTGTTGCTTTTTCATCGTCCAATAATGCAAGCGATTATAGTGACTACATCAGCAACATAGGGAAACACAGAAAATGTGAATAACCAGGATGCATTGATAGGAATCACAGTAAAAGAAAATAAATTTAAATAATAACCCTTTGTTACATAGAACCATCCCCTCACTTGACTACATGACGCCACACTGTGATGGTCAAGTCTTTCTGCCTAGCAGGATCTATCAATTATCCACAGATGCATAAAGGCTGCGGATGAATTGACACCACTGTAATACATCTCTGGGTCTTTTATTAGCCTGTAATACACCCAAGGCTTTTTTTTTCAGAAACAAAGCAGCTTCACTGTGAGCGCTGCTTTTTGTACATCTCATGGTAGAAAACTGATTCACACCCACTGTCTTTACTACTCGACTGTACAGGGGCACAATCCATTGCAGGGATTGATTAGTATCATTTTTACTTTTGGTCCATGAGATATAACGGCTTGTGTTTGTTACTTAGGAATAAACAGTACATGAAAATTGATGATTTTATATTAGACTGTTAGTTACTGCTCTGGGGGGCTGTTTGTGAGGCTACCTGCCACTATAAGGAATTAATGTTCTTAACGGATCTTTTCATCAGTGCTAGTGCATTGTTCTAGTTGATTTTGCTACACTATCTATTTATAGGGTAAATAACAGCTTCATATTGTATCAATCAAAGTTACTGATTATGGTTCATTGGCTTATTGGCTTCTGTATACTCTTACAATCAAAGAATGACATTGTTACCATGTAGCGTCTTTGTGTAGTTTTATATTTTGGATCTTTCTTTTTTTACTTTCTAAACTGATGCCATAGGGTAACAAGGCAACAAGTGGTGAATATTATTCTGTCAAAAGAAGCCATGAAAGCTGACTGCCGTCAGTGTTTAATATATGGACCTTCCAAGAAGAGATGCTTTCACTACAATTACTGCACTGTTGAGGCAATAATGAGCTTTTGCCATGGTAACATACACCTGGTCCCTGAATTACTCCAGCGCGCAGAATGAGTTAACTGGCAAATTTGTGACTGTGTTAGAAAAGAATCTATAGCGACCTAATGACCACTGGATGAGGATAATTTTAATGAGAATGGCCCATATGTCTGTTCAGATTATACTGGAATCTGGAGTGCCAGACAGTACATTGCAATTCCTTATTAAATTCATGCTGAGCTTCTGCTGGAAATAAGGAGTTTGGAGGTATTTCTGTGCCGGTCTTTGCTATTCAAATCACTCCGGGCCATTTGCTAAAACTGTGTGGCATGATGAAAATACATGTTTAATTGTAAACTATACCTGTGCCACAGTTAATATTCTGGGCATTTGTTCAGAAAAAAAATCAATTTTGTTAACTTTTAAGGCTCGAGAACATGGCGAAAATCTGTGATCAATATCCCTAGTTTGTAATACTCTAACCCAAATCCATGGATCTGCCCTGTAGCTCGCATTGTTTATTTCCCAGATAACCTTGCATTATTTAAAACAAATCGAAATCTAATCCCATCATTATATCCACGCTCATGTGAATATTTATATGACAACTTTCAATCTGACGGGTTTCATTAAAAAAAACTTGATTATGTAAAATTACCTAATTACATTCAGTTAATTAACTGAAGGACAACGCAAGTAGAATACACTCTGCTGCCCTTGTTCTCTTTATAAACAGAGGTAGGTTAGAAGCCTTCTGCAGTCACTCCCTGGATGTCTGAGTCATCCTAGATGGCATTTATAGGATGTAGCTCAAGTCTGAGGGGAACCGCACTGGTTAGTAACATATGATACAAATAAGCCCCTTTGAAGTAGAGAGAAAAAGAGAGAAATACAGGCAAAGTAAAAATGCAGATGAGAGGAAAGAAGAGTCAGTGACAAATTTTCACAAATCTGCACAAACTTGCCCACACAAGAGGGTTGGTACAAAGGAGGGCAAAGATATCAGTGACAGACACTGAGGTGTGCTCTAGTCTCCCACACACACTTTACCCTAACATGTCACATACACAAACCCACTGACGCGAAAATACATTTTTGCTATGCCCTAAATACACATGTAACCGTTAACACAGTGAGATACAACTTATGTAAAACCTCTGTCCTCCCTTCTCATCACCACCTATTATTGTTTTTTCCCTCTGCCTCTATTGTTCACCTCACCCATTTGTTAGTTCTAGCAGCAGCTCAAACACTTAAAATGAGGACACATTCAAAGCACTTCGCTGTTTATTATCCCACGCAGGCACTCACTCATTACAGACACAAGCATGCACACATAAGAACACAAGGCCCCAAACTAAAAGAAAACACGCATTTACTTGTAACGAATTAAAATAGATCATAGTTCCCTGTACACTTCTATCTAAAACAATAAAATGCATCATCTTTATTGCAGACGACCATTAGACCTAAGATGGCTCCTTTTTTTTTAACTGAGGTTTACACAAAATGGCTTGACGTTTGCTTCTCGCAGGGATTCAAGTACGATCCCGCACACACACACACCCCTGCTCTCCAAATGAGCAGACAGAGTTCTCTTTTCATGTTCCCCAGGCGTGCTCTCCATCAATAGCCTCATTTTCTCTTTTCCCCCCCAACTGCAGTATCCACCCTTGTGCTGTTTCTAGTCACCCTTTCATTACCCCTCTCTTCTGCTTCTTTTCCAATATTCAGCCCTTTCTCTTTAATTTTACAATAGTCAGAATATTCAGGACTTTAACCTACAGGTATTTTACATTTCACTTCTGTGTGCTGCATGCTTGATCTGTTAACTGACCTCTTCTTATTTCCTTTCTCTTCTCTAGAATCTTACCATCGACAACAGACCGCTTCCTGTTGAAGAACCTGGTTTCTGGTGTGGACTATAACATATGCGTGTTGGCAATTTTTGATGACACAATCACATCTTTGGCTGCAACAAAAGTTCTGGGGTGCACTACATTCTCCACCAAGGATGTTTACCCAGCATGCCGCTCCCTCCAAGCCCACTTTCTGGGTGGGACACTCACCATACTGGTTGGGGGCGTTGTTGTGGTCACTCTACTTGTGTTTACAGTGGCACTCATGGTTCGCCACCGTGTTTGCAATCATGGAGACCACATGATATGTCACAACGGCAACACGGAGGCAGGAAGTGGGGGCTGTTGTCAGAGTGGAGGAGTCGGAGGTGGAGATAAAGGGGCAAACAGTAGCGGGTGCTACCAATCAAATGGCTCTGGTGATATGATGATGGTGGTCCTACCCAATGGTCTGCCCTCTAAGAGAGGAGGGGAAAAGGAGAAAGAGAAGGACAAAGAAAAGGAAAAGGAGAAAGAAGGAGCCGAGTCTCCCTCTTCTCTGCCTCCAAAACTGCCTCCAAAGCCCAGGCCGAAGCCAAAAGTCAACCTGGAGCAGTTCCTTTCAGCTGGAGGGGTGGTCTCCACAACGACAGGGGGAGGAAGTGAGATGGCACTGGTGGTGAGGCAGCGGAAGCTTGAGAAGGCACCACCATACTCACTAGAAACTGACAGAACTCCCCTTTACTACTCCCCATCACCTCCATCTACCCTACCCCGTCAGTCACGTTCCAGGGACCGTCCAAAACCACGTCTGGAGCGAGAACTGACCAATCGTGCCAGTTTCTCTCTAGCTGCACCCCTGAGAGACTCAGAGCTGTTGGACTGGAGAATCACACCCAGTGGAAGGGACAAGTGGAACTCCTCACAGGCTTATCAGAGCCCTGTATCCCCTCTAAGTCCCGCCTATGGGACAGTTAGCAAACGGCGGCACTCACTGGATATGGGCTCATCTGTTGCCCTAGCGACTGATGCTGCAGCGACTGTTGCCAGGCGATATGGTGCTGTCAGTTACGCCAAGCGGCTAAGTGTGATCTGGACAAGACGGAGCCAGTCTTTACATGGAATGCTGGTGCAGTGCGCGTCAACGACAAGCACAACTTCTTCAACTACCAGTGACGACGCCGAAAGTGCCGGAGGCTTTGGGGCTGGTAGCAATTTCCAACGAGGATATATTCACGCCTATAACACCACCAACTCCAACTCTAACACTGGGAAAATGAGCAGTGCAAAAGACAGGGGGAATGGGAAGGGAAAGGAAGGCAGGAGTGGCGAAGAGCTGGAGGAAAGTGTTGTATAGGGGTTGTGGAACAATACAAAATAAAGATAATAGGGATGAAAAGGAAGATGGAGCAATGGTAGATAAGAGGGAAAGGGTCCAAGCAGAGGAAGGGCAAGGAATAAAACTGACTCAAGTCTCATTTATGCAGCTCCTACATTTATACTGTGAGAGTTCCAGTAAAAAAATAAATAAAAAAGTACACCTGAAAGTGTGGTGAAGATTTTAAGAGGCTCTCTTACTTGAAAAATGATGGGCAGTACCATAAGGGAAGGAAGAGTGACAGCTCAGAAAATGGGGAAAGTAGGGAAAACATCATGGGAGAGGGTTTAAATGGTCTTTATAGACCCGAGGATGAGCTGCCTCAGTAAAACTGACTGATATAAGACAGTGAGGAAAGTAGCAACACAAAAACACAGCTCAAAAATCTAGACAAAAAAGTGACAATTTTCCAATAGGAGAGGTTTACAGTTATAGAAAAGAGACATTATGAAAGAGGTGAAAAACATCAGGAGAGCACAGACAGGGATGACGTGAGCTTAGGGAGGATCTCAGTAAAGCCTATACATTAATAGAACCAGACTTTTACTAACACTTCTATTCTCCAGAGTCCCAGCCCCCACATCACCATGAGGATTTACACCGAATCAAAAACAACAGTACAATTGGTAATAGTGGAGAAACACTACTCTCTGAGAAAGTTTTAAAAAAGGTTTTGTTGGCACAGACCTGCTTTGTTATTTTGGTTTTTGACTCCAAAGCTGTCGGCCATTTTGAAACTCTATTCCAAAACGCAATGAATGTGACTTTTATGTGTCCTCTGTGTCTGGACAATGATTTTGGCTCGCTGTGCCTGCGGATTATGGGAGTATAAATACAGAGCTGAGTGCATTGGACATGATCAATCGATACAGGCTGGAAACAGCGAGTGGAGCACAGACACTATTAAAAGAAAGACATTGGGATTACAATGGAGTCAATACGGATTACAAAATGGAGGAGACGGGTGTACGATGTGAACGTGTGCAATTCTTACAGACAAGATCATACAGGAAATCAGATGATAATGGACCGAGCAAATGAATAGTGCTAATGGATGCATAAGTGTGCATGCACTGATGGATCAGGGACAGGATGTGTCTGTGTGAAAGTGTGTATTTGTGTGCGCACATGTATATGAGTGTTTGTAAGGGCTGATCCAGTCAACCATGTTTAAAAAAAAAAAAAAAAAAAAGTGTAGTGCTTTCTGGACATGCTGTAAAAAGAAAAAAAGGACGTTGGTCTAACTGTAAGCGCCACACAAAAAGTGAAGTAAGAGTGAAAGACATTTTCACCACCAAAATCGCAGTTTTCACCAATGTAGCATGGTCAAGGGGAATCCAAGGGAAACTTTCTTTTGTGCCACATGGGTTCATGTTTAAAACTGAATGTTTAAAGAATGGACAATAGAACCACTATGAAAGCCATTAACATTGTTGGAAGACTCCAATGGCACAGACTACAAAGACTCTAAAACCTTCTATGAAAGAGAAAAAATTAAGACTTGAAAGTACATATATATATATATATATATATATATAGTATATATATAAAATAATGTTACTTGTCGCACCATGTGTTTCTGTTTTTCAACGTTTTCTGGGGAATGATGTTAGAATAAAAAAAAATATGAAATACGTGATTTTTTTTTTAGACAAAAAAATCATCCTAATTAGAAAATGTTGAATATAACTAGGCAGAAAAATAACGATAAAAAAAAAACGCACACAGCACAAAACATACAACATGGCAAGCACATACAGTACTGTACATCCCAAAAACACAAACAGATGCCTATAAAACAGAACCAGTTCCATAATAATGACAATGACTTTTAACCATTAATGTTGTTTTCTTTCTGTTTTTATTTCTTTTTGCCAAAGTCAATATTGTTCTCTGGACTTGATATAAATAATAAAAATTACATGTATGAAACAGAGGCTGGCTCATTAACATCAAGGTAGAAGCTGTGCGTCATGTTCGTGTGCATTTGTATGGCACAGACTTAGTTTACAATGAATCAATTGGCTGAAAAGTATGTGTGATATCAGTCTTTTTTTTACTGCAAGCCTACAACAGCAACAATGGAAATAAGAACTATACAAAGAGCTAGTGCTTTGTTCTAGTTGGAATCTGGAGAGCAACGAGGATGACTTAGTGATGACGTTTTGTTGTTGAGTGAAAGGTGTTTTAGAGCATGCACGTCTGCAAGGGTGAAAATGGAGCTGTTTACTTGTCAGTGAGTAGAGCTGATTAGAAGGTAAGGGTGAAGTAACCCTTCCTGGGGTAATTAAAAACAGCACACAGTATAAAGCGGTGTAAAACTGGAATGTAGAAACACTGCCTGACAGGGAAGCAAACTGAGAAAAGGAGGGAGATCAATAGTTTCAGAAATTCATTTAGAAAGAAAAACGGTGTGAGTCAACAAACAATCCCAAAGAACAGATATGATATGACACACAAGAGGAAACAGCTGAAGTGACAACAAACAGAACTGGAAGTAAAAGCTGTCAGACTAATGGATAATGATTCTGATCCTTTGTTATTATCAGCCGTATCTGCAGTCTAATGTAAGACATTACAAGACCCTTTCACAGCTACCTGCAGCTCAGAGTTTAACACTAATTTGGCAGCAAAGTAAGATATGAGCAGGCAGCACTCTGCAAGAGCTAATTAACCCTCTAAACATAACTGAGTAGAAGAAAAGAAAACAGCAAAACACAAACTAACAAAACTAAACATGAATCGATTTATTCTATCCAAGTAAAGAGAAAGTAACCCACACATTCATCTTCCTGGCTGCAGAATGGTTGTTTTGGGGGCAGAACTGAGGCTTTTGAGGCTAGATGGGAAATATAATCCAAGCAGTGTTGTGGTTTAAACTCTTGTTTCTGTCCCAGTTGGATGCAATAAGAATACCAAACTGAACAATGAGGGGAAGGAAGTGAACAACAAACACTGCTTGTTTATTCTCAGTGGGACCGCCATTTGATTAAACACCCTAAATTAGTGCTTGTATAAAACTATACCTAAAATCTGTGAATAAGAGTGATTTTTACCTTCCTAAGTCTTAGCCTGTTTCATATACCCCTACTCCTTGAATGTTTTCATCTTCTATTAAGCCCTTTGCAAACACTGCTGAATGCCCAAGATAGAGTGTGAAAGACGTGAGAGAGACACAGACGGGGGGAATCGTGAGAACGCTGACACACCCAGAGATAGACAAACAGATGATGATGAGCAAGGGAAAAGAGGGAGAGATGTGAAGGCGGAGGTCATTGTGTTTAGCTTGTGTGAGCCCCTGTGTATATCCATGGCTGATTGTCCCTAACACGTTTGCGAGAGAGGGGAAAAACTGACACAAAACAAACACAATGTGCTATTTTTGTTTTGCCACAATTTATTACCAGGATTTTTAAACCACAAAGGGACGTGTGAGTGTCTGGTTAATATTTTTGCTCGTCTCTTGGGCGTTACTAGAGTGGTAAACAATGCTCCAATTTAAAACCATTAACAGTGAAGGGGAGGGGGGGGGGGCAAAGGACAAGAGTGTGAGAGTGTGAGAGTGTGTGTGTGTGTGTGTGTGTGTCTGGACATCAGGTTAGAGGGCAATTTGATTTGAGACTCATAAGTGGCCACATTATCAGTAAGACCGAATGTGCCATAGTCACCTTTTTGAAAGAGGGAGTGTATGTGTGTGCACTTGTAATGGGATAGAACAACACAATGCAGACACCCGCCCTCCCTCTGCTGTCTTTGCCGAAGGCAAACCCTGGCCCATTTTGACTAATTAAAAAAAAAAATGCTGAGTAATGTGCAAACACACACGCACACACACATCACCTTTTAACACACTCACAGATGCATATATTTGTGCTACAAGATAGCCGTATGGCAGTTGTGTTTGCGTGTTTCTGTGTGCGTTTTGTATCTTGTGAGGCTGTGTCTGCCTGTAGCCAAACTTGCTCTGACATTTGCAGTTATGATCAAGGTATGATGCATTTCCCTGCAGTGTGCTGAGTAACTGCTGACTCAGGATGCATCAGGACTTGGCACCTCCTGTGCTTGAAACCATTTGGACCAGTTGTGAACTGTGCTGAACTGAACCCTGACTGTCCATCTCTGCACTATTGTCAAAGGGTAGAGGGTCATCACAGTAAATCATTACTGCAGACTCAAGACATTTCCATGGCAACTGTGTGGATGTGCAACCAGTGAACTTTCTGAAAAAAAAATAGCTTAATAAAAATCCTTTAACACATATAATACAAGCTAAATAAAACTGCACACATGACCTCAGGGTCCTTCTATAACTCGACTGATTTAATAAGTGCAGACTTTGGACACTCAGAGGGACACAAATCAACTTGCAAAGACAGCAGTGATAATATATCACACTGTGTGAAAAACATATTTGTAGCGATTCATTCTTTTTAACGCAACTACATCATAAAAACTTTATGATAAACTGAAGCCAAACTCATCCAGGCGCCCGCCTTAAGATGTTTGGTGGACTCTTGTGTCATCACCCATACATTGATGTTATTTAATTCATTCAGCATAGATTGAAGGATAAAGAGAGACAAAGGCCAGATGTTACTATTATTATAGGACTTTTTAAATCTGACATTTTCTTTAATTTAATTTGAGTATTTTCAATTCTGCATCTGACCTTTGGATCTATTATAATCCCTAGTAATACCTGACAGGTAATTTTACCATGTGTCATGGTCATTTGGTTGGAGGAGACCACTGCTATGACATGTTGTCACTTTCAATCCCATTACAGAAAATGTACTGTATATATAGTGCTACTATGGTATTTTTAACCAAATCCTGAACATTTAGCATATAGATTCTTATGTTTTCATTCCTGTCTAATATTTCTTTGTGTGTGTGTTTGAAGATATGGTTAAAGTCTGAGGGGAAACGATGCCTAAACGATAAGTCTGTGATTGCCGAAGAGATAAGGTGAGGGCTGATGCTACAGACTGCTGTGATATCTGAAGAGGCTCTGTGAGAATATTCACACTAATTCAAAGAGTTTTAAACGTATTATCTTGATGGCTCAGGTCAGTGGATGTAAAGGCAGAAAAAAGGGATTTCTCCCATATTTCTTGATCGTATGCTATCAGCAGCAATTTTATTGTGTAACACCACAACTCAGCTCTCACAATGACACAGGAGGAGGAGGAACTGAGAAAGAGGATTGAAAGATTTGGGGATAGAAGCCGAGAGGTCGCAGAAGTCAGGCTGATAAAAAGACTGATTAAAGGTAAAAAAAAAGGAAATGAAAGTGTTGAGATGTGAGGAGCAGTAAAGCACTGACGCACTGCAGCAACACAAAAGAGGGAAAATACTCATTTGCCTTGAAAATATACAGAGAATATTGAATTTTGATTGACATTACCAATACCACAAGTTTGGGTCAGACCCCAGCAACCACAGCTAGTGTGGTTAATTAAAACAGCATTTAGAGACAAGTGAGGTGATTCGGCGCTAGAGACAAAGAGGACACACAAAGGAGGGGAACCAACACTGAAGGCAGGCACTGTAATGATAGAAGACGGCGCCTACTGCAAGGCGTTACTTTTATGCATCGTTTGGTCTCTCTGCACCTTCCTCTCACACCGTCTCTCTACAATCTTTAATTTAGCGTACTATCTAATTTGCTCTCCTTCACCTCTGCTGGCTTCTCATTCAGTCCTTTGTTCACTGCATTCGCTCTTAATCTCCACTTCTCTCTGACCTGCCCGCTCTCTCACATTCCTCTGCTCAGATCCTCTTATTGCTTTCCTAGTTTGCTTTCAATGTCTTTCAGTCATTACATTCTGTGCTACTCTTTGAGAGCCTGTGTCACACTCTGTCCTTCTTACTGAGTCTCTTAATTTTACATGTGTCCCATACCTTGCTACCATCTCACTACCACATCACCTAGGCTCTCACACACTTTAAATGTTCTTCTTTTATCATTTTATCCAGTTATATTGTCTCTTTGCCCCTCTGTTTTTGTCCCACTCCATTTTCTGCCCCCCCCCCCACTTTCCTGTCTAATGCTTCTGCTTTATAAATGTACCTTTTATTTTTCCTTCTACTATATTATTTTGTTTTGTCTGGCTGTGACTGAACACTGGAGGCACTTTAAAAATAAGAACGGACTTTTCACTGAAAAATAGCACAGTCATTGTTAATGTTGAGTTATGCTTCTGTATCGTGCTGTAGCTCTCCAGAGACAGTAGCTATGTACAGTAAAAAATGTGGATATTTTATTGGAAACTTAGGTTTAAAACCCTGTATGGAGGTCCATTATTGATCCATATATCGATAACCAAATGAGATGTTTTGACCTCTTCAGCTGCTCTCTGTACCTCACCACTTACATACAGTATTTTTTACACATCACAGTGAGACCCTGATTACCTCCCTCCTTTTTGCCCTTTAAAATGTAACCAGCAGTGTGGACCTCTACTGGGTGGCTTTTCTACAATGTGTGTGTGTGTGTGTGTTTATCCCAGTTGGAATAGAAGCCCTCCAGCCGAATTGGTGTCACCTTACCCCTCTGAGCTACACAAGGAACAGGGCTCTGACCATGTGCAGTGTCAGTAAATGTTTCGCCTGTGGAGCTACATGATGTGATCTGTCTTTCACACGGCTGAGTGGGTTCAGTGGGAGCAGAGAAAGAATAAGAATTGTTAGGCTGGGGTATGGTTGTCGCCAAAGTTCTAAGACTCATCAATTAAGCATTAATGCATACCAAGGGAATCTTCAATCATTGTAACCACTTAAACCAACACACAGATCCAATTTAAAGTTGCATTAATTGATTTTATATCAAATTTGAGGCAGGCTGAAAACAAATGTAGAATTATTATTATTATAGAGATGTTAAAAGTGCATTAGCAAAGACTTGCCCATAAACACATTTAACAGACATGGTCCTACATTAGTTTTTATTTAGAGCGGTGTTGTTTACCAACTGATAAATGGAAGCATAATTTGCAATCTCATTCTCAGTCTGTTTTTAGTCTTGTGTCAAAGAATCTGTCCCTGACGTCCTAAGGGAAATGTCTAATTCCGATGCTCCCCCAGTCTTTATTTACTGTCTGCTGTTCTGTGCTATGGAACAGGTTGTGCATGTGTTTGTGTATTTACTCGAGTTCTTTGCTTACCCCAGAGGAAAAGTAGACAGAAAATCATGTACACACACATAAAATAAGATAATAGAGAGATGATGAGACAAAGAGGTTATAGAGATGCCTGAACAAACTACATATATAGGTGTTACATTTAAAGAGCACAGAACAAAGCTTTAAAATACAAGATCATTATTGCAGTCTGCACTCAGCCAGCTCAAAAATTAATGGCACCACAATGGATGTATGAGAGGGACTTCCTGAATCTCTGTCAAACATTCCTTGTATTTTAATGTCAGGTAGACTCCCATCACTTTGGATCCTTCTGCTGCTCTCCTCATTCTCAGATGCCTCAGCCTTTCTTGGTCACTCACTACTTTCAACCTGTCTCAGCCATTTATCCAATCCTTGTCCCATTTTCTCTCTCTCAGTACTCTCTCTCTGTGGTCCTGATTGCTGCAGTTCCGTCCGCTCACTCCCTTCCTTCAGTTCTTCCACCTCTGTCAACTCTTTCGTTTAACCTGTGTCTTCTGTTTTCAGCTAGAGTAGCACATCACATCATTGACGTCCTTCTCTGCTTTGCTGCCATCTCTCCTCTGTTAACCCTTACTCTTCTGCATCAGTCAGAGATCTTCCTCCATCTTTCATTTTGGCATGCTCCATTTTTTCCCTAACATTTGTGGATGCGATTCTGTCTTTTTCCTCCCTTACCTAACCACCTACTGCTCATCATTACCTCTCTCTCAACATCCCACCAACTGCCCATCTCTCCTTCACCTTTTCCCAGGAACAAGGAATAAAAAGCAGAGCTTTCAGCTCTATTTTCATCATTTTCACTTCCCTATTCTGTCTTTTTCCCCCCTGTGTGGTGATGCTACCACCTACTCCTACGTCTCATCATCCCCAAAGGCTCCCTTCAGCCTCATGATCAGAAGGAGGCAGCAAAGTCGTGTAGCTTTTCTCATCTAGATGTGTTGCGGTTTCTCTTCCGAGAGGCTGACAGTCGGAGATCTTGGCGAATATACATGTTTTGTGAGAGCCAGTGGCAGATTAAGCGAGACAGATTCAGTGGGGTGTCATCTTTTTAGGCTTTCAAGCAGTTTTCTAGGCACCAAAAATACTGGAATATAAGAATATTGTGTGGGAATGGTAGCATAGCAACAAAGACAAAGATGTCAATAAAAATTGTTTTTCAGTCACCTGGAATGAAGTGCTCAGTTATTCCTGATCAAAAACTACAGTCACATATGACATTTTGGTCTGGAGCCCTCCACTTATGAAACACTGCTTTAGAGCAATCGGGAATATCAGCTAAGCTATAATTCAGGCTAACTGCTAAGAAATTGTCTATGAAGCTTTACAGAAGCCAGCACCAACCAGTAAGCATTTTAACCCTGCTCCTTATCTACCAATGCCTGAAGGCCAAATGCTGAAGGATATTCAAACTATTGAAATTATACTGCTAGTGGGTATGTATCTCCCCCATAAGAAATGGAACAGAAATTGAACAGAAACAGTTTCTATATAGCTGGAAAGTTCTAAAGAGAATTGTCAGTTTATATATAATAATACACTGTTCATTACTCTGACAGAACAGCACTCACACATTTTTCTTTAGGCAAAGTAAAACAAGAATAAAGTAAATAAAAGAATAAATTCCGCTGGATGGGACTAATTTAAGACTTCTACATTGTACACCAGAAAACAAACTAGCCGGCATTTACCAATAACTTTGTAAATTTATAGGATAAGCCTTTTAAAAGAAGCAAATCCATATTTAAAAATCAGCATGCTTCAAAAGAAAAATAATGTGAAAAGAGATTTTAGTGACACAATAGGCTGCCATTCATGTCTCTGGAGGTGAGGGCTATATCAGCAGCTATGTGGGCTGCATTTTGTCATTTGGTGCATCTTAAGCCACGGCTTAGCTTGTGGTTGTTTGGGATCAAAGTGCTGTCAAACAGCCGCAGAATTGAGACTACAAGGGGAACAGTGAAGCTTTAACAATATCCCGTAGCTTGCCAGCACCAGTGCAAAGATACTGCAGAAAATGTATTATTTCCATGAAAAATTCTGACTTTAACTGCATACAGAGATATCAAACCTTGGCACACTGCTCTGCACTGCTTATAGCAGTTGCTCAGAGAACATCATCTGAGCTGCTCTCTATGTGAGGGGGAATATGTACAGTTTGCTCTTTAGATGATGAAAACAGTGGGGGTCTCTTGTGATCATTATAGAAACACATGACAGAAGGACAGAGACTGAGAGGAAAACAAATGTTTAAAGCTGCAGCTAAAAGGTCTTCAAATAAAAAAAAACAAAGATTAGGTCATATGAGCACACTCAAAAGATTTTCCAGGACTTTTTCACATCAGTGAATTTGGGTTTAAGAAAAACTAGCCTCCAGTTACAATTTGCTCATAATGAATGAATCATGACATTGCGTTGCAGTGGACATACAGCCAACAGAATTTAAAGCACCAAGGGTTCAGGTCAGTCACTTTCATCAACAATACCTGATTAGTCTGTAAAATCTGTGCAAAGTTCAGTAAAAGGTGAGGTTTAATCATTGTCCTATTGTGTGCACCCGTCTGTACAAAATATGAATAATTAAATATTTATCTAGTAACTGAAAACCGATGTCACACCTTTCAATACCCTGTGGAGTGGCTAACAGCTCTCTCAGACAAACAATGTGTCAGCTCCTGGAAAAGATGCTCACACTTTTAGAGGGATCACCACTTCTCAAAAGGGCTTTTACTAATTTCACTAAAAGACTGGATTTTTACAGTCTTAAAGAATCAACATTTGAAACAGACGGTGTGTGTGAAACATTCTAACTGTAATGTAAACAAACAGCAAATAAATAACGTTAAGATTAAGCCCACTGTTTGCTCTGAATATAGGCATTTGTCAGCTTTTGCTGAAAGTAAAACAGCAAGATTCAACCCGCCTGCTGCTTGACTGCTGGTAATTCCATAATTAATAGTGCAATGCACAAACTGCACTGAACTCTGGGTCATTAAACATCTGCAGGGTCTTTCACACTTCAAAGAACTGCAACAAATTCCACATACACTTCACCTTCAAAACCTCAGCAGCGCTTGCAAATGCTCACAAAGCCTATGACTCTTTCCCTTCAGTGTGCTCAGGGTTAGCTGCAGCAGGATTGGAACACTGGTATCATTGAGTCTAACTACACATAATGAACCTTACACACAGAGACTCTTCAGAAATGGCCGTGTTGCATAAGTATGTAAGCATTCAGAGAGCTGTGCACATGCAAACAGATACATAATCAATCTGCAAATATGTGCAATATATAAACATTATGAGTCACACACAAAAGGTCAGAAACCAACTCCCCTCGTCTCCCACACATAAACTTGAACACCCAGACATCAATGGATGCAATCCTCATTTGTGGATTAAAAAAAAAATAATCAGCGTAATCAACACCCACAATAATGCTGAGGCTGATAAAACAGAATTCAGAAAGCCAATATATAAAAAAAGCAGCACAAATAATACCTGAAAATGCTGGCGTGAATAAGCTGTGAGTGACAGGACAATAAAATGAGAAAACAAAAGAGAAGAACAGCGGGGTTACAGTTTAATTGCAAAGCCCTTTATCTGCACACAAACATTCAAGACTGTGGTACTGGAATAAACTCCAACAGCCACCAACACTTGGCCGGACACAACACAAATATTACCGCTTGACCAGTTTCATTACACAGTCACTATGCTGTGACACTTACTATAGTCTTAAAAAGTCCTGACTGAACATAATTTTCTCTTAAAGAGTCCCAATGGAACCAACAGAAGAGAAAAAGTTGCACTGAGGACCTTTAACAATGACATTCTGCCTCCTCTAACACTTCACAGACTGCACTGGCTGTTCTGGGTGTGTGCTTCATACCTACTTGCAGCTTTCCATTGTTAACCATTACAGTGTACAAGTACATGAACTTAGCATGGAAATATAACTACAGTTAAGCCACTGAACAATGCTACAATCTCTCTATACTCTATACAGTCGATAAATCAATAATATACCATTAATGTGGCCAGATTTTCTACTGTCTGGCACCTGCATACACAGCAAATTTAAGGGATCTGTCACCAGTATCATTCATTTAATTTCCCAAGTTCATTATCACATCTACACCTAACCACGCGAAAAAAACACAAAAAAACAGGCTCTAGCCAAGTGCAACAGGACATTTTGGGGGTTCACTGTTATTTACGCCAAGCTAGGGCAGCAGCCATGCAATAAATCCAATATTCATGAAGGTTGTTTACAAAGAGAAGATTAAAAATAAAGTAAGGAGAAGAGGAGAGGAAACTAAAGGCAGATGAGAAAGAATCAATGCAGATGAAGCAAAGCACAGACAGCAGTTAACGCTCAGCTCCTGTCCCTGGCCTCATTGTTGTCGTCACCCCCCACTATCTTTCTTATTGCTCTCCTGAGCTGAAAGTGTTTTCTCAGCAGAAACTCTGAGCATTAAGCTTAAACTTATCATCTATTTAAAACGAGTCCAATCTCCTTATTCTCTCACAAAGAACAACATACACACACACAGTTTTGCACACAGGCAGACACAACATGGACTCACACACCTTATGACTTATATTTCCGAGAATAACTAAAGTATTCTCGTAACAATCATCTCTCACTTTTCTATTGATCTGAACACCATTTATGCATCCTCTCTTTTGCTCAGCCACTCCCTCACTCTGATTTTTTTTTTCAATAGCAGGAGCCACATTAAAAAATGAAATCTGCCAATCTCATCACAGGAAAAACACAGATAAGAAAATGCCATTTCTCCCTCAGATGAGCATATCTTTTTTCCCCATCAGAACTTTACCATCCATGATTATCTTACTTTTAATGTACTGTCATCAAAACAACACCATATATATATATATATATATATATATATATTCTAGTGTTTATTGTTTGTAGTGAGAGGTGGCTCAGATTGGGAGCAGGCACCTGATTTTGTTTTAATTGACAATTAATGAATCTAGACATTAGCTGATCCAAACACCTGGCTAAGGGCAAGCCATAATTAAACTCATTAGAAATAGAAATGAGACTTTTCTTCTCAATCAGTCATTAATGCAGCCAAAACACAAGGCTCTCTCCTAAAGTAATTTATCCTTTTCCTTCATCCCTTCCTCTCCTGCAGAACTTT
This sequence comes from Parambassis ranga, assembly GCF_900634625.1. Taxonomy (NCBI): domain Eukaryota; kingdom Metazoa; phylum Chordata; class Actinopteri; family Ambassidae; genus Parambassis; species Parambassis ranga. Next base: position 5,904,789 of record NC_041038.1, on the reverse strand, counting down.
CAATCTTTTTTACAGCCCTCGTTCCCTTGTAGTCCTCCATCTTGAACACTTTTTTTCATTGTGCCGTTTCTCAACCTATAGTTATGCAGCTGTGTTGTTGTCTTTAAACAGATGTACAGTATATAATAACAGATAACAGATCCCTCCCTGTTTTCCAAGCTGCCACATATCAGAAAATACAGCCAAAACTACAAACAGCACTTAGTAACTTCAAGCAGATTATTGCTATCAGAATCACTGTGACTTAATTAGATCATATCAGTCCATTAAATTATTTTTTTACAGCCTGTTGACAGATGGGCAAAAAGCTTTGAAAGGGTGATATCAGTTCTTTGACAGACAGCTCCTTGACAGCGCCTGTGAAAAAACGTGATACCTCAGAGCATTTTTTCGGAAAACATTTTCCATTTCATGTTTTAGGCATTTACCTGATGTTCTTATCCAGAGCCACTTAGAGTGGAGGTGCTGGTAGACTAAGCCTCAGTACCGAATTCACTAACATTGCAGGAATAAAGGCTTTTAAAAAGGGAGGTAGAAGGGAGACTGTTTTTTTAAAAAAGTTAGGAGCAAATTATAGTTAGCAGAGTCAGAAGACGTGCAGAGGGAATGTGATTCAGTGCAGAGAAGGTGATTTGAGATACTTCTTGAGGGAATGGGTTTTCAGCTTATAACACAGGATGGGGAATGACTCTGCCTTTCTGACCAGTGGCAAAGTCATTCCACTATTTGTGTTTTTTGTGCTGATTCATTGCAGCCCACAGGCTTCCTATGTGTAAAGCCCCAGAAAGTTCCTAATTGTAAATAATCCTATGTGCTAGAGTGTCACTTTTACTTTACCATAACACCGCCTCCTGAAGCCTCAGAGGAACATGCTAACTTTACAGCAAAAACGTTCTTTGATCAAGGCACTGCTGTGTGAAATGCAGACTTGGTACTCATTTCCTTTACTTGAAACAGCCCATTTGCACAGCAGGTAACATGAAACCAAGCAAATCTGTGGTCTACTACTGCAATTTTCACTTTTTTGTCTTCATTACTTTTCTTGTATATAAGGGTGACAGAGTTATGGATGTGACCTATTCTAACACCTGCCATATTTATCTGATGATGAAGAAGGGGCTCAGTAATAACATTCCTTTCATTCATTGGACCACTTTCTGGAGGTCCAAGACATCAATCTACAAAGAAGGGACTCTTATGCTCCATGCCTTAGGGACAGGAAGTGTCAGAAGACTCGACTGCAAACATGCCAGGGTTATACATTTATCTACCTTAGGCAATGTAAAGCTGCTTAAAAGTATAAATAAAATGTTGAAATTAGTCTCTCAACCTCGTGAGAACATGTCTTTTAAAAATTTCCATGACATTTGCCAAGTATATTCACACTCCCTGGAGGAAAACGTCTGGAAACTGCAAACTCATGACCTTTTCTACGGTGTCATATTTAAATCAAACTTTACATATTTAGCAGCATAGTGCTTTTAGAAAAGCAGCAAATATCAATATTTTGTTAGTCCAGGTTATATGCTCGTTGAATAATGTTACCTTAATGCCCACTACCAGAGACTTCTTCCCTTGTTGCTTTATCTTTTGCTCTTTCCTACTATATTGATCTACTCCAAGTGTACTTTGTGATGAAATGCCACACTGAAAGGCTTTGTCCAAAACAGCAGTAAACATGTCACCTCTGCCAGCCTGCTGGCTCTGTAGAGCCTCAACAAGGCCTTTCGTAAATGTCTCAACTGGAGGGCTGTTAAAGGCCGGCTGGTTTTACGGACAACAAGAACATTACATGGTACTTTGGCTCAAAAATTACAATCAAGAGACACCACATGTATTATTTTTTTTGTGTAACATGCAATTGTAGGCAGACCTGCCCTGTAATTCCACCAAGATGTGTGCATACATGCTTATACAAGTATCCTGACTGTAATTTGGTAGAAGCGGTAATTGTGTGGTGAAACTATGCGTGGTGCTTAAGACGAGAGATGATATTATAGAATGTACTGATGCACTGTACATAACAGTTAGCAAGGCAACCATCATTTAGCCTTACGAGAAAAACAGACACTTTCAGTCAAACGCTGAGAGAGCGCAGGCTTGTAATGGAATTTTATATTAGGGAGAGTGTAGTGTGAGCAGGTATACCTCAGGCTCAGTCTGGGAAAAAAACTGTCAAAGCTACTGGGCTGCCAGATGTTGCAGCAGGAACAAGCAAACCAGGCTGTCGTACAACCAGCACCGCTCTTAAAGAGGTTGGAGGCATCTTTAGTGTAAAAAAAAGCCTCTAACTCTACTATTTTTGCCATTTAAAACAAATAAATAAAGTAAATAAATAAAGTTTTTAATGAAAAGAATTGGCAGCTCTTATGAATCAGCTTTGCCCTCAAGGTTTCCATGCATTTTCAGGACAGCTGAAACGACAGGTGTAATCATCACATTTTATTGTGAATAACAAACTACTGCAGCATTTAAAGCTGCCCTTAAGATGAACTACATGGAAAACATTGCATTCTCTTTGTTTGTGTGCTAGGGATAGCACAGTCATGCACCTAACCGGTCGAGAGAAATCGAGTTCCCTGTTCCATTATGCCTATTCAATTAGACGAGAATGTCTGAGAAAAGAGCAGAGCCCCCTGGGAAAAGGACTGCAAGACAGATGCAGGGCTAACACACCTGATTCTGCTGCAACGAAGAAACCTTGTGTTCACACTGTGAGCTACATCGTTAACAAGCTGCATGAAGGGCCGAGGCTGGAAGTGTTTTTCAACAACTGAGAAAGTTGAGTTTGATTTCTATAAAAAGCTTAAAAAAAAGCAGAGATCTAAAGGAAATAAAGCGCAATGAGAATTAGTTAAAGATCAAATAATTTGACAGATGAGCTCTTTTTGTGACCTTTGACACCAAAATGATGGTTCCTACTCTGAAAGAACCTGATTGTTACATGAAATTTATTATTTTTTGGCCATTTAACCTTTATATCAGAGTATTTGTGTGCGCAGACTGTGTTTTTGGAGGTGTATATGAGATTATTAAGTTATGAAACCTTCCAGTGTGTGTGTGTGTGTACGTGCAAAAGCATTGAAACAGGTCAATTAATCAGTGTGTACCAAACCCTAATTAAAAGCTCCCACTACACCTCACTCCTGTGTGTATTTGTATGCACATCACTTGCACATAAACCCCTAAAGCCACACACATTGGCTGCTCAACAAATAATCTATGGAGGTTTTACTCATCACAACGTCACTGTGTGCTAACATAATGCACCATAAACATTCTGAATGTAAAGTAACCGATTTGTTTTGTTGTTGTTCTTCTGACTGTACCCGAGGTTATTGTCACAAACCACAATTCATTTATGAACACATCAATCAGTTTTAGCTTCAAGCTTCAAGGCTACATTTCAGGAAAGATTACCGACTACAACTACTAATGTGTGTCCACATGTTGATTGTGCTTTCTACATGTGCTGCAGACGGGAAGCTCAGCTTTTCACTCTCAACCTAAGCCTTTAATTGGTTTCTCCTTGGTTTTTATTTGTACGTGCTGCCTACACTTTTGAATTCATTCTTCCTCAGCCATGACTACTTCACCAGCAAATGAAGTTGCAGCATTGGAAAGTAATTCAGAAGCCAGAGTTATGGTTCATTCTCCGCCTACATCATCTGCAGCTACACAGAGACGTTTATAGTTATTGTTGTTTCAGTCAAACAAACTGCACACACACCCACACACTCATTGCTTGAAAGGAAGTGAACTGAAGTTGACCCACACCTTGGACACAGTCTCCTAGAAAAGTTCATTACTCTGCCCAGCTGATCAAATTTCACACCCTAAGCAAGATCATCACCTTCCCCTCACCCATTCCTTCCTTTTTGTATTTTCTGCTCTCACTCTGATCAAAAATTAATATTCCCACAGTCGTCTAGGGGAGTGAAAGTACAGACGTGTTTTCGTTACACATTTTAGGATAGCACAAAAAAAAACAGGATGTCAGGTGATGAGGAAATAAAAGGAGAGCAGGGAGTGAAAAGAACCAACAAGCCAAGGATAAAGATGATCTCTTCTCCACTTCCTCCTCCTTCACTTGCTCACTGCCTATATATATATATATATATATATATATATATATATATATGCCATGCATTGAAAATACATTGACACTGTACAATAACGAGTGAGGAAAAAATATTGCCAGCAGAGAATCTGAAAATAGTCAGTGAATGTATATTTAATTTCATCATGACACCCATGTATAATGCTGTGAAATTTTACACATTGTGTATGTATTTCCATCTTCATGTTAAGTGTTTTTCATGGTGAAAGACTTAAGCTGGAGTGGCAGCTCTCTTTGGTAAGTAGTCCTGATATTGTTGTCTCTATAAAAGCTGTTTTGTGTGAGTGGTTGTTTGTGGATTCTGAATGTGTTGAAGTGAACAGCCTGGTGCTAAGCAGTGTTTTATGTTCAAAGCTATCTGCCATTTTCTCAACTCTTATCCACCTGACATCTTATCTAATGTTGACTCTGTGTCTGCTTTTTTACCTGGACGGGTGCATTAAACTGGGTTTTAGTGATGATGTTGGCTTCACGATGTGTGTTGTGTGTCTTTTGACAAGTATCCTTTATTTACATAACGGATACTAATCAGAGTGCACTTAAATTAATGTTTAACAAATTACCATTTGCTGTATGTTTCTCTACATGTTACTGAACTACTGAAAATAAATGGCAAAAAATAAGGAAAAGTACCTGACCTCAGCTTTCAAGGTCAGTCTGAGTCTACAATTGTCTACAATGCTGTTTAAGAAACAAATACAACTAGATTTTGCCTGTTTTTGCTAAAAGACGAAAAACAAGTCACTGATTGTCAAGGAACAGGGAGCTTCTCATTACATCTGACAGTGAAAGTTATTGTTCTGTATTTTGTGTTAAATTAAGATTAGTCATCCAGTGCATAAACCTGTCTCCAGTGCACATTTGAACATTTAATGTCTTTTAGTCCTTAATTTTAGGCAATTTATGTCAGACTGTTCTGGTCTACTTGGAGTTGTTAAGGGGCAGAGTCACTTTATGTTAGCATCACAAAACTGGTAAACAAAGCTGTCATTTTTCTGCTCCTCTTCCTGTCCTTTCTATTCTTCAAGCGTTTTTTTTTTCTATCAAACTAGTACTGTATCTTTTTTTCTGTGTTCTTTTCCCTCGGGCTGTTTTTGCCTTTACAATTTTGTAACAATTCCTCAGGTTCTGTGTTCATTTCTGCATTGTTTCAATAATTTGACTTGAGTGTTTCTGAGCTTTTATTCAATTTCCTGAAATCTGTCTTTTCCAGGTTTTGCACGTAATACACAAACATGCACATCATACCACACACCGACACACACACACACTGATAATTACAAAACTGTTTATGTGATTAAGCACCGTGCAAGAGGGTCTTTAGAGGTGTGAAATGAGGAAGATAACCTGGCCCCCAGAGACATATATTAGTGTAGCATTTCACATGAGTGAGTGTACCTGACTGTGTGTGACAAAAAGAGTGTGCATGCGCTGTCAGAGTGTGTCTAAACCTCTTATTCCTCCAACTGATAAGTCAGAGATGAGATGGATTTCCTGCCTCTCCCATACTCTTTGTAAATGTTGGCTGAATGATCCTGGATCAGTGCTTCTGGCCTGTCACTGCCTCTAAAAAGGATGCACAAGTCATAGCAGGCTAACTTCAGATCAGAAGGAAGAAGGGTTCATCCTCTTACTGTGTTAACACTGATCTTCATGTGACCAGAATGATATTAGATCAGGGTGTGACAAAATTACAAGCTGAAACAATAATGCATTTTTTCTCCACTGTTCTGTGTAACAGTTTTCAAGACTTACACTGTGCATGAACACCCGGAGCATGTGAGAGCAAATGTGCCAAAATGGTATGGCGCATCAGTTACAACATAGAGTCAGTAAGATGTACTGTGCATCATTAATGTATGAATTGCTTTTTATTTGAGGGGCACATGGCACTATAACAACCAATCAGACAGTAATGCATGTGTTTTACTTTTAATGTTATGAATGTTGCATTAAAATGTAACTTACATGCTTTTGCAGTGTTTTATCTTTTATCATTCATAAAAGTACGGGCAGTTGCAATCTTCATGCCCATTCAACAGTAGGCTTATGAAAAAGAAAACATGAAATACACTATAGGACTACTTTGCTCATGTAGGCAGAACAAGGTCAAATGTTTGAGGAAGAGAAAGAAGAGTGTTTGTGCTTTGTAACACTGTAAACATTCATGCAAATATTAGCTGTCACAAAAAAGTGAATAAAAAGTGACTGCAGACTACAGCCTCTACAGTCCTGAATGTAGCATTGGTTCACTTTTGATTGTACTTCATGTTCTTTAAAAGGAAGAAGTGTTGTATGTACGAATTTCAATTTGAAAAATGACTGTGACACACAATTGTGAAAGAAGCGGCGAAATAAAGATGCAGAGAAGTAAACAATAAGACGAAAAAGGACAGTAGGAGATGGAGCTCAGTGGGAGCAGTGTGACAGGACAATGACTCTGGTAAAAGCCGCTGTGACCCAGCAAGACAGGATGCAAATCAAGTATAACAGTGCTGTGTATGAAACTGTAAAAATTAAAAGATTTCACTCATATCAAAAGGAAGGTGACAGAAGTACAAGGATGAGAGAATCTTCAGATGTGAAGTAGCCTGTGATCTGGAAGGCTATAATGAAGCGAAGCATTACAAGATTCTTCAAAGAGCCACCCTGGATGGAAACCCATCCGCACTCACACACAGGGGGTTGCAACCTGAGGCCACCTCAGACTATCTCAATCCTGCAGATGAGGTGTAAAGATGATGAGTAATGAAACCATACTGCCGGAAGCAAAGCCCCTAGTGTCCAAAAGTGGCTTTGAAAGAAACAAACTGAACAGTGTCACTCACACACATAATCACAAACTCACACACCATCACAATCTGTTGAGGTCTCCATCAAACTGGGCAGGATACTGGGGCAGTTAGTGCCAAGAGGTAAAAGGTTCAGCTTTCTGACAGGTCCTCATGCGGCCTGTGTCTCGTCATCTCTTCCTGCTGGCTAACTTCCACTCATCTGTCTCCATCTCTACATAACGCATCCGTCTGTCCCTCTCTGACACAGTTCAAGATTCACAGGAACGTGGCCAGAAACCATTTGTCACCAGTCATCAGTTGAAGCTTTTTTTTTTACAGCAGATATTATGATTCCTTTCACACAAGCTTGCTCATGCATTTAAAAGTCTAAAATGAATTATACATGACGTCTTTCACTCTTCAAATGTCAAGTTTCAAGTTTACTGCAGCCACAGTTTTGCTTTTGCTTCAGCATGTGGAAAAATGTTTTCAGCTGGTGCCAGGTAGCCAGATATTGTAGGATGTTTAAAATCACTGTATGAGTTTAGTTTTATATAAATTACAATGTTTTGTAAGTTTTTCTTAATTTTCCAACACATATGTTGCAATATCGTAGGGCCAAAGAGTGGTCACAGGTGTACTGCCCTCTGTGAGCCTTCTTACCTATGTTGTTGTTTTATGTTACACTATCTCCATCTTGATTGCCCTTTTGCTGTTTTCCCTCACGCTCCTTTACTCGTCTATCTTCACTCTCCTGCCTCACTTCCTGTCGCTCCCCCGTCCATCACTCCCCCACTGTCTTTTTTTGTTGCTGGAAGCGTGACATTTTACTGCTTAACACACAGCTCATTCTTTGTGCACACGCACTAAAGTCCACAATCACAAATGTGTGCTCACACTCAGAGATACCAACAGACATGCACACACATGGACACAAACTGTATACAGAAACACAAGATAAGCAGAAGTGAAATGCCAAACATAATTCTCCACAACAAAGCAGAACAGTAGGTTGTCAAGTGTCAAGTTGTTGAAAGTTGCTCTAACTTTTTTGGCACATTTCATTTTAACTTTTAAAGGTTATAGTGTATTTACATTCTTGAAGAAACTATAATGATTATTGGAGCTACAAATTCCTAGAATGATCTGGAAAACAAAGTGTATCTGACCTATTGTAACCATGTTTTTGGATTGGATAAAAGAAAGAAGGCCTTGCAGAGAGATGAGGATTTCAGCCTTTGGAATTATATCTCTGTGAGCAGACCAGAGCATTAACAGGGCTTGGAGTTTTTGCCAACACTCTGGCTTCTTAGTGGTGACAATCCAAAACTAAAAGCAACTTCCCAAGACCACTGCTGAAAAACAAAGAAAATCTCCACAGCTCTTGCTTTGCTGGTGACCAGACCCAGAAAACTTTGACGCACTCCAACTGATTTATACATAAAAAAACATATGCAAAACATGACTAATAAGCTTGTAGGACATATAACACAAGACACTAGTCAATGTAAACTCGGGACTTTTCAAAAGCAGCAGTGTTGGTGGCTGTCTGCGATCAGTACTCTCAACACAAACTATTTTAATTTGAGACCTTGCATGTGCTCCTTGAATGAGTGTGCTGTTCTCATCCAGGTACAAAAGCTTCTCTATTAGCTTGCTGGAGCAAAATAAAAAGCACTCCTATTCAGATGTAAACAGCACTCAGGCTTACAATAGCTGGATTGGGGTATGCATTGTCCTTGTTGGTTATTAGTCAATTAAAACCATAGAGATACGTTTGCCTCTCTTGTGTATGTTTTAAAAGGCAAAATGATTTACAACTAAAACCTTAAATAAATTATACATTTTCTTAGAATTATTGACTAAACTCTACAACATCAGATTTATTTGTATGAGAAATTATTTATAGACTTGCCTTTGAGGTTATGAGCAATACCACCAAAAAAGCAGCAACAAAGACCTGCTGACCTTGTTTTATGTCTACATTAGCATCACTTGAAAACAAACTGCTTCATTTTTTCACAGCGATGACTCTTTGTAGCCATCACTTCTAGTCATATTGTAGCCCACATCTTTGACCTTGTCTGCCTAACACAACTGTTTCTAGTTGTAGCTTCATAAACAGGTCCAACACATGTTTCAGCTTAATGTCCTGTGAGCTCCATCACACATTTTCAGATATGAAATTGTACATTTTAACTGTGAGGATTAAAGGTAGAAATACTATTGGAGAGCATTAATACATTTATCTCATTTCTGAAGTCAACATTGAACCCTACTTCATTATCATATTTAAAGCTAAATGCACACTATTAAATGTCTAATCTCTGTGCAGTGTTAACGCTGGGCGTAAATAAGCCGTTTAGACATTAAACACTGAATAAGCCAATTTTTAGGAGGTGTAAGAGACAAATGATGCATGTCAGCACATGATTACATTTACATGATGTTACATGTACAACCCATGCAAATAGATTGCTTTAATTACCCTGATTTTCTCAGTGTGATGACAATGACTTTGCTGTCAGCCAACAACTGATAAAGCCTTTCTCAATATAAACCCTGCTGTCTTACTGCGGTGATTCATCTCAATGTGATTTTAGACACCAACAGTGTGACACTGTTTTCAGTCACAAAAACAAGAAATAGAGCGATATAGAGCATGTAATGGACCGGAGAGGTCACATAGAGATGTAATGCTAAGTATCCAAGAATGCTAGGGCACCACTCCACCGAGACCTGCTGTACATAAAGTCTTTCACTTTTCACCACTTCACACTATTAATCTAGACCAGTTTCAACACATTGCGATGGGCTCTTGTCAAGCTATCCACAGTAATGTACATCAACCCTGTCAAATAATCCCACCATGTTAAAACAACTCTGATAGCTGTTCCCCCATGTTCTCATCACCTTATCAACTTGCAGGGAAACAGGGACACACATGTACACAGCTAAGCACACGTGGCTGAACGTCCTACCTTGACACCTCGCACTCTGAACTCTGCCAGGGCTCGGCTCATCTTGGTGGCAGCTGTCTGCAGGTCCTTTCCACTGGCAATGACTTTTACCAGCAGTGAGTCATAGTGGGGGGAGATGACGGCACCCTGGAAGGCTGAGGCACTGTCCAGACGGATACCCATGCCCTCACCGCTTCTGAAGACCTAGCAGAGGTGACAACATGACAGAAGAGTCCTTAGCTTGTTTGCCATGACACATACACACCATATGTATCTATTGTACACACATTCACACCCACATATATACAGTACTGGTATACAAACACATAATAGTGTGAAGAAAATGTCTGCAAATTGGAAAAGCAGTGACAATAGTAGTAAAATATTTTTTCTACCTCTTTCTACTTTAGAAATGTGTGGCTAACATGACCACATAGTTACACAAACAATAATTTCAATTTCCCCTAAAAAAACAGTCAACTATACTACTGAAGAAATACATTAGTGAAGTGCAGTTGTGCACAGAGTTTTAACCCTCCATCTGTTAGCGAATTATATGGCAGATGAAGCCAAAATGCAAGCGTCACATCTGTCAGCTGCCTACAATGCAAACATAAATTAACCTGCACTTGAAAGACAACGGCAATCAAATATACAAGAAAAATAAGGCGATGAGAGGGGAGAAAACAAGCGTGAGATGAGTGAGAAATGACAAAGCTGAACTGCTCCAAACCACTTGGCAAGAGAGCAGAGAGGGAGGAGAAGAGATGTGAAGAGGGGAGTAAGCAGTGTCCAATACTACAACATATGGAGCCCCTTGAGGGCTGGAAGAGAAAGATGAGTAGAAATTATAATTATAACAATGTTGTGCCACACTGATGATATGCTGGTAATATTTTCAGACAATCTTGATGTGCTGGGTTGCCAAAATTCATGACCAACAATAATTTTTCATTATCCGCTTGCTCTTTAAAACCCGACATTTTATCTAGAATGCTCTTTATCTTCAAAGCTATCCAATATATCTCCAATGGGTCAAAATGATCAAATACAATAATTCCTTCTATAAAGCATGGACTAGAGCAAACTGACAATTCAGCATGTTTCTATGCTGCCACATTAAATAGTGTTATTAACGGTAAGCATGCTGTTATACTGCTGCAATGTCTGTATTTGCCCGATTCATTTCTTCAGCTCCTCCACATCAGTTGCACCTGATGAGGCTTTATGTTGTGTAGTCAGCAGACTCTGTACTCTGTAATATGTAAATCTTGTTTTTTTTTTGTTTGGTTCTTTTTGTTGCTTCCCCCTACAGCCAATAGGAACACATACCACATCTGAGCAAAATGATTATAACAGCAATGGAGACGTCAAGTTATATCCGGATGAATACTCAATTATTAGTATGCATGCATTTTTTTACAATTTGGATTAAATACTTGCTGGAATGAGACAGCCGACATGAAGCTATAAAAGTGTGAGATGCTGAAGCAGAGGAAAGTGTCAAAGTACTGCTGCCCGTGCACACTCTGCCTAAACACCTGAGCTGTACACCACTGCAAGGCTCAAAATCCCCAATTTCAACCCGCTTTTGATTTTACAGGTTCACGGCTGGTCATCAGCACTTTCTAAAGTGCTTTATCTACACAACAGAAGATCTACACAACAATCTATACAACTCCGCAGGCAGAAAGACATGCGTATCGAATCAAATGCTTTAACATTTGAAGTCTGTAATACTGTAACAGCTTCTGAATTCCATCAAGGTTTCCCTGTGTCAATATAGTTGAATATGAAGCTGAGCTTCAGTGACTGTGCTCACATAACAGCTTGTCTGAGGACATGTTCTTGCAAATAGTGACACATTTTTCAGGTTGTGACAACTGCTTGACTTGTATCAGTCTTTGCAGGAAGGCTATTAGCACCACTTTTCTAACTGAAATCTAACTGAATGAAAATTTCTCTGTACAAATACAATGGTAAAAACTTCTTCTCTTTAAAGCAACAACATCAATGTTTTCTTTAATGACCAGAATAAAAACAGTGCAAAACATTTTTCTCTTCCTTCTAGCAGCAAGAGTAATTACACAAACATTATCGACACATGCATACAACATGACAAAATGCCCACATTTTTTTGTTTCCCGCTGATGGGTCGGAGTAATGCTGTCACTGTCTGTGTGAGAGGAGTTAATGACTGGTCCATGCTAACATATTCCCACATGAAACTACAGAGGTCTACCTGCAGCTGATACACTTCATCAGCATTGTGTGAAGATGTTTGTTCAGAAATGTAACAGATGTTCTTATATATGATAAACCCCTCCACTATAGCTGTGAAACACTAACAACTTTGTAATTGAGAGCTCCTTAATAATTCAGATTCACCCTTATGCTGCTGCCCACAAGAAGAAAACATCCGACAGTGTCTTTGATGGGCCATATTTCGCCAAATATGGCTTATCGTTATTGCCAATGGGGCTTTAGGGCGCTTTGCTTCCACAGTAGTCTTGAGGCAGTTGCCAGCTCTCCTCTGTGCAAATACCCCTGGGAAAATCTACACTGTTTATTTTTTTCCTCTCTTCTCATTAAATCTTTCCTTACTGTGAACAGGCTGTGTTTTAAAATTGTTCCCTTTCACCCTTTTATCGCTGCAGGCCAAGCATATACACAAAACCAATGCTGCCGTTAGCGCTGACTGCTGTGTTAAAGTGACTGACTATCTGTCTGACAGCTGCCCAGGGTTTCTGTGCACGTTGCAATTTGATATCAAACTGCTACATTCCCCAGGGGAGAGTAAACACTAAACACTGCTTATACTGAAACTGGTGCGGCTCTTTGACTTATTCAGACTATAGTCTTAACATAAGTTGACTGAGCACTGAGGCCATTTGCGGCAACAGTGCACCGCATAATCAGAAAGGCATTTGGCTAACACTTTCATTCAGGAAGGACCACTGTTTAGCTCAAAGGCAATGTTGTTCCCTGACATCCCCGGCTTTGTTGTTGGCTTGCAATTGCTGTAAAGTTTTTGAAATCATTTGGGCCACGCGACAGGCTCTTACATGGTTTCACAGCTGCCTGTTTCAACTAGATGTGTCGACTGACTGGATGCCAATCAGTGGGCTACCAGCTCAAATTCTGTAAAATTCGCACTGAGACAATTTCTATAAAATCACCACAGGGTACAAACAACAAACTAACCACTGTAAAGAAAAAAAATGGAGCTGCTACTGTCAGACGGTTTGTGTGCCCATGTGGAATTGGAGCGATGTTTATTCAGTAAGCTTAACAGTAAGTCAAGGGTAATGTGAAGTGTGTTGTTTATAACTATCAATATGCACCCATTAGCTGCTGAACAACAAGACATGGCTTATAAAGTACATAATCATGAATTGTATAAGTGTTTTGTGCATTTGGTATGTGTGTAAACAGGTTTTTTATGATGTAACATAAACTTGAAAAGAATCCTGAGGATAATAAGGTGTAATCTAATCTTCAGTCAATGCAATAAAGAGCCTGACCACAATTCCTCCGCATACACTCACCGCCTGCTGTACGACTTAAGAACAACTGCACTGCTCTTAGTGTGCTGAATCTACACAACTAAACAATAACATATAGAGAATTCATTTTTTATTATTAAAAATCGAATGGACACCAATAATACAGGCAGCCATAACAACTACATACAAGCCCACACAGGAAATATTTTGATCCCTTAAATATGGACCAATATTGTTTCCAATTTTTTACGCTAAACAGCCCTGTCCTGCTCGTGTCAGGAGACTAATCAAACGTGCAGCAAGACAGATGTTTGGGGTTACACTTTGCTGAGCAAACATATATATGGGATATGTAGTTGGACTGGAATCCACAAAACTAGCACAGGTGGAGGCTGAGTTATTGGAACCAGTCAGATGGAAGGTTTTTTTTCCAGGGAAATACAACTAAAACAACAATACTGAGAATATAGTTTCAGGCTGTTTTCAGAAACTGTGGACACCAAACCTAAACCAAGATTTTTGTTTATTTTCACACCTGATGAATTCAAAAGAATTTCCTCCACTTAGCCCCTATAAACTAAAAACTGGTGTCCACTTTTTGCTCATTAGGGTGGTGTAATGGTCTTCCCATTTTATTTTTGCCTTTGTCTGCTATTTGCTAATGAGGTTTTGGGACTTTAAAACTGTGCCTTTGTGCTTGTGTGAATATGTGTGAACAGTGTATTAATTTTGGCTTGGGAAGAATCCCACAAAGGTTAGATGGTATCTTTATCTCACCCCCGGTGTCAGTGAATATCTAGCAGCCGAAAAAAGACACAGAGACACTGTACTGGCAGAATTGAATGAAAAGCCAAGTACCATGTTAATAATTGAAGTCCAGGTGTCAGCTTCTTTCAGCCCAGGGCGCTGTCTAACAAGAAAACCCCACTTTCTTCTCTCACACTTTGGCCATGTCATTGTCTCTCTGTCTTATCACTCTATTTTCTATGTACTCTGGAGAGTTGTGCATACAAATTATTTAAGTGCTGAAAAGGTTTCACTGACACACTCACATGCACTGATTTGCCTTCCAGCTGTCCTGCACGCTCACACGATGACAGAAAAAAAATTCTAATCGTACGCAGGAATCAAGTATGATCTCCTCATTTCACACGTCAGGACTTCCAACTTATTACATGGTTCCCTATAGTAATATTAGTAAAATTCCCTGCTGCACAGATCTGTGGTATACTTCAACATGAGTTGGTCTGCCATGGGTACAATACAAATCCCTACTGTGCAGCCAGCCATTGCGTCTTTATGGAATAAAAATAAAAGGACATCTCACAACAGTGACTTCTGGACAGGTTTCAGAGGCCTGTTTGCATTTCAAGTGACCAAGCAGATTACTTAGCATATGTTCCTACACAGATGTAGTAAGTCAAGTCCAGGAAGAACATTTATTAGGACATAAGGTTGTGTTGACTAAATATAAGCACGGTTTATTCCAACTACTGTGAGCTTTGTAATTTATCACAGAGGAACAACTTTGACGCACAAAACCATCACCTGCGATTCATGGTTTTGGTTCCATATCTCTTTATTTGGCAAAAGCTCCCAAGAGGACATGCTAATGGTTAGTATGGCAACAGTGCTGTCCAGGACATCTGCAGGATGTGTTGTGTTTAAAACTCATGCAGATGGATTTACATTTCCAGTGTTACACTCTGAGGCTAGAAGTTGCACAAATAATACAAGTGCATTACAATAGCAGTCAAATCATACAACTGTAACCATGGCAACTGAAGGCAAAAGATAGGCCAACATTGTATTGACAAATCTTATTAGATTATTTAACAGACTTTATTTATTTAGGGAATCATTTCTGTTCAAACATTTTATATGCATTATTATTATAACAAGATTGTGAAACTAATCAAAGATAATTCATATAAAAAGCCAAAAAGCAAATGTTAAAGAACAAAGACAAGACATATAACCATTCAGGACTCTAAAACCAGTTTGTTCCTATACGCTCCATCTCCATCAGATACATGGATCATACAGGTGACAGATGATCTACTGTCTTCACACAATGAGTTAATGTTGCAGTGCTCGGCAGTATGCTTATTTATAACACTTAGATATAACCTAACCTTCATTATAGGGCTTAGTTGGTTGAAATCAGCTACTGAGTCGGATCCCTGTTACTTTCTAAACTCATTTAGGGGATGGAACACAGTAATACTCCAAATCCTCCGGCTCCTTAAGTGGACCCTGGACCAGACTTCACAGTTAGCTTGCTTCTGTAATAACACTGAAAGCTCTCCAAGAGACTCTCTGTGTCATTTACTATTAAGTTAATTTCTCCTTTTATCCACTTTGCTCTGAATGCCTACTTTATATACTCCTCCTCCAAGCCTTATTTAACGCCCCCTTCCCTTCACAAACCTTTCACCTTCTAACTGACTCCAACTCTCACTTCTGCTGCTACCACCCAGATAAATGCTCTTTCTACTTTGTCAGGTTTTGCTTACAGAAAGTTGCAAGAGATAGCTCACAAGCACTTGAAGCTAATGTATGGATGCCTGCCAGCTCTGTGTGTGAAGCAGAAAGAGTAACAGTGACAGTAATATCTGAGCTCCAACTGATCACGTACCAATTAGAGAGGGAGAGGAGCAGATGGAGCAGCAGTGACACAGAGATGTAGAGAGAGCATGATGGTAAAGCGACAAGATAACACACAGAGCTGAGAGAAAAGAATAAGCACTATGTTAATGTTTGAAGTCTAACTGTGTGGAGAGTGGTTATAGGTCAGAGGTAGTGACGGCAGAAAGAGAAAAGTTTGCATTAATAGTTTTTTGGTTAGTAAAACCCAATGCCTCGCAAGCAGTGGTCAAAAAATACTCATAGAAATGTTTGTTGTGAGAAAAATGTTTGCTACGTATGCCAGCTGTGCCGTGATGTAACTCATTATTTACCGCCAGGGTCACTTCTGTCAGATTTTGTGGTATGTGTGCAGGTAGATGGTGGTGACAATACTTTGCATATATGCTAAGTGTGTCCCTGTGGGGTTCCACAAGAGGGCACATCAGAGAACTTACACAGAAGCTGCATACATACCACATTCTGCCAGCGAGGATTTAACATCTTAAACTTCTTAAAATCAGTAGTTCAACAGGGTTTCCATGGCAACTTTTAAAAAAGTACCTACTCTCAGCATCCACCATATATTCGCACCTTTAGCTTCACCACCAAAGTTATCTTTGACTCAAAAGTGGATGGTTTGCCAAGTTTGCTGAAATTTGCTCAAGGCAGTCCCTAGATATCATGTTCATTAATTATGGACAAAAATGTGTTTTGTAAGAAATTCCCTCAAGGGTTTCTGCGTTCAAAAGAACAGGACAGATGGATGCTCATACAACTTGAAAAAAATAAAACACTGTCACCAGCGGGTAGGCCTAGAAAATCATGACCCTCGCACCCTCATAGGAGCAGTATCAGTTTTCAGTTTTCTCTTGAGGAGAGTTTTTGGGGTCAGGAACGGACCCCGTGCCAGGAAGAACTCAAAGAAAAATAAATAAACATTCCTCTTTCCATCATTTGACACAGAAACTGTTGCAAACTCCACAACTTGGTCAACAGTTTTAGTGACTCAGTGTCTCAGAAGCATCTCTCTCTACTTTTTTTCTTCTATGGCTAAATGTGTAAGTGGGTTGACTCCCAAGGAATTTGATGACAGTTTATGTGCAGCCCAGGAAAAATCTGGCCATCTCCTGAATTTAATTACTTATGTCCTTCATAACTGGGTGTCTTGCTGTCTCAAGATGACTAGGATGCATGTCTGTATCATGTAACTGCAAGGTGCTGTATTAAAATCTTCCCCAGTGTCCTGTTACAAGACGCATGTCTCCCACAGTGTTTAATTAGGTAAGTGTCTTTTATTTCATTTTAAAAGGTCATGAGAAATCATGGCATCTAGACTAATATCTGAGGTCACAAAGAGGAAGTGAATTATTATATATGCTGTTACAAATGGTGTGACATGTTTGTATGCAGCACTAGAGGGATATTAATGGTAACAGTCAAGGCAACGAGTAAGAGGCTGTCATCTTCTCACTTCTTCATTTATTCACTTTAAACAACAAACGCTTGGAAAGCCAGTGTGACATTAACTCAGTCTTCATTAATGTATTTGTGCATTTGAAGAGGCAACCTTGAAGCTCGCCTTTCATAATGAACAAACATCTAATTAAAACATGAGTAGTGAATAGGAATATGTGTTAAAAAAAGCACAAAGTCTATATAAGAAAACCCCCCTGACTGTACTGTAAGTTAAATGCAGCAGATTTGGTTATACAATTTTAATTAATTTTGCTACGTACAGCACAAAACATCAACAATTTTCCACAAAATGGAAGCAGAAAGTGATTCATTGTGACGATTATAGGAACGGGATTTCTTGCAAGTCGACCTAAGAATCTGTATGTAAGCCATTCAGAAGCTTTAGTGAAGAACGAGAGAAATGTCCTGCATATATGTCCTTCAGCAACCAAAGCACTGGATAGATCAAGACAGCAAAAGGTCAGACAATTGACTATTGACACCACTAATATGGATGGTTTGTTGGTTTTCATTACTGGGACCTCACATGTCAGACACACAAGCTGTTGACTTAATTTAAATCCTTATTGAGAAGTCCCCTATTGATCTAATGACTGCACAGGCTGGTGGCAAAAACCTTGTGACCAGTATAATGACACCAAGCCATACTGGTCTCGCTTTAATTAAATCCATGCCTCCAAGAGTCATTAGCCACAGTTAGAAAGAAGAGAGCCATGGTAAATCCAATTGCATTAGCAGAGGATTGACTGGTCTTTATGTTCGTAAGACCAGCATTAAAAACTTTTACTAAAACCTTTTTTTTAATGTTTGCAGTTTCTTCTTTATGGGAAAAAAAACACAACCTTATCTGAAGATTTGATACATAATGCACTTTCAAGCTCCAGGAACAGAAAATGCTCTCTAACAAAACACTCAAATAAAACACCTGCATTGAAATGCTGCCATTGTTTATGTGACCTTTCTAGTCTTGCTGACTTTATTATCTGTGGCTTCAGTAGACATATGCTTGTCTAAAGCTTGCCCAGCAATCCACAAACTGTCACACAACCTCTCCACCCCTCTTCTTCCATTTCAATTTTCCTCCTTTCCTTTCAATTTCACCTTCATTTCCTGTCTCTACACAGGCTCTATTTTTTGTCATCTCACGAAAACCATTATCTTCCTCAGTCTCACTCTCCCCCCATTCTGTGTCTGTCTCCCCAGGGTATCCCTGGCTTTATTTATCCTTTCTTTCTTACTTCATTTAAACTCTTGCCTTTTTTCCCTTCTCAGACTGAGTGTTTATTCTTCCTTCTGTATCGTTCTAATCTTTCTTTAAGCACTTCAGACCACTAGCAAAGTAATTCCAGGCCAAAACCCAAAATATGCTTGCCTGTGTGTCCTTCACAATAAAACCATATTTATATCAAAGCATTAACTTCTCTGACACCAAATGCGTGCGTGCACACACACACACTGCAGCAACCGCCCTCCTTTCAGATCCTTGCTGGCTTTCATCAAAAGGCTCATTTTTTTTTATGCCCAACTAAATTGGCGTCTACTTTCAATGCTTTCAAAGTGGTGTGTGTGTGTGTGTGTGCGCGTGCGTCTGTGCTTGCGTCTGTGTGTGTGTGTGTGTGTGTTCCAGACGGGGGTATAATGACCCTAATGAGCAATAGAGGATTTCTGCTGCTTCTCATTTTTCCCCTCCCTTCCATTTTCTCATTTTTCTCACTCTCTGAATTTTCTGTCAATTATCACCCATTCTGCCTTGACTCTTCTCCCCCTCAGAACACTCTCATTTTCCTCCCTGTTCATATTCTCCTCATCTCTCTTCTCATTTTTACTCTTTCTGTCCGTCTCCTTTTATTTCCTCTCCTCTCACCGGCTATCTCTTCACCTGCCATCTCCTTCACTTGAATCCCACTTAAATCTCTCTGATCCTGTGTTCTTCCATCCTCCCTTCACATATTCACTCATTACACATTTCTTTATAGACTCCTCTTTACACACCTCCACCACTATTCTCTAAACCCTCCACTTCATTATTAAAAAAAACATGGCCGGCTGCTTCAAAGAAAGAAAAAAAAAAAAAAAAAAAAAGGTTAGCCAAAATGTTCTGTGTTTTGTCCCACTAAGCAGAGACGCAAACACTGAGCAACAACACACACATTCAGGAGCAAATACTCAGGCACAGATGCCTGCTGCCTGCCCACCCACACACATACTCTCAGTCACTCTTATCTCTCATGTAGTATTAAACATCAGTGCAACCATTAGAGTCAGTGGCAACCAGATGTCTGTGACGGCAATACAAGCTGTTTGGGGCTTTGGAGGTAAGATTGGGTGGACACACATGCAAACGCACACACGTATCTGACGTACAAGAGAGCACAGATTTGGATGAACTGCTACAGTAGCTGTGCAGGGTGATTCAGAAGGAGATTCACACCACTGCTTGGTTATACAAGACATCTTAATATGGCTGGATGGATGGATATAAACAAATCCTCCTAGCAGGACAACAATCATTTGTGTTCCAAATGACTGGGTCTATATGGTTCAGAAGAAACTGACTGACATCTACACAATCTAACCAGAGACCATGACAAGGCCCCATCTAGTGAAAAAGTCTCATCAAAGTTTCATCGCCACAGGGAAAGATTGTGAGATTTAGGTCTTAATATTTAAACAAGGTTTGTTGACCTTCCATGAGGACCTCCTCATGACGTCTGCACATCCTTCATTACACTGAGCTAACCTGTTTACAACAACTTTCATGTGCTAACTGTACATTTGCACTTTATTATAATATTATATTGGATTATGTTCTGAAGTGTTCTGCTGGTAGCATATTGTGGAGATGCACAAACATTCACCCACAAGTCACGTCAGAGGCAAAGTTATTTGGATATTCCGTTGATGTGCTTCCTTCACATGGCCCTTCTTTCCCTTCAGCAGGACTTCAGCCACTGCTCTGGCATGTATAGACTTCTCACTCCCTCCTTTTGTGCCCCCAAAAGTTCAAACCTCCTTTCAACTTTGATCACTGCTGCAAAGTCACTGCCTATCTTCATCTTCCTCAATGTGACGGCCCCAAACACTTCTCCAGGCTATGCCTATTCCTTCCTTAATCTTAAAGGGCTTTCTGCATAGTGCCACCAACTTCTGTGAAAGACCTGTGGCTTTCACAACTTGTGTACTGCATCAAGCTTATCTAATAAGGAATGCTGACTATAAAGCCTAACCTTGTACAACGTCTGAGCCACTATGATGAATATTCATGTGTAAAACACTCAGGCATTGATAATGAAGGTGCTATAGATGTAAAGATTACAAAACAGGGTCTTCATAAATCATATTTTTTAAACTGTTATGCGTGTATAAACATGTTTAATTACAAATAACAGAAATGGGAAAAGACATTTTCAGGATTACCAATTAAAATGTGAAGCTGCCTAATACTTTGTTTTGCATCAGACTATTTAAGTGTGAGAAAATTGTCCTAATCACTGGCATGTTTTCAATAGTGAACAGTGGAAGTCTAAAGGTCAATGCACTACAGTAAGTGTGTTTAAAGCCCTCTCTACTTAATTGCAACTCGGTTTGCCTAATGGTTTGACCCCAACAACGAACCTTCATAACACTAATAAATGATTCACATTATACTCAAGCAATTAAACTAAGTTTGTACCCATTGCATATACTTCTGCACACACAGAAAACTTTTAATCAACAAATTTGTCAAAAACACAGTCTAGGTAGAAAACAAAAAAAGATAAACATATGCACCTCTGTGAGGAATGTGTTTTAAGGGTTACACAATGCACAGACTTGTTTCATTTCAGCACTGAACATCGAAATTCTCATACAGTGTTTGGGCAAAGCACTTACTGCATGATAAATGATGCAAACTGTTGATTTTATTCACTTAATGAAAAAAAAAGAAAAACAGTAACAGCTGGAGATGCAGGCATCTTGTCAGTTTCTCTTTGACCAGTGTGTCTGATTGCAAATCAATCTCAAACTTAACTGCTTTTCTAAATTATATGCTGCCAGCGAGCAGAAAGCCAAATTCTAGAGCTTTTATATTCAGGGACTGAAAACAGAGGAATAAAAACATGCCCTTATCCCACCCAAAAAAATATGGTATCCCTGCAACGGTGAGACCCAGCAGCAATGATACATTTTGCGATATAGGACAATGTTTACTATCAAAGATGCAATCAACACTATCAAAAATAGAGTGGTATTGGAGTTCGGCAGTATCTGCAGGGAACTGAATGCATTAAGAACCAATGTGAACACTCACGTTAATCATTTAATCATGATGCTTTCTAAGACACGAGGTAATTTCACTTAACTGCACCCCCCTCATCTCTTTTGCTGTCTTATTGTGTCTTTCTCACACAGATAGTAAACACAGGGACATTAACACAGAGTGACATGTGGATGAAACATACACCTGCCAGTTTTATCCTGTGGGATTTCCTTCTTGTTGTCATTAGCCCAAACAAGCAGAAGTAATACCAGTGTGATGCAATTAGAGAGGAACGGAAGACATGACAAAGGAGGGGGAACATGAGTCCACGTGCATGCACAACAACTGCAACACTATTGGGTCCACACATGGCTATCACGTCTGTGTCTGTGCACCCCCTACACAATTCTTTAGTGTCCAGGCATCGCTTCCTACATCTCTCCCTGTACAATATACCCCACACAGCATCCACTTCTTCTTCTAAGTAGGTCACTACACATCCACTGTTCCGTCTTTTCTTCCACTGCACCATCTTTATGCTCACTCCACTTATCTGCCAGCCTCCCCTTACATCCTTAAAACTGTAATCCTAATTTCACATTGCACCTATATTTAGAGCTACACAACAGAGAATGTATAGATGAAGTGGACATGATGCTTTTACTCTAGAAACACAGAAACACATAAGAAGCTCATGACTGACCTTTGTCACCCCAGCCCACTCTGCTTGGTATTTCTGTTGCATTCAAATGTTATTTTTATCTCAACATCTGAAAACCACAAATGGACCTGCCCCTGCATAGTACAATTGTGCAGATTCCGATTTATTTATGTTTTTTTTTTAGTTATTGCTGCAGTACAGACCACAGTGTGCACGAGGAGACCCACTGTACAAAAACGTCTTCAACATGTAACCTTTTCCTGAACAGATGACAATGGGTGGGTGGGGGTTGTGCTTCTCTGTGCTTTGGAAGCTAACACTGTTCTTTATTTACTGTTCTGTGAAGCTGTTTTATTACATAAAGCTACACAGGACTGAATAAAGTAATTAGCTGCAGCTGCTCTTCTAGATTGCTGTACACAAATAATTAAAACCCATCTATCACCTTCCACTTATCTTAGGTCCAACTGAGTCAATGAAGTATAGACTTGTGTCCCCAAAAAAACATGAAAATATCTCCAACAATGAAACTGTCAGTTTTATTGGGTTTTTTTATTTTAATCTGAGATAAAATGCGGTTTTATTTAATATTAATGCCCCTTAGCAAAAAACATTTTTCTTTCACCGTCTTTCATTCTCTCTAGTCGAATACAAAAACATGTAAAAGAGGTGCTCTAAATGCCTTTTGGAGCCACCGTAGCACTTTTTATCCTCCGTTCTCACCTTTCCTCCCCTTCTGTCCTCCCACCCAGCATGCTCAGGAGATCAGCTGTTTAGTTGTCAAGTCAAGCTGAACTGGCAAAGACGTTCAGGTCTCATAGGCATTAAAAATACATGACAGAAAGAGAAACTGAGCAAAGTAGAAGGAGGAAAAGAGGGGCGTAAGGGGAATTGACAAAGACAGAGGCGGTGTGCAATGTAGCCTAGTCAAACATCAACAGCTGGGACCTAAAGAAGAAGAGAAGTGTGGTGAAAACAAGAGGGAGTAGAAGGAGTCGCATGACACCTGAGAAGTGCAAGAGATTTAGAAGGAATGTAAATTTCAAGTAGAAGAGAAAACATAGGAAATCTAGGTATGACAAGCAAAGGTAAGAGTAAGATGCCAAAGTTGTGACAGAAAGGGAAAGACGGGGGCAGCATAGGTGCAATTTTGTGCACATTTATCTGATTTCAAGGGGAAATGTTTTTATAAGCCGTTAACTGCTTCCCTTCCCCTTCATTAAATCAGCACACCCAATGGGATCGAGCAACTGGGAAAAATAGAGCAAGAGCAAAGTTCAGAGGCAGAAAACTGCTCCTACCCTGCCTTAGTGAAGAATTATCTGGGGCTTTGAGACAAAATATCATCCTCAAGATCTATATTTAAAACAATATATATATAAAAAAAACCTGCACCATATATTCAGGAATATGCCATGGAAAGTGTAGCAGAATATTAGTGATAGGCAATCAGCTAGCAAAAAGAGAAAGAGGACCTAGCTCTCTGAGTCCACAAGGACATCTGTGCATAATTTGAAGAAACCCCATCAAGTTGTTCCTCAGATCACCGAGAACAGAACGGACAAACAACCCAAAAACATAATGAATCCCGCCATGGCCTTAAACTAATAAATCATCCTAGAAGACAGAAACAGTGATTTTGATATAAAAATATCACTAAATTACTACCATTTTTTTCTCTTGACATTTTTAACAGTGCCAAAAGCAGAGGTAATCATGCCATTTAAACAATTTTTATTTCGTTAAATATTCATCCCGCAGTTTTTCCTTCACCTTTCTCCACTTTCAATCTTTTCTTTATCTGCTATTTTCCTCTGCATTGTGCCCATCTCCTCAGGTGCTGCTTTATCCCTCTTAATCCTCTCTGATCTAACTCCTTTCCTCACCATGTATCTCTCATGCTCCTCTATTTGGTGAGCTCTTGCCATTTTTTTTTTGCCATTCGCCTCAATTTCACCTCAAACCTGCCCTTTCTACATCTCTATCACTCCAACATCCTTTTCAGTTTGAACTCTGCCACAAACCTCTTGACTGGTATTTTATTCCCACTGTAAATATAGTGGGGTTTTTTTCTTTTACACACAGTGTATCACTATTTATCCTCCTGCTAAATAGTGTAGTGTGTAATAGTGTGAGCAATGTACTATAAATAGCAATTCTCTACTACTCAGTCTTTCATCCTTTTTTTGTTTACTCCTTTCCAAAATTAGGATTTCTCTATCCTCCTCATATCCACGGCTAACCCGCTTCCATCTGTCCTCTTAGCAAAACACTACAATATCCTCTAGAAACTGAATGACATTACACACACGCCCATACACAAATGTGCACATCTTAATATGCATGTGTACGTCTGCTCCACAATTAATTTTCAATCTGTCTAATTTTGCTTATGACCCCCTCTGCCTCTCTCTCTCTCGCACACACAGACACACCAAGGAAAGGTGAATTAATGAGCTACATTTTTATCAGTGGAACTAATGAATTAGCCTGTGATGGATAATGGGGAACTGGATATAGATGATGTGATGGATAAGTGTGTATTTATGTGTTCAAAGAGGTCTGCTTATTTGGGCCTGAGCCTCTGTAGGCATGTCCTTCTGCATGACTGTATGTCTCTTTCTTGTGTGTGCATGTCTCTTTATTTCCTAACAAGGACAAAAGGACTTTGATCATTATGCTGAAGCCTTGATCTACCACTGCAGTAATGTATCATGCATCAGACGCATCCTTCTCATCCTTGCCTTCTTACTTTACTGCCTTGGCATCATTTCTGCCTCTGATCAAAACTGCAACCTGATCCATTCACTGGTGCACCTGTGCACATGTGGGAGAACACATTTTCATTCCATATCCTCTAGTTTGGTGTTTCTCTTCTTTTCTGCTGCCCTGAGCCACACAACAAGATGTTCTGTATATTGTATGGACAGTGTGTTCAGGGGGAAATGAACAACAACTGTCTTCATTAATAAATCGCTTCACAGATTTTTTCCCATTCCGTACCTGTCAAATTATAATTAATATTCTCTGAAGTAACTTTAAGCAGTTTCTTTTTTTTTTTACAAGGTTGTGTATTTTTTAAACCCTCTGGTGGTTAAATCATGCAGTATATTTCAACTGTCAGTGCAAAAAATCTCCTGCAAAATACTGTATTACCACATATCTCGTATGTATATACAAATATTCAAAGGTCCACAAGATTAATTCCAAATTAAGATGGAAAAGTAGCTTTCTTACAGATGTAGGGATTTTGACAAAAGTCTTCAGGTACACTCTGACACTCTGAGAACAACAAAGTGACCACATGACTCCAGAGGTCATAGTCTAGATCACAAAAAGTGTGCTTGTGAATGTGGATTTTTTTAAACATGACTTTTAGAATTTGGGTCCAGTTTTTCCAAACACAAGTGTCCTCATTTTGTTCCCACTCCTCCCGTGTGGTAGCCAGTGAATGTTATTTCCCGCACGCACAGCTCTGACACCATTACCTCTTCTTAAACTCTTTCTTTGATTTCATATTTGCCTTCATCTATTCTTCTGTACATTACTCTCTCGCT
Organism: Parambassis ranga; assembly: GCF_900634625.1. Classification (NCBI taxonomy): domain Eukaryota; kingdom Metazoa; phylum Chordata; class Actinopteri; family Ambassidae; genus Parambassis; species Parambassis ranga. The sequence goes on along the minus strand of NC_041038.1, from coordinate 5,878,867 downwards.
TTCTTTATGTCAACAAATATTAAAATGATGTCACTGCCAAGAGTATTACCATTAATCTCTAAAATCATTTGTGGATTAAAATCCCTTACATCACAGCTGTCCTCATTGCCCCCACCTCCCTCTGTGCTCTCCATTATTCATCTATTCCTCTCTCCATCTTCTGCTATGACACTAGTAGCTGTTGTTGCCATGGGTATTGCTTTGAAATTCTCATCAGTTGTTTTAGCATGCAGTGTATGCCAGCACTTTCATTTTGAAAGCGTGTTTTATAGCAGCTGACTGGCTAAACAGAGGACATACCGAGTTTCTCTTGCCCTGGAGCTCTGACTCATTAAAACATAATACTTATGTTACATGGGGACCCAAACTAAACACAGCATGCGTTTGACAGCCTGGGAGCCAGCGTCTTTAAAACATGCTACAGCTCTTACTTGACCCAAGCGGAATGAAAGTTGGATCACTGAGGGGATCTAAAGTTAGCGTTTGTCTGGATATCTGGGTACAAGCTCATGGAAATTATTCTGATCTTATTAAGGCTCAAATGAAGTCATTTTTCGTCTGTGACAGCTCCTGTGCAGGTCAAAAGGTCATGGTGCACTGTCAAGGCAGACTTACAAACTACGATACCAATATGTAAGAGTCTGACGTGTCCAGATGCTCTACAAGGACTCTTGTAATATCATTCTTTTAATATTAATTTCTTTATAGGTGCTATTGCACTATGCAAGTTGTAAATATTAATATAATATTACATAAAAAGATATCCTAGGAATATGACAGTGCCTCTTTACATTGATAAATCTCTATCAAGGCAGAGCAAGGCCATTATGTCCAATCGTGGTTAGATTCACCACAGAAGTCACATATACAGAACAAGTATATGTGGAAATATCCTTAAGCCAGGCTTATTAGGTTATATAGGAAAAAAACAGTGACTGTTAACAAAGTTACTGCTTGGATAGGGGGCAAATGCAGACTCCTCCAGAAGTGCTGAAGATTAAGTAACATGTGACACACTGTTGACTTAAAAGGGTCCAGAACGACTGAGGTTTTATTAGATACTACAATAACTGAGGGCGTTGAGGTGTTGAGGATGGAAACATTCTGTCAGCCAAATATATGATGACAGCTCATGTATAAATGACTTCAATGACAATGCACTTCTCCTTACAATATTTTTTATCAAATGGTAGAACAAGGAATTTGTTTATACATTTCACTACCTCAAACATTAGACTGACAGGGTGTACCTTTGGTGCATCAGTAACATAGAAAGAAAGTGAATAAATTCTGAAATTATGATGCTTTTGGTCAAGAAAATATGCCAGTGCAGGGCCTCTAATTAATAATAAATGTGTTATGTCTAGTTATAATGGAAAAAATATATGCTAGGAACAATCCAATCTCAATAGCCGGGGGCTCAGAATCTTTAAAATATATTAGTATTCCTCCTATACCAGGACCCAAACTGAATAAATGTATTCAGAAACCCCAGGGCTCAGACTGATTAAAACGTATTAGTACTAATATGTGGGCCACCAGCATAAACAGGCCCTGGATCCCTCCAAAATGTCTGCCCACACTTCCCTTCTCCCCATCCTTAGGCCCAACCTGCATTTGTCTGTGCCAGGAGAGGGGAAAAAATGGCTGCTTGTTGACACGTGCATTAGCCTGACATTATGACAAACATTCACTTTGGCTTCCAGTTCCTCCCAAAAGCTCCAAATCCTCCTCATTACCATCCTCTACCCTCCTCCCTGTCTCTCTTCCTCCCTGCCAGCGGCTGAAGGAAGTGTCACTGTGCTGCCGTGTGTCGGCTCTGACATCGTTACAGCTCTGATCTCTCATCACACCGGCTCACTCTTCACAGCATCCCTCTACCCGCTGAGCAATTTCTATCTTCATCCATCCCCATCATCCCTTTCCACCCATCTCAATCACTCAATCACATTGCTCTGTGCTGCGTTCACTGTTTAATAAACAAAGACAAAATACAACATCAGTTTTTATTGCATCTATCAAGCTGTACTCATCCTTACGTTTGATGACTATAATTTTAGACAAAGTGTATAATCAACATTCTCAGAGTGGAGCTCCACTACAGTTTTGCCAAAAAGCACCAATCTCTGCCCTAATTCTCAGGTCTCCTCTATCACTCACTATTACTCTGAGCACCAACCTCTCCAAGATTATTCAGTTGTCCTCGTTTCTTCACCCACTCACTCCCACCCCATCTCTTCCCCCACCAGTTGTCACCCACTCTCTCCTTCTTTTTTGCTTTGATATCCCATTCCACCACCAGTTCTCTGCTCACAAGGTGATGGAAGTTGTTCTGTCCTCATAGTCCTGCTCTGCTAATACCCCAACGACCTGATCTATTTCATTGTTGGAAAGCATTTTATGACCCTTGTGATTTTCCTTTGTGCCTGCCCTTGCTGCCACTTCTCTGACCCTTGATTCTTTGTATCATCGTCTTGTTCTTTTTGCAGTCTTCCTGATGGTGTCTTTGCGACATTTGGACAAACTATTCACTTGCATTTTTCTTAGTGTTTCTGCTCTCCGTGCCCCCTAAAATATTTATTTAGTCTTCTGTGGGTTCTTTCAACATCTCTCCCTTCTTCTGCTGAACACATTCTTCAGGAATAAGCCACCATGTGGTTCACCCTTCAGTGTCCATCATCCTTCTTCAAACTCTCTTCTCTGCTTTCCATCACCTCTCCTCCTCTACCTTACCCTTTTCCATTCCATCCCTCATTGTTAATCATAACTAACTTACCACTTCTATAAGCCTCCAATTCCTTCATGCAAAATAACCAGCCATCCCATCAATCCTCAAGACTCCCTTCATTTCAACACACTCACACAAAATAGGATTACATACTACCAATTTACTTTGCAATATACATTTTAGAGGAAAACTAATTGCGAGCTTATGTCTTTTTCTAATACAGGAGGTGTGAGATCCTTGTTAAGAAGTAACAGGACTGTATACAAAAAATGCAGGATTTAATATCCTGCCGTGCTTAGACTACTAACACAGGTCCTGAAGGTGGATTCAGCACAACCTTCAAGGAACGATCTTCCAATTTTTGAGGTGGTTCCCATGAATTCTGCTGCAGTTTCTAACCACCACCTCTAACTTAGGACCAAAGTAAAAACATCCACAGTCACCAGCCCAGAAGAAAGCTCAGTCAGTGACACCGGCAAGAAAAATGATGGGCTCCACTTTTTGAGATGCAAGGTGAAGGTCTGCTGATGGACTGTGTGTCATATTCTTGCATGGGCAGACTAAACTGAGCTAAAGACAGTTATGAAAGAGAGAAAGAGAGAGAGAGAGAGAGAGAGAGAGAGAGAGAGAGAGAGAATGGAGATTTAACATGGGAATTGGACAAAAGGGATGCTCTTCTATCAGGACTCACACCCTCAGACTACTACCTCTTCCCAAGAATTAAAGGATTTGCATTCAATAACAAATGTTCTTCCATTGACATTTGAAAACCTTTTCACTTCTACAAACATGTTTCTTCTGGAGTACTCACTCCTCATTGCCTCTATTTGTCTGTCTCTCTCTGTTCTCTCCACTCAAGCAGACCGTTTGGGACATGACGCTAATTAACACCATCAAGGATGCTTGGTTGCCACGGGGACTGGCCGTAACTTGCAGCAGCACAACGGTAAACAAAAAGAATGTGTCATAAACACACACATGTTGTGTATGTGTTTCCCCCACCACCACCACCACCACACAGACACACACACACACTCATATGCTAATGCATGGTTGACAAAATAGAACAGACATGCACACACAAACCAATACTTGGCCAAAGAATTAAAACCCTAAGCTAAACAAAAGGCACAAATACACAAGTGCAATAATCACACACACGCACATACACACAGGCTTTGAGTGTCACAGCATTGGCTTGCCATGTCTGGGGATACAGGATGATTAATCACACTCTGTACAGATGGCCACACTGGGGAGAGAACGGGAGAAGTGGAAAGCTGTCCTCTCTGTCTGCTGAGCATCCGTCGAGTATTTTTTCTCCCTTACTTTCTGTCTCTGGCCTCTGTCCCTTCTGGTCTCTGCTGACCCTCACTCCTCTCTGCCACTCTCTGTAGTTTGCTGGATTTATGAGTGGCTTTCAAAGACACACTGACTTGGCAAGGTGTCTACATGAACAGCATTAATATCATGTCAAGTATCTATTATGAAATGCTTTAACACATGAACACAGACAATCATGCTCTCTACAGACTGGAAACTATAAATATGTGTTATTTGTGTAAGTATGAACACTGCATATAATCCCATTTCCTGCACACAACCCTGCTGCTCTCCCCTCACTTTTGAAGCTAATGTAACAAATACAAGCAGGATAATGATGGTGAGAAAGACAGTAATACATTCTGATAACATTGAGTCACCCTCATTTTCACTGTGTCATTTAGACATAAAATGAATACTGAAGTGCATTCCTTCAATGCAGTGTACTTTCTTGGGGTAATACTTCAAACTAGGTTGAAATAGAAACTGTAGCACATGGCGGCTAAACCTCAGTTCCAAGTCAACAGGACACTTGTGGGGCATTTGTCTTAGTTTTGGGGGAAAAAAAATCTTTTTCTCCACAGTCCATTGTGCATCACCCCAGTCCAGCCCAGCTTACACCTGACACCATCAGAGCTCACACCAGACACATTCAGCAGACTGCTCTTTGGCTTTAGGCTTACATGGCACTGAGCAAACTCAGGTGTCTAGAGATTTGGCTTTATTGAAAAAAATAAAATGTCAAAAAAAAATTATTCGAGAATAGTGCCACTGGTAAGGTCCTGTCTCCCTGCTGAGGTACTTACAATTGAGTAAAAGGAATAGCAGGGAGAAGAAACATGAATGTCAGGGTTATAGCAACTAACAGTACTAAAACGTAGAACTTAAACCTTAGAGTAAAATGTTTTTTGCCGAGTTGGCACTTGCTCTGTCAAATGCAGTATTTTAATCACACATAAAGTTTAAAAATGTAATTGACTTTTAAAGTTCAGATTCAGATGGGGAGATGTGTCCTCTCATATTACTATTGCTCCAAGTCTGCTTCATTAATTACTTGACATAATCAAGAAAACAGGCCCACAGCTAACTTCCAGAACACCATACAGTAAATGGTTGATGAGTCAATGAGTGAATCCTTCACACTATGCCTTTTATATTATTGTATAGTTCTCCTTCTGGCAGTCTCACCTGATTGTCTGTGTCTCAGCCAGTGTCCATCATCCATTTACTAACTCTGCTACACCACCAGCAGCCAGCCTATAGTCTCCAGGGGTTCCTTATCCAATCTCATTCCTTTACACTAAACATGAATGACACTTGTTTAACTGGACCTCTTCACTTCCAAATGATTTATCTTTATCATCATAATACGGATGATATGGCAGTTTGTTGTTTATTAATAAAGATGCACCAGTGGCCTAGATGTTAGGGTGTCACTGTGGGCAACAAAATGCCAGGACAAGGACCATCACTGCATGTAATGTCTCATTTATCTCTGCTAACTATAAGTAAAGGCATAAAATGACAGACATCAAACCGTACCACCTACCAACATCAGATGAGAAATCCTGATGTTCTTTCCAGTGGCTGCACTTTGTACTGCAGACATGTTAGCAGCCATCAAATAGCCGTATAACAACATTTTCTCTACTGCAATGCGTTCTGGTCTTCTTGAGAGTGTCCAGAAGCAGTTATTAAATAAAGACCCTCTGCTTTGTGCGACTTTTCTTGGCTCAGCAGTCGATAATCTGTCATGTGTTGAATATTAGAACACTGTCAGTTTAGTGGCTCCATCGCAGGCAGCCACATTACATTATTCAGCCAAGCTATTATTGTAGCATTGGCCATAAAGCTCTGCTGCACAGGCATCAGCTGCTTTCAGCATGACCTAACATCAGGCCACTGGACTGTTTGGCTTATGGCTCACACAGAGCCTCTACATCTTTGCCGTGATTTATACTGAAATAAATGGAAATAAAAGGGTTTCACTCAGGTTTCAGCTCATCTCAGAATTAGCATATTCCTGCAGCACACCAGCAAAGCACTGTAGTAAGAAGATTTGTGTGATGGGAAATGGACACTTAGCAACCTGTGAACCTGAAGCAAGATTATTATACAGGCAGAGCTTGAAACGAAAGGTAAAGACAAGAATGTTAATGGGACCTCATGGCCATAATATGGAGACAGAAAACAAAACCTCCAGCTGTCCCCACTGGATGAATATGGTTTGTTTGGTTGCTGTTTAGCTCTCACACAGCATTGTGAACGTGAAATGTTAGAACTACATAGTTCACGGCTCAGAGAATTTAACCATTAAAGCTAGAATGTACAACTACATTAAATGTGTAACTTCTAAACAATTGTGATGATACAGTGACTGGATGGAAAGAATGGTGAACAGTGTATCTCGCCATTTCAGCACTTCTATTATGAATGCTTGGCTACTCAAGCCATTTTAAAGTTAAACTCAGACTTCTAAAAGTGTGCTCTAAAGGTGAATTCCTCTCAAATCTGTAGGGGACCTAGTCGCAAAAAAAAAAAAAAAAGATTCTTGCATAGCTGGACTTTAACAGAATAAAGAAATCAATGCCTCAAAATGTGAGGTAGCCATTTAAAAGTGCCTTGAAAGACTCCTCTGTTCAGTCAACTCATAGTGGAGCTGCAATAATTAATTTTTAGCTGAGACCCAGCTACTTTCAACAGGTAAAGTTCATTATAGTTCTGACATTTAAAATGTGCGAGCAATTCTTTTTGCTGGAGCCTGAGGGGATGGGGCATAAATCTACACTGGGAGAGGTTTAACTGAAAACAGAGCATATAAACACAAACAGACGGCAGCCCTCAGATCATGGGCCTCACAGCATCACTGAGGCAACATACTGGATACTGCATCTTATTATTATAAGTCACATTAGTTGTGGTTCACAATTGAACCAGATGAGACTGTTAAGTCAAAATCCAATTCTTGCTCAGTGGCTAATGTTTACTTCAATCTTATTGTAATTGTTGTGATGTTCACTGAAAAATCTGTTTAAAACCAGTAAGACCAGCTCTAATCCACACTAATGCAACAAGGGAACTGTACCCCTCACCCCCTCTTGCTGCATGCTCTGATCATTACATCTGACTGCTTTGGCTGGCCACTGGTGTCGTGTATGGATCAACTAAATAGGATTCAAAATGAATTAGATCAGGTGGCTTCCTCCAGCTTATTAATCTTTCCTTTTCCTACTAAATCTGTCATCTTCCTCCCCCCGTTTTGCCCTTCTCATTACCTTTCCTGTCAAACACAAGGGCAGTGTGCATTTTATTACACTCTTCATATACTGTACTACTAATAATTGCACCGATTGTCAAACGCTTGGCCATTTCTAATTAGTTTGGTCCCTGAGTGGTATAAATGTTTTCCCCTATAAGTACAGTTTCCACAGTTTTTTGTGGAATAAAGGAGGACCATATTTCTTGAATACTTTCATTTATTTCATTTCATTTATGACTGATTTTAGGTTCCTATGAACTGCATGCAAATAAAATTCTTTTACAGCTGATGGTTTTTCACTGGCAACATCATATAAAGTTCGGTGATCAATCTGAGAAATCTGTTTAGTGCTGATTGCCAATTGTAGTCTTGTCGTCTTAAAAAAAGTTTTGATATTATACTCAGTGTTGTGTCATGTATTTTACTGTTCTCTTGTACCATTTTCTTCTATGTCTGTATACGGCCACAGTCTTCATACATCCCAAAACGAGATGGTCTGCAAGAAGTGACATTTCACCACCGAACAGGAAGAAATAATCAAAGGACAAAGAGCTAACACAGACCTCTTTGTCTTTCTCCTCTTGCTTTACTTCCTTAAGCCATTTACAAAAAAACACTGTGGTCCTCAGGTCACAATTCTTTCCTTTTACTTTCTTTTTGCTCAACCTGTCAACAACCCCCTCCTTCCCTTTCGCTGGCTGTTTGCCCTCTTAGCACCCAGGAGCCTGTTTGCTTTTTCTGGCTGTTTTAAAGCCTGCTTTCATTCACACTTTGTCCCTCGTTCACTCTTTTTTCGAACTGTTCGCTGCCTGCTTCTTGACGCAGCACAAACTCACTTCCTGCACCTCAATTCTCCTTGCATGTTTGTTTTTTTCTGTTTATCCCTTGCTCTCTGTCTCTTTTCTGTTTGTTTTCTCTCCTGCGGGTGCTGCATCGTAAACACTCCTTATCCCGCGGCGATTTGCAGAGCCTCTTTTTAATGCAAGCCAACTGTCACACACAAATGCGCACGCACACCTCTAGCAATGTGACCAAACCTTTACAGCGAGCTGTATATCAGCAAAGGAAAATTCCCTTGCACTGGCCCACTTACAGAGAGGTATACAATCAAACAGCCACTTAAAGTGGACATGTCTCATATGTGTATTTCTGCAATATTAAAAAACAGGTTTAAATTCATGTCTATGCCGATATGCCTGTAATAAGCACACACACTCTTAGATGAATGCCTCACACAGTGTTCTGTGCAAACAGACCCCTTCTGGTGGTGTCTCTCTCCCCATCATTCCTCTCAATCTTTTGATCACCCTCTACTCTTTTCCACCTCTTGCTGTTTCTAAACATGCCTCCTGTCTCTCTCTCTCTCTCTCTCTCTGTCTGTCTGTCTGTCTCTCCTCCTCCCTCGCTCACCCTGTGCATCATCGCCCCCTCACACTCTCTCTCTCTCTCTCTTTCCATGTCTGTCTGTCCATTCCTTTCTTCTCTGCCTTCACTCTTCAGAGGGCTCTTCATTTCACTGGAACGATGAATGAGAGTCTAGGGCCATCTGCAAGAGCTGATAAAACCACCCTCACACACACGCAAGCACACTCGTGCACACACACAAACACTTGCAGACACTGACATACATACAGATGTAAAAACAAGGAGGCAAACTCATGCAGGGATGCAGATGCATCACTAAACCTGCAAACAGCTCAACAGACACACTCCAGTGATCGCACACTGGAAAAAGAAGAGTGAACACAGGAAGGCACACACAACTCAACTATAGCCAGACAGTGCGTATGTAGGACACATGCAATGAAACCTTTTAGACATATTCGGCATGTCAAGAGGGAGAGAAAGAAAAAGAGAGAGATAAGATGAAAGGAGATGCAAAAAAGTGTAAAATTTTCTAGATGAGAGCTGGAATAAAGATGAGCAGGGAAAGAGTTGAGGAATTGTGAGAGTCAGGAGGGAGCGTAAAAAGATATGAAAGAGGGAAGATGGCAGAAGAGAGTGGGTGATGAAGAGGCAGCATGAATGAAAGGTGGGATGAAAATGAGGGGTGGACATGAATAGCCTGGAGGACAGATTATGCAAAGAGGAAGATGAGGAGAGATGAAGTCAAGGGAAAGTTGAAGGGTTGGCCAGCATGTCGGAAGGTGACGCTGGTGAAACACTGAACAGAAAGAAAAACTTCCCCAAACTGAGCCACTGAAGCAAAGCTGAAGAGTCATGAGACAGGAGCGGCTTCCTCCAGAAGAAAACTGACCCTGGAAGATTTGCATAAATGGTCAAACTAATTGCTTTGGTGTTTATGGAACCAAACTATAGCATATACACTACATCAATACTCTGTGTACACATCAGCCATTAATAATATATGCTACCCCTAGAATTAATGTCATATATATATAATGTCATGTGTCCTGGGCAATCTATGACCTATTTGAGCCTCAGTTCTGTTGTTTCTTGATTAAACTAGTCAAACATCCTTAATTAATTTATAGTAATTTTCCCTTTTCATTCTTCAAAAAGACCACCGACTGATGTGCATGCCAGAGCACTGACAAACACTAGCTCCACATTATAATATGCCTGCTCGTTAACGTTGGAAATACAAAGGCGTGCTCAGGCTCCTGTCATACTAATGTAGGGGGCAAGGGAGGACAGAGAGAGGGGGGGGATTGTACAGTGGCTACAAGTGAAAATAATCCAGAGGGCCTTCTTCAGCTGTTCCGCTTTGCTATTAGCATGCAGAGAGTCACTTGTCTGCCAGTCCAACTCAGTAGCTCCACTCTCAGAGGAAATGCGTGGCTGTTGTCACTTACCAATTAAAAGTTGTGACTTTGCCTAAGAAAATGAGGTCAGAGTCATGTTGTGATTAGGCTAGTTTCTCTATTCTGCTTTGGCAACTATGGGTCACAGATTCTATAATGGGTCTCATGAGAAATTACTTTAAACAACCCAGCTTGCTTTACCAGTACAAAGCACCGCTGTGCCAGATCTGACGCAATTTGCTATTCCACATTTGAATTTTAAACAACTATATACAACAATTCCTGTCTGCAATCTTGTGTAAAATCACTCATAAACATAAGCTGTTTACAATCCAGATTGCACTTTGTTTACACTTATTTAAATCTCACAGAAAGCAGTGCTTCAACATCAAGTTTTTATTGTCAGTAATTAAAAAGCACTTGTTGCCTTGATGCTCAATTTGAAATGGATAATCACACTGTGTAGATGTCACTTCTCATTTCATGCCATTCTACATTTTGTTGCTTTTACATTATCTGATCTTATCTCCTCATTTCACTCATCTCTTTAAAACAAAATAGCTTTCACAGCAAAACACCGTCTAAAAAGTTTTTCACCTTAACCCAGCTCCACATAATCACCCTCGAATGATTTTCTTTTTCTTTTCCTTCAGCACAAATGAGATCCACTGTTCTGAAATCCATAAATGGAACTGTCATTCAAGCAGTAAAGGTGTAAAATATTATGTTCTAAAACAGAAACATCTACAAGGTTTGACTCTCTCTTTTCGCCACAAGCCAAAGAATACAGCAAGGAATACACTTTTAAATCAGCAGCACCTGGCAAGGTTGCTAGGCAACAGGACAGCTGTTGATGCAAATAGGATAAACTGTTCGAACACAGGTGCACAGCATGAGGCCTGGAAGGATGGACTGCCTTTGGATTAAGACTTATAGAACAGCTCCCCAGTTCATCTGGTTTGGAACCACCAGAATACCTCCTACTACCTCCTGTCCAAAATGAAGAAGGAGCACACTGGCCGCCATTTTGACAGCGGTGTCATCACTGTTGTGCGACTGACCTTCTGGAGGCCTAGGAAACCATAGGCTTTATGACTGTTAGACTAAGTATGTAAATTTAGCTACGCAGTTAGTCACAGTGCTCCAACATTATGAATCTCTATAAAAAAGAATTACTGGTCTTCATCAGGGAGAATTTAATTTAAAATGTCCTCTTTAAAAACACTTTAAAGACAAAGTCAGTGACATCACTCCCATCCTTCAGGTTGCTATCTCACACAACTGAAAAAATAAAACGAGGAAGGAGGCACATACAGCTGAGAATTGTTTCTAAATTAAACTATTATGCACACTGTGCACAAATAAACGAAACACTGTGCAGGAAATACAAGGATTGATTAAACTTGACACCCAAGAAGATATGGGAACTCATTAATGTAACCATATAGTGTTGTACATTAACACTGAGCATGTAATCTTCCATGAATCTGTGCAAGTTTGCCTGTGAGACACCTTGAAAATGAATACAGACATAAACCTTGAATGAGGACAGAGTAGACATGGAGAAAACCAGGTATGAAAAGGAAAGCGAGAGAATGACAAATAGGGCAGTGTTTGCAAAAAAAGAGGGAGGTATATTATGAAAAGAGAAACAGGGGACCAGGTGAACACAAAGAGAAGGGAGGAATCCGATTTAGAAATAAACGAGTTGGGGGGGGTGAGAAGGATGGAAGAATGGAGACTAAGAAGCGATAAAAAGGAGAAGATTTCCATAGAGGCAATGAAAAAAGGGAGGATGAGAGAGGGAATGGATGTAAGATGTCTATAGAAGATGTACTCGTAAACGAAATGGGGAGGGGGGAATGACGGAACAAGAGTGTAAAAATGAATTGAAAATGAGCAGAAAGTAAAGAAAAGCTTGCAAAAACAAATCAGTAACAAGAGATGGGGAGCAAAGAAGAAGGAAGAATGAAAAAAATAATAGACAACAGAGTGAAAATAGGGTGAAAGAAAACATGGGAAGAATATGAAACTGCAAAAACAAATCAACAGCAGAGGAAGAGACGGAACACGGTACACAGGGGAAAGATGAGAAATGACAGAGAGAAAGAGTGAATAATAACTAGAAAGAAGACTAGCATAGAGGAAAATATGAAATGGAAAATGGGAGATGGGAAGGAGATAGCGGTAGAACAGATAGAAAACACAGAAAGAATGATAAATGAGAAGAGTTAGGAGAAGGGAGGAGAGCGCGGATCAGCTGGAAAAACAACATAAACGACAGGAATATGAGACTCCAAGGAGGCTGTCAACAGCAGGGACATACAATTACACACACCTGTATGGTAAGCCACCCATCTATATGCACATGCTGTACACTAAGTCTCCCACACACCTGTATATAAAAGTCAAGCCCACATACATAAACATAGACACGGGGAAACGGGAGGAAATTGATAGTGACAGCAAGGAAGTGGAGAGGGCAGATGGAAATGGTTCCAGAGAAAGGGGTGATAGGGATAATAGAGGAAAAAGATATAGCAAGGGGCAGAGGAAGATACAGTGTAGGAGAACAGGGCAGTCATTACTGTATGCACAAATCCAGCTCCTGGGGAGATGTGAAGACAAAACGTCAGTGCTTTCTTGGAGGCAGGAGGTAACTACAATCTGTTTTCACTTTGGTGAAAAAAGATGTACACTATGTATGAATGTATAGTCTCTACTAATACAGAACAGAACAATTTGCCAAGAGGAATTATTTAAAGTCCAAAAAAATTGCACCATTGATATTCTCATTACTGGGGGGACTTCTACTTCGCTGCAACACAAAGACAACTGCTTAACAGCAACAAATCCAGAAATCTATTATATCGATTGTCCATAATAGTTGGGATTTCCTTTGCAACACGTGGACTCAGGAGCGTTTAAACTGGAAATTGAGAGTGTGACAGAGCATTTCAGAGTGTGCACTCATGCATGTTTCCCCAATTTCCAAAGAGCTGTGGTCTTTGAATGACAATAGATTTTTCCTGGATGAGATGCAGGAACAAAGTGAGAAAAGTGTCTCACTGTGCGACGCTCCAAACACTGGCCATTTCTTGGCACGCTTTATAGGTTTGAATGTTCATGATGAAAAGGGACCTCTGTATTGTTAATTACTTTTTTACAGGGTGTACATTATTAGCCATGATTTTTGTCTGGCTGCTTTGATGAATCAAATTACAAAATGAAGACATACGACATAAAGCGAGGCAGTAATTGGACAATTCCACCAAATGCGTGAGCAGCGAATTGAGTAGAGGGTGAACTAATAGGGGAACAGGAAAAATGTCACAGCATAAAATACTGGGGTAGTTGGGGCCCATAATTACCATGGCAATGAGTGACAGAGAAGAAGTGTGGAGGAGAAAACATTATATTGCACCCAATTCAAAAGATTTAACAAGCAATGATGATAAAAAAAATTGATAGTTGCACCATATATGACCCATTTATCTCTGCAGACACACAGAATGAGAAAATCAACTCACAATGGAGCATTCCTACGCCATGACCTTTTCAAGGTGAAAGGCCAAATTACACCCTGTACAGCTGAACCTCCTGCAGATGTGCCTTCCTGCTGCTCTAACAACTGGTCAAGGGTCCTGAATGTTACTGAGTTAACGAGAGAATGTGTGAAGAGTGCATGTCCCTAAATCTTTCTTTCTGAGATGTCTTCATTTCTGTAGGCCTGTTCCTTTGGTTTGGACAACAGAAAAACAAAAACAATGGTAGATGCAGTTAATCCCCAGCTGTCAGAAGCCAACGATGCTATTTATGTGTCCATTTAGACCTGTGTCTACTGCACTAAAGTGTCTGTAGCAGACGATGCTATTCACAGCCAGCAGAAAGAAAACGTCAAATGAAAATAATAAATCAAAGTATAACTCAAGGTATGCACTAGACTACCCAAAGTAAAGAAAGAAAACTTCTTTTGCCCATGGATTCTGCACAATTATACAGTATGCAGACATTTGATTATAATAATTTGGAAGCTAGAACTTTTGATTGATATTCATTATTAGGCTGCGATTCAAAATTAATAAGCACCATCTACATAGGTGACTGATTAATGTTAAAGAAGGAAATCAAAGATAATAGCAATAAATCTGCCAACGACACTGAACCAATGTGGGGTGCAGGTTGTTTACGCTGTGCTGTCGAAGGTGTTTTTACCATGATAGGCAAACACACTTCTTCTAATTAGGACTTAACCTATTTTCAAACTCAAAATTATTCTTTGGAAGGATGAGGCACACATCCACACTCACACACAGCAGCCACAGCATTGTCAAACATATTATTAATAAATTGAGTGACGCATGCAAATGTGTTCCAATAAAAGAAACAAACAAGAGAAGCATGCATGTTGGGGCGGGGTGGAGGAAACTGAGACAGATGTGAGTAACGCAGGCTGACACATTGAGGAGAAGAGACAACTGATTTACGGGATGAATTATGGGATGACAGTTAAATCCATTTCTGATATTTAAATTCGGACTGATAAGAAAATGTAAGCGGGATGAGAGGATGAAGCAGTGAGGTCTTGTAGCTCCCTCCAGGCTAAAAATACTGCTAGAATAAGGGTTTCTGTTCCTCTGGAGCTACAGGGTTTAGATTTAAAAAGTGAGGGAGAAGTCCACTGAATAGCACATGACAGTGGAAAGGAAAGAAAGAGGGAAGGCAATGTAGGTGAGAGGAAGTGAAATGAGGTGCTGAGTAACAGGAGGAGGTGGAATAATAGGAACACTGGGAGGAGAGAAGAACAGCAGGATTTGGCCTCATTACTTGCTGTCTTTTCGCAAAGACAGAAGGTGGGGCAGGGGGGGTGAGAAAGAAAAATGTAAGAGTAGAGGGAAGAGACTGTTGAGAATGTTAAGAGGACCAGAGAAGAGTGAGTAAGGAGGAAAAAAACTCAAAACAAGGAAATAAAAGGCAATGAAGGAGGAAGGGGAGAAAGGTTTGGTACTCTGGGAATACAGGAGTGAAGAGGGACATGGTTGGCCATGATGAAGCGATTCATTACTTCTAAATGGAGACATCAGCAAAGCGATTGATGGATAGATCAGCAGATAAATGGGGAAGGGTGATCGCTACTCCCCTGGTAATACTATCAGATATAGACAGAGACAAATATCACACACACACCTTATTCATGCACTCCTCTACTTCCTTACAGCGTAAAAAGACACCTGATATTCCCTGCTGTGAACAACAAAGTCAGAGACACGCATCTTTATTTAACAGGAATAACGTGATTTCAAGCTTCAGTAAATTGTCTTCCTCATCCACTTATCACACTGTGGAAGTAAAGGTTTTTCCACTTGTGCTTCTTAGAATCACCTTCAAATCTCACAAAGCTAAACAGATCACAGACCTTATGCGCCAAAAGGCCGGCGGATACACAGAAAGTGACGAGTGCCTGCCGCAGAAAAATAGATTAAAATACAAAATGTCAAAGCGCTGCTTTAATTCTCTCTCTCCCTGCTTGCTTGATCCTGAAGCATGCAGTCCATCCCCCCCTTGTCATTCTGTCAAAGGTGCTGCTGCTGCTACTACCCTCATTCTGACATCCATCACTCTTCAACGCTGCCTGCCCTTCAAACCCCATTCCTCTGCTCACACACCTTCCTTTAGTCTCCCTTCATGTACCACTTCTGTGTGTTCATCTTTGTCATAACTCTCCCTTCCAGTCAAACATTTTGTGGTAAATATGTACCATAACAAAAAACCTGGAGGAAATGAACCGTTAAAACATTCAGTATGATGTGCTCTCATTTTGCCCCCAGAGGGGCAGTAGACTTTTTTTCACTCATACAGCCAATTAAAAACTCTTCTTTCCTTTTTAGTCCTCAGTACTGCACGGAGCTGGTTAATATTTATGAAGATCTATTAAAATTCATATACATTTTTAATTCAACTT
This sequence comes from Parambassis ranga, assembly GCF_900634625.1. Taxonomy (NCBI): domain Eukaryota; kingdom Metazoa; phylum Chordata; class Actinopteri; family Ambassidae; genus Parambassis; species Parambassis ranga. Next base: position 5,862,830 of record NC_041038.1, on the reverse strand, counting down.
TTAATTTCAAGATGTCACTTTAAAACGTAAAATATATCTGATTTATAGAATTATAATTTTAAGCATAATATTAAACCTATATTGAACTTTTTGCTGTAAAAATCCACTTTGCGGTGGTCCATTTAATTCATTGATACAAATCAGCATAAGCTTTATTTATGGGACACCTGTCAGGTTTTCTAAGCTGGCCTGAGGGAAACTGTTGGTGGGAGTTTGGTCAGGTATTGGTAAGCAATCCATATAACTCCCATGTAATCCATAAGCAGAAAGCTTGTGACCTCAGATAGCACCTGTCTGTCTGTTTAAGCAGTCATTTTTCAGGCACGCTAGATTTATGGTGCCCACATTAACTGTATCAACAACACTAAGTAAATAAAAGCTTGCACAAGACAAGCGAGAAAAGACTGTTTACCTTTTTTTTCACACAACAGGAAATAAAGTAGCTTTTTATAGGACAAAAATACTAACATCTGTCTTCAGCCTGATGTATTTATCAACTCTAGGTCTGACTGATGTGTCAGTGAAGGACCATGAAACACCTAGATGGACAGGGCTTTTTTTGACACTTTATTCTCAGACATGCTTGTCTCCTTCGCTGGTCACTGCACTGACCTTAAAGAGAGGTAGTCAGGTATCAAAGTTACTCTCAAAGCTACTTGTCTGCCAATAAGAAAGATATTAACTAACTCCTTTGGAAGGAATAACATGTTTAGAAACATAGAAAACACACAGAAAAATAAAATCATGTCCATGGCAATTGTAGGTAAATGCCTCCATAACCGAGTTAACTTTACATGTTGTACACCCATCACTCTCATCCCTCAAATGAGTGAGAGAAAAACTTCAAGTCATTTTATCGCTTTTCACTTCCTACCCCATTTCCAACTCAACCTATTTTCCATCTGGTATGCTGTCATTTTTTCATGCTCTTCTAACATAGGAAAGTAACTGATAACCCCATCACTGCAAGATAGCTGATTTTGTGGCTTTGTTGAAGAAGTAGTGTCAGTACATCATATGACTCGTACCCTCTCCTGCTGACACGCAGCCACCTTACGACAGAACTGAACACAGTGAGCGAGTGACAGATGGCATTTTCACCGGAGTCTTCAAGTTTGATACCTCTGCAGCTTCAATTTAGATCTGTTGCATGCAACTGTATTGCAACTGTAAGGTTTAGCCATCATGGTGTGGGGCATCAGGGTAGGGAAGTTACTCCATTTACATCTGTCAAAGCCAATTATCTGATATGCCTTGGGTGCCTCATGTGAGAAAGCGCCCGTCCTAGCCTCCACCTACGCTGCCTTGCTCTGACGATGACCTTGTCACAGACGTCTAGTAATATTTTATTCATGTGTCTCTCATGACATTTGTCATTCCAAGCTTTTCTTTTTTTATTGTGTTTGGTTCATTCATATTGCATGGTGATGGCAGGTAGGGTCTGTCGCTATGTTGATCTATGTATGCTGTGTTTCCTTAAAAAAACAGTACAGATAAATGGGGTAGAATAATAGAGTAAGGGAGATAGGAAACTCAAAGGCTGTGAAGAAGATTTAAATGGGTGGAAAGAGGAGCAGTTCTAAAGAGGGGATAAGGATGTGTGAAATATATACATTATTTTAGGTTGAGTGGTGGGTGGGAGGAAGGGCTTGTGCAAAATGGAGGAGATGAAAAGAGAAAAATATGGAGTGGAAACAGGATACAAAGTCCTTGAAGTGGAAAGGTCACAAGCTACTCAACAGCCACTCTTGTTGGGCGATTTTCACAGTAAGAGGTAATGCACCTTGAAAATGAGAATAATGGGGATGTTATGTGTTTTGGCTTGCAAGCCCAAATGTGATGAGAATCTGACATGTATGCTGCTTATCTTAATAGAGCTGAACTGTCAGCTAAACGCCTCATCTAAATGTGTTGATTTAGCCAGGTTATATTTGCTCCGATCACTGAGCCACGTAAACTGTTAATAAATTAAAACAACGGCTCCTGGGAAATAAATTAAGGAACTCAAATTCAATTTAAATAAATCCACGTGCACAACACAACTCGTCACTTTTCCCCCTCTATCAGAACCAGGAGACAGATGATTTGTTTGACTGGAAAGCCACTGGTGCAAGTCGAAGGCAATCACATCCAAGCAGTCAAAAAAAAAAAAAAAAAAAAAAAAAAAAATCACTCATCAGGCAGCACTGGTAGTATTTCGTACACAGCTCCCACCACCAATCAGATGAAGAGAGTCTCCAGGAATTTCCAACTGCAGTAAATTTGATCAGCTCCCCTTGTGCTTTTTATGCACTGCTCAGCTGTGATTTCTGACAGCATATTGAAGGAGTGGGTGCATTAATAAGTCTGAAACTTCTCTTCAAGAATTAATTCTATTTTTATTCTCCCGCTTCTCTTAATATTGCTTTCAGCACTAGGTTTAATTTGCTTTTAGACGTTTTTATTAAACGTCCTAATATACCATTTTATTGATCCAAATTGTTTTTTAGTGCCATTTAATTATTTGTGAAGCACTTTAAGACCCTGCAAGGGCCAATAAAGGCTAAGAGAGAATCAGCAAGTAAACCCATTGAAGAAAAAGAATGGATACAGGATGGGAGAAGAGAGGAATGGGTGAGTGCGTACTTTAGTTTGAAGGCCAAAAGGACTTGACAGTAAAAACATGCAGGAATCCAACCTCATCAGCTATGGAGAGATGTAATAACCAATGGCAGACTATATACTGAGAGATACACAGGATATCTGCCTGTGGAGGGATACATACTATGACCATTGTGTCTTCTATGCAATTTCCCCATTGTGGGACTAATAAAGGTTTCTTAATCTTCTCATGTGTTTACCCAGTCAAAGAGAGTCACCGGTCTTCTCACACTAAAGCAAATGGGCCTACTCGCCACACTTAGTGCCACACTGAGATATGCAAAGAAGCATTTATAATAAAAAGACTTCTAATTGCCACCCTGAGATACAAATGAACACACTAATCATGTAGAAAGAGTGGGTGTACACTGACTTGAGGAGAGTTAGAGAGCTCGTTTTAATCATTTTCCAGATATGAAATGTGAATAGAATGTAGAGATGCATTTATACACATGCCTGAAAATACTTAGACTGAGTTCTGCATGCTAAATGTGAAGGTACATGTGATATTTACAAATTAGCAAAATTGATTAATCTGTCATACCTGTAAACTTAAATTTATCTGTCTATTGACCTGACTTAATTTACTTAGAGAACACATCATCCTGTAACCTGTCGACTAAGGATTGGTATTAGTTAGCATTTTTGCTTTTAATGCAATAAACCACTCAATATATTTAGCATAACATTTTTTGTCTAATCCCAGTTGAGTGGTCCGGTTTTAGCATGGCAACTTCAACATCTTAAAGTTAGTATTTTTTTGGTACTGCTCATTCCAACTTGCAAGACAGTCTTCTCACTTTTAGGTCACTTTAGGATAAAATTTACCTCAATCCTTCCTGTGTCTGGCTGGAAGCCTCTGGCTGGGTCTTCGGTCGTCACTCTACACTGGATCGCACAACCATTCACCCGGATCTTCTCTTGTTTCAAGCTGAGTTCTGGCAGGCTGCGGCCCTCACACACGTGCAGCTGGGCGTGCACCAGGTCCACACTGTAATAGATATATAGAGAGAAAGAGGTGATGAGGTGAATACACTGACTGACAATGTGAATATGCTGTGAATAGCCCTTAATTTCCCTCAATGTTTCTGTAGAGAACATTTTTCCACTTAAGCCAAGGCTTGAAAGACCAGTATGGCTATTCATTTAATATAAAGCTTTTTAGAGCTATTCTTGGCCAAAAATCAGGACGGAGGTGGCGAGTGTGAAGTGGATGTGATTTTTGCAGCATGTCTCTCTAGAGTAAATGAATCAATGATGCATGACGAGAAAACTTGGTAACAATTTGATGTTGATGAAACAATGGCTCCTGGGGAGAACGAGCGGGACACATAAAATCCAATTTAACATATTCTTAGCCAAGTGATAAATTAGCAACACAACTACTGTTTGTGAGTCTGTGGCCTAGGACTTGCTTGAACAAAGTATAACTATTAATCTCTGACAAAGTCGAAGGTACATTTAAAACTGAAGCGTTCATTTACACATCTTTTGGTTGTTCTATGTACATCATTTCTTTAGAACATATGATCTGATCTGATATGCAACCCTGGAATTAATTATAATTCAGTATTATGTATAAAATGACTATTTCTTTTAGTAACCTTGTAATAAGTGCGATAATCTTTAGGGTGATGAAGACACATCATCCAGAGTTTCATTACATATAATGGCTTAGGGGACATTAGGTCTTGCTCCTTATATACTTATTATAGTATCATCCCAATAAATGGCTGTTATCAGCTCCATATTTATGGCTTGTGGGGTCAAACGTCTTTGTTTCCATTATGAAGCACCATTTTCTTAGGTGTCACCTATCAGAGATGTCATCGTGCACTGCAAAAGGTAAAAGACAGAATATGTCTCATTATCACTCATCACAATAGATGATGATCACCTTCTAGTTTAAAAGAAGTCTCTGCTTGTCATAATTATGCCAGTAGTAATTACTGATAATGGCCCTTCAACTGACCACTTTAGAATCACCTGGACTAATGTCAGAATGATTCTCCGGCAGCCTGTGCAGCCCACGTGGGCCGCTGTGTAATTATGTAATCACATTACAAACAGCTAGTGTTTATTTTCTACATTTGTAAAATCCAAAAATATCACCAGATAACATGTTAATTGAGTACATTGGGTAAACTATTTCTTCTGCCCCCGCCCAGTTGTACCACACCCCCACAATTTTTTCTTCACACATCAGCAAACAAATCCTACCCTGGACCTAATGTATGCACACATACACACAAACAAAAGTACATTATGTTAATTTGTAGTAATTACCCGATATAGACAGAATTTAAATGACATTATTTTCTTCAATTTCCATGAGCAGTAACCCTTAACATCAATTTTGGCTCATCTGTATGCACTTTGAAATGTAAAGCTCAAATGAGACTTGCTGGGTTAAGCTTCATGACCTTGCACATGTCTGAAATGCATTAAAACACTTAGTCCTTTCTGTTTATCTATATATATATCTATATATGATAAACAGCAGTGGACAGACACAGTGGGCGGGAGCACATCATTCTTAAATAGCTGTGTCCGTGCAACCCACCTGCTGCCAAACATAAACAGTCTTAGACGACTGGGAAACCTCTCTGCCTTGAAGGCTTAATGAGAGGAAGAGAGAGAGAACACACATTTGCAAACTAGCTTAGATTCTGGACACTGCCTTGGATTCCATCCCTTTAATGTCTCAATTATCTTGTATCCACATTCTGGTCAAACAGAAGGACAATTATGCATCAGCCTGGTGTGAAATGTGTTGGGACAAAAACGCAGATTCTCTCTTGATAACTTGGACAGGCACTAGCGTCATGTTTTTGTTAGAGCTTCATAAATATGTTGTAATATTTGAAATTACACAGCTCCACTCATGTCTCGAAATCATAAAAGGGCGAGTTAAAATGAAGCACTTTATGAGATGTGCCCCCAACAGCAGTTATGGAAATTGTTCTCAGTTTTCCTGTATTTTATTTTTTAATTAGGAGACCAATTTGTCACCAGAATAGTAACTTGTCTTCACAGGGTCCACCACACTGCCAGCTTCTAGGGACTACATCCCTGTAAAAATTGCTTTGCCTCTCCTATTAGGATGTGTGAAATGTTAACATGTTGAACATAATATAAACAACACCTAAGCTTTCTTGTTGACTCTTAAAAATGTAAGTACAACAATAAGGAGTGCAAAATAAAACACTGTCAAAGCATTTGTTTCCTCATTAATGTATTCTGTCAGAAGCTCAATTATACAAGCCACTCACTTCTGTAGAGTCTTTGCATATTCATGACAAAAAAACAGCACTTGAAAACACAAGTATCCAAATTCCAAAATACCAACTTATGAGGTGTTAATTTAGTGTGTCCTAATAGCAGTACTTGAATATTATGCAAATAAACACACTTCAGTGGCAAACAAGACAACAGAACATTTTCTGAGTCCACAGTCAAACATTTGGCATCAATGCATAGTTTTCATTACATATAAATCAAGCTTGGCCTACTTTTAATTCTTTGCATAATTCTTCTACTTTGAAAACATAAGGCAACCCTGATTGAACGAGGCCCCTTGAGGGTTTCATGAAATTCATTGTATACTAATTTGACTAAATTAAAGGGCCTGCAGCAACATCTGTCCCTCAGTGCAGCCAGTTACAAAATAAAAGTCCTACATATCATTAGCTAGTACCAGTGTGAGGATCAACTACATATGAAGAGGAGGATTTGCCTTCAGTGAACTTAAGAGTTACACTACTGCTCATCTGCGTTCAGAGTGTAGTGTGGTGATCGTAATTGCTGCTGGATGTTAACTCAATGTTAAAGGAATAATTCAATTAGCTTAACATGAAAAACGTCATTGGGATGAATGACTCCCGGTTACAGTCTGAACTGTTAGCTGAAGTTAGCATCTGCTTGAAAGACATACAGTGTGCGTCTAAACAAATGAATGAGTTTGGTTATTCTTTGCTCAGATGTTGTTGAGGAAAGTGTGTTCCCTGTTGTCATGAAAAACAACAAACCACTCGGCCTGAATCTAACTTTACTGATTTATATGCCAGCAAAGAGACACATGCTTCTGATGGGTGCGAATCATGTTGGATGTTCACTTTATGAACAAAGGAGCTTTTAGAATAAAGGAAATACATAATGTATAATGCTGTTCTTCCACTGCTTTGCTCTTCATAATTAATGGTCCAAGCACCAAAGAGTTTTTATTATTTAATGCTAAAAGTGTCTGGGTCACAGACAAAGAAAGACCTAAAGCAATAAAACTGGGATACAAAATGTACACACTATTCATGGAAAAGATTGTATTCCCTACAACTTTCTGCTTTTTAGCCAATAACATCTTAACAGCAAAACTAAAAACTCCTTTTTCTTTGTAGCCTTTTTTTTTTCAGACTTTGTTAACGCACAAACATCCGATGAGGAGTAAAATATCTATAGAAGACAAGTCAGAGCAAAGCCAATTATTCAAAAAGCAAAAATCTTTTTAAACATTTCTAAACACACATATTTAGATAAAAGGGTCAGTCTTATTTTTCTTTCAGTGACATTAGAGCAGCTTAAAATTAACTGTTTAATATTCAAAGTCCCTAAAATTGTAAACATATCTTATCAGAGGCTCTCCATCCTGCAATCTTGAATCACAGCTTTTCCAGATGGATGATCCCAGAATATGTTTCTTAGCCAATACAGATACAACAGCTGTTTGTCACAGTCCCCCAGGATAAGCCCAGAATGGAGCTCGGTGTATATATTTTTGTTTTGTAATGTTTTGAAGGACATAATGTGGAACCCTGGTACCCGTCTTTTCTTCTCTCAAGCTTGCAGACACAGAACAAACACTAAGAGGGTTAAAGGTAGGCTGTCTGTGTACACACAGTGTTTGCAGCATTTGAAAGGCTTCAGTATGACTGCTGCTTAAATTTGTTTCAGAAAAGAAAAAAAAAGGCGCACACAGACACACAATATTTCATTGGGTAATTCTGCTACTGTATATAAGATCTGCTTATCTACAAGCAAAACCTTGAAATTGTTGACCTCTTTTGCTCACTCCATATTTTACCCTGTCATGCAAGTACCCATAATGCACTGTGCACACAGCAAACCACTCATGGGCAGTTCAATTATGTTTCGCCTTAAGCCAAAAAAAATAAAGAAGTACTCCTGATCTGCAACACCACCTAGCACAAAGCTTGCTCTGTGTCAATTAGTAGGAAGAAATTTGATTTAGTTAGGAATATGCCGCATGTAAGCACAAATAAACTGAAATAATAATAATTATGGTCCTAAAATGATATTTAGACCCGAGGCACCTTAAACGTGCAGGGCCTCAACATTACATTATGTAACAATGCATAACCTCCTCTAAGGACTTTGTCATTCCGGTTATTTAGGTTTAGTAGGGCATATATTTCACAAGTTAGCAAACAATCAAATTATAGTAAAACAAATACAACACAGTGGAGAAACTGCATCCATTTTCTATAATTCAGTGAGCTAAAGTCAGCCATAGTAAAACACCTTGTGGTTAGTCTCACCTTTTATTAGGAAAGCTATCAGATGTTGTTCAACTATGCCTTAAATGAATGTATGCATTCATACATTTGCAGCACTAGTTCTATGCACGTTACTTCAACCTTTCACATTTCCCCAAAAGAAACTAAAACAAATCCAAAAAATGTCAAACTGAATACTGTCTTTTCCAGGCTGTCAGTTTTTTTAATGTCTCCTACTAACACGTTGCTTTGTCTTACTTTGAGGTTCTGATATGTCAGAGGTGTGAACGTACCTTCCGTTTCTGACAAAGCTAAAGAATATATAACTCCTTTAAGATGCCAACCCCAATTCCGCATGTCTGTTTTCGTGCTTGCCATCTGACTGTTTGCAAGCTGCGCCTCTGCCTTGCATGGGGCTTGTGAATAGCTGCCAAGTTTATATTTGATCTCTGACAATTGAAAAAAAAAAAAGGAAAACCCCACATGTTGTTTGAAATTCTTTCAGGGTCTTTACCTCACAGCCAAACACATTATTTGACAATTAGGTTCTACTGTCTATGCAGCAACCGGGGTTGAGTCTTTTGATTAAATTATTCAGAGAGAAAAATATTTATAGTCCAGAATTGACTGTATTTACACAACTACAAACTGTTTGAATCATTTTTTTGGAAACAGAGATACTGCAGATGGCCAAAAGAGTCTACATCCACAGGAAGGCACACCTGCACCCCGTCTGAGTCTGCCTTTTGAGGAAACATCCTGGTAGAAAAATTCACATTCTACACTTCAGTGCTAAAGCCCCCACTTTAGGGACACCTAGACAAATCAGCTCTCATGGTCTTGGCAACAGTCTAAACTCCATTTGAACTTCACAGGTCTCTCCTCCCAGCAGCTTCAAAGATGAAGAAAAGCCTTTCATCTGAAGTCCAGGTCAAGGCCATGCACACATTGTTTATCCACCGAATGCAAATGCTTTATCTAAGCTAAGGCAGTCTACCACATTCAACCTGACAAAGGACTTAGCTGCAGCATGACATGACATCAACATTAACTGGGTCAACTTAATCAACACAAGACTTCCCATGTACAGCATCCGTTTTAAAATCCACAGCTCACACTCACTAATTAATGTCCTCTATGGTAACACATGTTTGACATTTACTCACATGCATGATTCATGGCATAAAAAGAAAATTGTTTTTTTTTTTTAAAAAAAAAGTTACACAGGTAGGTTGATCCTACAAAGGCAGAATGATTTTCACAGGGACACATATGCATTACAAAGGGAAAAAAGTTACACTCTCCTTTAAATGACGGTCATCTCAGAATAACTGCAGGTCATCTTCAGAGTCAAGAGAGCAATGAAGGTTTCATTAAAATGTAATTTTATTAAAATGAACTATCAAGTGTGCCCTGAGTTATGTGCAGGTTGATTGCCAGGGCTGAGGAGATCAGAGTGGAGGATGTATAATGTACTGACCTGTGACAGAGAAGTGAGCACCTGCATATTGATACACTTATGTTCCTATTAAATTCTGTAAATATGTTTATAAATACCTCAGCCTAGACCAAGAAAGTACCTACAATTCCATCATGACACACATGACTTGCCATCACAAGACACATCACCACATTATCACAGTACATGGAAAGTACATTAGGCCAATGCTGAAACCAGAACCTGAGAAAACACACACATGTGCACATACACACACAGAACTTCTCAGTCTGTCACGTGTGCACACGTGCGCACACTGAGACCATGAAGACTGAGTACTAATTGCATATCATTTTCAGTCGTTTCACTCAGAGCTTGTTAGCAGGGGAGAAGGAGGTGGCTGTGCGCCCAGAACTAAAAGAGGGAGACACAGAAAGAATAAGAGGAGCGAGGGAAGGGAGCAGCTTGTTGTGGCCACAGGAGATGAGACAGTAAGAAACAACAGAACGAGGTAAAGAAAATGTTCTACGCCACTTTTCAAGATTCACAAGAATGAAAGTCATTGAGATATATATATATATATATATATATATATATATATATATATATATATATATATATAAAAAGACTAAAAGCAATACATCTTTTATACAAGACAAGAGAGCAAAGAAATGTGAGGGGAAGCTGAGGGAGTGGGAGTGTGGTACAGGATAAAAAGCTGGATGCCAAAACAGAGAGAATGAGTGGGAAAAGTGGGAGTGTGGAAGAGATTGGATTTGGCCTTGCTCAAAAGGAAAAGAGGAGGTGGAAGGAAGTGAAGGTGGAAGGTAGAGGGACAGGAGAGGAGGGATAGCAGTTGGAGTTGTGAGTGGGAAGAAGAGCTAATGTTGGATAAATGGGAGATTTGGAAGAGAAGGGGGACGTCCATATCAAATTGAGACGGGGCTGAGGAAAAATGACTGAGAATGACTCAGAGTAAGGGTGGAAGATGGTGCAATAAGGCAGAGATAAGGGGAGGAGAGGAGGTGGTGGCGGCGGCGGCAAAAAGAAAGAGGTGATATCACATGAACCACTTCTGGTGCAAAATTGAAGTATAAGGAAGAAACGTGGGAAAAAAGAATGATATCACATCTGTGGGCTGAAACCAGAGATCCTTCAGCACTACATCACATCAATACAAGCAGCATAGAGAAACAAACACACCAAACATATTGAATGTCCATGACTTTAACCCACCATATAAGTTTTTATTTAGGGAGCAAGCTGTATATTCTTGCTTGGCTACTTTTTTCACAACTGTGAAAATGTGAGGGGGGGTGTTTAGGTAAAGAAAGAAGAAACAAACCCAGTAATGAAAACAACAAATCCTGCTTTTCTCTTTCTTATAACTTCTACCCATTTCTATCTATTTGTCCTTATTCTCTTGCTTTCTGTTGTCCTCTCCTCGTGTTCCATCCTTCTCCTTTCATCTTCTATTGTCTTCACTGCAGCATCACCCTCTCCACCTCCCATATGTGGCCTCAAAATGCAAAACATGTACTCCTTTTGAAGTGAACACTTCATTTTATAACTTCATTAGTGCTCTGAGCGTTCGTCTGCACTATTAGGGTGTGTGTGTGTGTGTTTTCCATGGCATTTTTGTTTGCTCATGCTCGCATATACCACATCTCTGGCTCCAGGGCAAGTGGTAAAAAAGCAAAGCAAGAAATATTTCTCATTTTTGTAAAACTAATGCAGCCTCTTGTCTGCTATAATGTGCGTGCATGTGCTTCACATTCACGCATATATACACACTGTTGTCTAAATAAATGACTGGAAAACTAGACAGCACGCTTCCAAGTGGGGCCTGCAGGAATGAAAATGTAGGAAAGACTGCACAACAAAAAAAAAGTGAGAGCACAAGAAATCCAAAGGGAGTGTATAATAGAATAGAACCTGGAATAACATGAGGATAGATATGAGGGCAAAAAGAGTTCTAGGAAAGTATGAAGGACAGATGGAAAAAGACAATAAAGACAGGCTAAATGGAGCGCGAGAGAATATGAAAGAAAAACAAACGTAGATGAAGCAAACGACCAGCAGAGAGGATGGTGAGAGGAAGACATCAACCCTCCCATCTTGTTTTGTATGAATTTCATTAGACAGTTTTAGACAGCAAGCAGAAGAAAAAGAACTGGGAGCCTAGAAAGGGGAGGTAGGAAATGGAGCGACAGACCGGAGGGATCAGATGAGAAAGGAGGAGGGGGGGTAAGAAATTTGAGTCATTGTGGCATCAGGATGGCATTCTGACATCAATTTAACTGGCAGCCAAAAAACTATGCGCCCTCAAATATGGTTGGAGATGGAGAGGAAGAAAATATTAATCACAGCTTTTGTTAATGTGGAGAGAGGAGGAGGGATGAGAAGAACAAGGATAAATAATGAGGCTAAAAATAGAGTAGAATTAAATATACGCTGAAAAATAAACAAGAGAAAAAGTTGGAGGACATAAGTGGAGGAGGTCAAGGCAAGGAGACGGTAGGAGGTAGAATTTGTGGACAAACACAAACACACCATCCCGCATCCACACACAAATCAGGATCCTATCTGATTTAGATTTCCTCTCCTTTTCAACTTGTTTTCTCCGCTTCTTTTCAGGCCTCACTATCAGCCTATTAATTAATTCCTGCTTTCCTTGTTATGAAGCAGATGGAAGAATGAGGAGAGGAATGCAAAATAACTCTGGCGTCCAGAAGGCAGCGAGGAGCAAGATGAGAAAGGCCAAAAGGAGAGAGACAGTGTGCGCAGATAAGGGGAGGAGGAAGACACACAATGGAGGAGAGGTTAACAACACGACACACACACACACACACCAAATACACACAGTACAAATACAGTATGCTCAACAACACTTATCCCTGCATACATGTCAATATATGCATTGATTACATAAGCATCCATTTATAGAATAAATGATTCACCTAATTAGTTTGCTAAAGCTTTACAACCATTTGTGCATGACAAGCACATGCTACATCAATAAGTCATCATCACACCAAGAAAAGAGCTCACAGAGGTCTAATAACCTCTATTGTCTTTCACAATGCGTGTTGCTGCGTAGTCCTTTATCAGCAAAGGGGTTATTTTTGATTATCTTGTGTTCCAGGTGCAAGCGAAACAAGAAGTAACATCAGTGTAGCACAGGTTTAATGCCAAATGTGTGAATTTTATATATTATGGTAAAATTTCTGCTAATATTATGGTGTTGTAGGTTTTCCTATATGGAAACCACTTGAGCCATTTATTTCTTCCCCCTATGGCTGTAGTGTTCAAGGGGACCCATGGTGAATTGCAGCTGCCATTATCAGAGGATAAACCTCACAGAGGTAACTCCACAGAAAACACTACACTACAGATTCACTAGTTGCAATATTATGAATGTGACATCTGTCTTGGATTAGTCTGAAACCACAACCTGAGTTCGTTTGAATCAGATGAATAACAATCCAACTTACATACAAATAGCACTGATGACCCGCATATGACCCCTAAACCTGGGAAATCATTCACAGCCATTATAACTTGAGCCCCTAGAGCATCATTCTTATTTACATTTTATGTGTATCTCACACTTCTCAGCACACGGTATGGATGTTCTCCTGGGATCTAGTATGAGTGAGAGCTCTCCCACCTCAGGTCTAGACGGATGTGTAAAATTCATGAGCTGAGGTGTGTGTGAAGACACCATGCAGGTTGATTTAAGTTGGATATTGACCTGATGTCTATGACTGCAGTTCCACATCGATTCATTTGTTAAAATAAAATCTATAACCACAAAACCTTAACCTTCTTTTTATCAGATATTCTTTCAGTTGGAAGATACTGATCAGAAGATTTTGTTTAGTTTATAAAAACTGAAAACACTCAGAAAACATGAATTAAGCTGACGAAAAAACAGCGATAACATGTCTTTACTCAGGTTTATGTGTATTACAGAGATACTGATGTTAGCCATCTCCTGTAAAATACCACTAGATGTGATAGTCAAAGGGCGCATATTATTCTAGTACAGCAAGAGTGGAATAAAAAGCATTGGAGCAACAAGTGTTTGTGTCCAGTATAAAAAAAAATATCCAGCAACCAACCTGCAAGGTGATTGACATCTCTCTAAGCTTGATGACAGGGCAAAAGGATGTTATAATGGTTATGTGAGTGAGCAGAAGCATAGTAAGGAGCAAAGAAGAAAAACTGGACACTATACAACTCCAGCAGACTACACGGCATGAGTTATTGATCCACTGGTCCTTTGTTTTCACAGATATGGCACAGAGACAGAGAGTTCAAAGGTGGAGTGGTGGATCAACTCCACGGGACTTGGCCTTGCTATATAATTGCCGTTTTTATTGTTAATAATTGTCACTCTGTGACTTCAAGTGGCTTCAAATAGCACAGGGCTTTCAAACATTAACAATAACAACCAATTCAAGGGATATTTTTTCACAAAATGTTTCCCCTTTAAAACCTTATTTTCCCTTAGTATACAGCAAGGGCAAATACAGCACCGAGTTTGTCAAGTGGGCTCATCTAATCACACATTTTACATTGAATTGGGCCCAAAACATTGCCAGAAGGCTAAACACTAAGCTCCCCGATGAACCCTAAAAAACCTCTCGTACACCTACACAACATTTCAACATGTATTTATACTGTGAGCTTCACTCTTATCTGTACATTCCAGGTACTGTATCTTAGAGCAAAATACAACCATACAGCTGCATTCATATGTTATTCTTGTGACCTTGGAGAGTCTCACCTCCTATAGATGAACAGAAAATCAGAAAGAGCAGTCATTTTTTTAACCACTTTAGGAAAATTCTTTGTTAAATATGACTAATTACTGCTTCCAACTGATTAACTGTAATGTTTAAGCTCAGAAAAATAACCTGATACATTTTGCTGCTTGAGAAATCCTCTAATTCAAAAACCACAAGAAAAGTAGTTCAACAATTGCACACGCTGATATTCAGCTACTGTAAGATGGCTAATATTATACAAACACCAGTTATGAAGGCACAAAATGTTTTGAGCCGTTACTGCATCCTGTAACCAGTTTGAAATAAACTGTATCTATCATGCAGAATCCCATTTGAAAATAACCGGATTATTGACCGGGCCTCAAAAATCACGAACAGTAAAAGTCATTTAGAAAGTCTCACCATTTAAAATCAACATTTTTAATTTAAAAGATGACAGAAGTCATTTCAACAACTGCACACCAACAGACAAATGCACACACACACACCCAAAAAAAATGCAAAAGGCCATACAGGCCTGATAAAATGTAATCCAAGTTCTGTCACTCGGAAAATTGCACAGTGGAACTCACAAATAGAAAGAGAAAGAGAGAGGGGGAAGCACAAACACACACTTACAGTATATACACAAACAAACAACCATAGATATGTGCATCAATACACTAAATACAAATGTAGTTCAAAACACATCAGCTAGCTCACTGCATATTTGGAACACCCACAGAATGATATCCAACAGGAGCGCGTGCACACACGCACACAGGACATACAAATATATAATGTGTTTGCTGTGAAACCCACACATGGATAAACACACACAAAGACAAAAGGCTGTGAGTCACAGACCGGCCTAGATAACATGATAACTATAAAATATGAGCTTTGGCGGAATCAAATGGAAGCAACAATGAGGAGGGAGTTCAACGGGTAGAAAAAAAAAAGCTGTGCAATAAATACAACATGAGAGAGGAGAGGAATGAGGAGTGCAGCGAGAAAGGAGAAACTCAAGCATGTACTAGAGATAACGATGAGGAAGAAGACGACAGAGGCAACACGCTGTGTGTATCCAACCTTTTTTTTTTAACAATTAACGTGAAATTTCCTGGAAACATGTTAATTAATTAATTAATATTCTTGACTTTACAGTGAATGTTTATAGTAGCATAGATCCTGTACATAAAAGAGTTCTGGGGTTTAGTCAAATTAAACACAATGAGCACATTCATCATAATTTAAAATGTCACCTAGTGAAACGCTGTAGTTGTAGCTTTTAATTGCATTTGAGCAAACTGATCTCTATGGCACAGAGGTTCTATAAGGCCATACATAAGAGCTGGATTTTGTTGGGAATTACATAATAACATTGTCCTTATATTTTTAATAAACTGGTATAATAACTTCTAGTCTCACAGCTGAGAAGATGACATATGCTTCAGTTAAACCTCTTTACACACACACTGATGCATTCCAGTGCAAATAACCACTTATACACGTAAGAGAACCGGTTTCAAATTCATAGCTCTCCTCATCGCTGAAATGTTCATTTTCAGATTTAAGACAAATCAACCATGAAACACAAGGGTGTCAGAAATAGAGTGACTGGGGATTCCCTAACATACACCAAGGCTCAGCAGGAAATCATCCTAATTAAGCCCAATGCTCAGAGCAGACCGTAAATGTGCCTTAAATGTATGGATGTATACATGTGCCTGTGCTAGCATGTGAGAGAAGTCTCTCGACACAGGGAGAAGCAGACGTATGAGAGGCAATTCATGTGCAAGCCTTATTAATGATCACCTCAACAGTGCTCCCAGCATGATACACCAATAGGTAGACCTGCTGTGCAGCAGACAGCCCAGCAAAGCAGCAAAGCTCCCTCTACGTCTAGCTGCGAGGGATTTCATCTGTCATTTCACCCCATTATATTCCACTCACAGCTCTCTGACTAACAGGCTGCTGATTCATTTGAATGCAGGCAGTGAAGCTTGGCATCCAGTCTGCTAGTTGGTGTGTGGGAGTGACAACCTAACAATATTGACAAACATGACCTGTGATTGGTTGGTTCAAAGAGACAATGCTCCAGCACCTTCTCACAAGCTTCAGTGGGCCCACTGTACAGTATGTCACACACAGTGAATCAACGCCTGACAAATGCCTCATGGTTCATGACTGCACAAAGAAGTCAGAAATGAAACTGACATCTTCATTAGGGACTCTTCAGCTAAATCCAAGCAGCTCCTTTTCTCCTCTTTAGGGGCAAACGTGACATTTGAAGCCGAGAGAAAAAAAAACGGCAGCAGTCGCTTGCGTTTCCAAGCTTTGGAGAGGACTGATATACCACCCCCAGCCCTTGACCTGCTCGTATACCCAAATGCTTGTGTGTCCCTGGGCCTTACCCACGCTGCACCTCTTTTTGATGCTGAATCCTCTGGTTTTCCTTAAGTCTTTGATACAACTCTCTTCAGAGCTCCAAGCCTGTGAAAGAGGCTTCAGAGGAGTCCAGAGGGGTTTACTGGACGAAATGTATGGAAATTACAGTTTAATTTATCATTTAAGCTATGGTAATTCATGCAAATTAACATTTCATTAATTCTGGCCTTGGGTTTTAAGCACTGTTGCTTCTGTATGGGTGTGCATTCTTGTCAGGATCATATGTAAAAAGGATAAATAGCTGACACAGGAAGTGTACACTGTACACTTCCTGTACAGTACAGTATATTCATAATAGCCCTAAACACAAAAATAACAAAAGTTCCTTGATCTGAAAGTCAATTTACTGAAAGAAAAAATCCAGCCCTCAGACAAATCTGAATGCAGAACCACAACAGTTTATGATTTCTACCTCCTATAGGTAGGTGTAACACCCAATAGACTTGCAGCTTCAAACTCAGATAACATTCATTATAACAAATACTAGGGGTGACAAAATCCATGAATATTTGCCTTTTCCTTTTCATTCCTACAATGCATCTTGAGACACACAAGGTTTATTAATCATTGAAACACTTTAATTCAATTTAACCAGACATTGAACAAATTTAAAGTAAGGATGTACCACGCTCAGAGTATGATATGTTGCCTCAAGGTTAATTGTCTGCTTCTGGCTGGATACCTGAGGCTGGAGCTGCATGCACACTGAAATCATGTCAAGAAAACGTAAAACTAGTCTGCTTGAAGCTAATGACAAACTGCCAAAAACAAGCCAACGGGATGCAGCAGCAAAGCTTGGTCTTCCTCAGGCTAGCCTGTATAGTATACTCACATAATAAGAAGCATTCAAGAGAAAGGGGAAAGCACCCGAGGTTGAAGCCAACAAGTTGATTGACAATGCCTGTATCCTTCTCTTGATCAAGCTTCTATGAGCCTGGATCATTAATGAATACTTATATAAAAGTATACAAACATCATTACGGTGCAAGACAAATAAATGCAAGAAATGTCACATGAAAATCTAAATTATAGGAGAGAAACTCCAAAAAACAAAAACATTTCATACAGTACAACTAAAAACAATGACGGCTATGATTATAATCATGATAAGCATCCTTCCTATTATCATAAATAGCCCTCACTCACCCTCTCTCACTCACACACACAAATTAGATTCTCCCTTATTGTCAGGATGCAGACGTACACACATGCACAGCTACATCCCTCATTCTTATTCATCTGCTTACTTCTCAATCACTCACTGTACGCTCCGCTGCACAATTATAATCACCTTAAAATTATTTTATGACGTGCTAGCAAAACCAAACAATCCTCAGAGTGCATGCACACATACACACTTAGAGACACACACAGACAGCGCAAAAGACATGCATTCAGCTGTATACCACAGTGTGTATAGACACAAACATCAAAGCATACTGTAATATAAAGGTTGGTACAGGTAATCACTATTTTACACACGATTTACTCACAACATACACACACACAATTATTTTATCCATTATCTAGCTTATTACAGTGTGTTCGGGCATGTCATAGTATGCAGCTCAGCATCTTATTTCCTTTCTAATGGTTATTTTATGGACACACACACACAAATCCTGCGTCGCCAAAGGAGAATCTGTGGATTGTTTACTGCTTCATGCGTTTCCTGGTGGAGTATACGGTGAGGATGAAGGTGAGCAGGAGGTGAAAGAAAGAGAAGGAGGAATAGGATAATAAAGACCATAAATAAAAGTTCACAGGAGCTGAGAGGTTAAGTGAGGATAATAAAGGAGAAGAACATGATGATGGGGACAAATGTTGGAACAATACAATAGAGGGAATTTTCATAAGAAGGTGGAGGAGAAGAATAGAGGAAGGGGGAAATAGAGGGAAAGCATTCAGCTAGATTTTAGAATGTTCTCAGCAAAACAAATGTCAAAATGACCCAGAGCTGACCTTATCTTGAACATCTCTATAAACTTAATGTGCCAAGAAGTATGAAGACGCATGAAAGGGTTGAGAAAACTGAAGCGAGGAGAGGGGATAATTGCTGATGTGGCAGCAGCTTTTCCAACTCCCACATCAAGAGAGGAAATTAAAAGCTGAGAGTAGAGAACTGGCAATGCTAGCTGCTGTGTCCAACGTTCAACAAGAGGTAAATGAAAATAAGAAATAAAAAGGAACCTAAAAAAGGAATGACGTACTGTTTATAATGAAATGGAGAACTCGAACGACAGGTAGAATTACAGAACAATAGCCAAACTGAAGGCTAGAGGAAGCATTACTATGCATCGCAGCAAATAATTTCATGCTAAAATGTGCGAGAATTCTCAATAGACTCAACCATATCTAAGCAATGCAGACCTCAAACTTTGGTCCAGCAGGCAGCTGCGTGTTATTCTCTGGGTCACTTCACTTGTCTTTTAATTCACCTCATGTCCCGTTCTGTTCACCATTTCCACTGCTCATTTGTCAGGCCCTCTGTCAATTAATGCGAGGCATTCTTCCTTTCTGTTTTCCTTACTCGCACTCCTGCTCTGTCACTCTTTCTTTGTCTGATGAAGATGGAGAGTGGTCATTTAAGAGTAATTAGCTGGCCTAAACAGACAAAAACCCAGGTGCAGCGTACATTTCCTCTCAAGCACCGATACATTAATTCATGCACACATATCCACACACAAAAGGGTAGTGTGCTTTCCCTCAAGCACATAACAGAAAGCAATAAAGCCAAAAAAAAAGCTAACTCAGTTTCTCCCTCTCACACACACACTCTGATTCTCTGTCTTTATCAGAAAACATGTCAAAATAGACGCATTAAAAGCAAGAAGATGCTCTTTTTTTCCTTTTTAAAGACAGTCACAATCTTGTTGCAGCGTTTCTAAAAGCAGCACGCTTTGTGGCAGCCTCTTCATCTGTTTATTTCATTGCTGTAGTTACGGCTAAATGAAAGTGTTGACTCTCTTACACATTACAACAATACTGCACGGCAGACTGTGCAGTTGTGGCAACATTTTCAAAACCAGAAAAATCCTCACAGAATTAACCATGAATTACTGGAAAACATCAGGTTCCTCACACACGGAACAGTGCAGTAGAAATAATACCACTAAATACATTACAGTAAATGTTTACTGTGATGTTTTTTTATGCAGCTTATTTCATAATATTATCATTCAAGTGATCAATAACACACCGACAAAGTAATCAATATACTTGCCCATGGAAGCACTTACTTAGAAATAATTCAAATATGAGACCTAATCACAACAAACACAGGCATGCATGAACGCCTTATCATCATCTGCACGGTTGGTGTACACGTACATCACAGTTTCATCCGTCATCACCCTGTCGATGCATCTCTCTGATGGATTGGATGCAGTTTGTTTAATGGCCTGAGAGACTTTGTTTTCAATACTGCACTGATTGTCTGTGGGAACATATTCATTGCCATCTTGCATCTTAGAGGAGGTTTAATTGTGTGTTCCTGTGGGTTAAAAGCTGCTTCAGATGATTGTCTTTTCCTGTCAGAAAGTGGTAAAATAAAGAGGTAGTACAAAGTGTATAGTTGTGTCCTTAAAAAGCTTTGTCAGTTTGTAACAAGACAAGTTACTCACTAAATGCCAAGTTGCATTTAAGATGAGCGGCACTGGGTTGCTTAAACATATGGATTTTGATGTCAAAATCACAGACCAATCATTTCATTGGTCTGGCCAGTTAGCAGGGAGAGCTTTGGAAGAAAAAATGTCAATGTACTGGTGGGCATTTTATGGATAATTGCAGCCAGAAAAACAGCAATTGTGATAGTTCAAAACATTTTTACAACTGGAAGCTGCTCTGTGATGAAGCAAGACAGTTGAGCTGAAGTTTTTAAATTAGTTGAAAAGCAGCTTGTTGTGGTTAAGTGACTCCATCATGAGACTTAACCACAACAGGCACACAGCTTAACATTATCTGCACCGTTTGTATAAGTGTACATCACACTTCCATCTCACTATGTCGGTAAGTCTCTGTGATGGATTTGGTGCATTTTGTTAATGATCAGCGAGTTTTTGTTTTCAGCGTTGCACTGATTGTCTGTGGGAACACGTTGATTACAGTGAGGCATCTTAGAAGAGGTCTTAGAGAGAAAATATGAATTGGCAAGGTCAGCCACATCTCATGTTTATAGTCCTGTAGGCATCATATTGCTTTAAGATTAAGAAACCTTTATTAGTCCCACAATGGGGAAATTGCAATTACCGTAGCAACAGTTAAATATGTCACCCGGTCATATAAAGACATTGTGCATCAGAAAGGGTGGTGGTATACCATGCAAATTAAATGTTGTCTTGTCTATATTTGCCAAGTTTCAAAGCTCATACTTGTCCTTGTAAACATGAACTGACAAAGGCCTTGGGGTGAGAGGTTAAGATTGACTTCTGAAACTCAACTTTGTAACTTGTAAGTTAATGAATTACACAATAAAAGATCTGAAGCATAAAATTAAACTACACTTCATTCAACAATGCAATTACCTGAGAGTTAATGAGACCATTTGGTGTTTCTGTATTCACATGTCTGTGCAGATACAGGAGCAGGACAGAGCCGAACAATCCTAAGGGACCTTTTTGTCCAACAGGCTCTATAAATCAAAAGGTTAAGTACTTTATTTAGTCACTAAAGGTTAAACACTGCTCACCTTAGGTTTAAGTTTAATTTTTTTTCTTAGGTGTGACTTGATGGGGCAATGCAAAACCTGTGTGAGCAATGATCGAGATATTCGAAAAAAAAAGTGTGAATTTACTTCATTTGTCACTCTTTCCACAGAAAAGTCTGTCAAATAATCCATAAACTGGAGGAACGTATTGTAATGTACTGTGACTATACTAAAGTGCAGAGCAGTATGATTAATTAGGG
Source organism: Parambassis ranga (assembly GCF_900634625.1). Lineage (NCBI taxonomy): Eukaryota > Metazoa > Chordata > Actinopteri > Ambassidae > Parambassis > Parambassis ranga. The sequence continues at coordinate 5,841,114 of NC_041038.1, read as the reverse complement.
TTCAACAGTCCAACAGCAGAGGGGAAGAAGCTGTCCTTGTGCCACAAGGTTCTGGTCCGGATGGACTGTAACCTCCTGCCTGATAGGGAGTGGCTTAAAGAATCCGTGTCCAGGGTGAGAAGGGTCAGCTGTGATCCGACCTGCACGCCTCAGAGTCCTGAGCCAATCACCTTCTCAGCAGAGCACACAACACAGTGCAGTCTGTACTTGTCCCTGGCAGTGAGCCCCAGTGTACCACACAGTGATGGAGGAGGTGAGGATGGACTCAGTGATGGCTGTGTAGAACTGAACCATCATCCTGGCTGGCACCTTAAAGTTTGCTCAGCTGCTGCAGGAAGAAACTCAAGGTGCCAGCCTCCATCACCGTGTGGTACGCATCATGTAATGTACCATAATGTACACACTCATAGACAGTGCCACCCTAAAGATAAAAAAAACACTTTCTCCCTGTGCCATTTGATCCAAACAGGCACACAATCCCTTGCTGTCTCGTCACTATACACACACAGCCCAGCATGAGCCTGGGGGTATAATTATATCACTTTAGGATCTAAAGGACTCCTGTCCTCCAATCTACCAAATGTGCAATGTCCCCTGACAGCAACATGCACACAGTCTAACACACACTGGCTTGGTGCCTGCTACCACACAGGGACACACACACACAACGCACAAAGGAAAGATCATTTACAGCTAAATTATAGACAAATTGAACCTTGAGAGAGGAGAAGTTCAAAGGGAGAGCAGGAGCTGAATGCAGAGGCGGTCTCCCTGCCTCTTATAAACACTCACACGGATGCCTTTCAGAGAGACAAGCAGCTCACACAAGGATATTCCCTTCTCTCTCTCACACACACACACACACACACGGGATATGCCTCCCAGACAAAATATATCTAACATATATCTCACATTTGTCTGTCGCAGTCAGACACATCAGACAGAATTGCTTCTATTGTGCAAGAATTCAGTAAAGCAGAGAGACAGATGAATAGGTATTCGCATAATGTTCCATTGCAATGTTACTTCCTTGTGTGGAATATGTGTGTGAGTCTTCGTTGCAGCCTTTGGACATCAACATTTTTGAATATGTGGGCGTATTTTTGTATGCATCTATGAATGAGAGAGAGTGTGTGTGTGTGTGTGGGTGCATTCATTCTGATTACAGATTGTGGTATTCCGCCTCCTCACTGACACCTGTGTACACATCTATTACCACTGCTGAGGGAAAGAGAAGCAAGAGAGGCAGTAAAAAGTTAGAGGATGTCTTCTCAGTCAAAGAGATACCACCTTGTCAAGTCAGCAGAGCAGCAGACAAGCAAGAGATATGACAATCAAAGCAAAAGGCAGAGAGGAAGGAAAAAGAAGAGCAGCCCAATCTGTGTCTGTGTAGTGTGGAGAGAGGAACAGGCAGAAAGGAGGAAAGATGGGACATGTTGGTAAGAAAAATGACACATTTTTAAAATGGTTTTGGTAGACTTTTGATGCTGATATACAATTGATAAGCTTTACAAAATAGAAAATTCTACCTAGAATGTGAAGGCACAACAGCTATGACTCATCTTCAAAACATCTAGCAGACTAATGGCATTCATACACTAACCAGTGAGCAATCACATGATGAGAGAGCGGTGGGTGAATGTAGTATTTAGTCTGCCTTCAGCACAACATAGGAGAAGAAATAATTACCACTGCTCACGGAGCTAGTTTCTGTTTATTCAGTGAGATATTAAGATAATATATGTGATATATAATACACATTCACAGAAAGGTAATCAATGAATTAAAGCATAATTGCAAAGACAGTGGTAGCAACTATTAGACTGCAAAAAACCTACAGCCAGAAATGTCAGCAACCGCATATGGACAAAAGGTAGTGCATGCTTTTTTTTGTTTTTGCAGATGGCACCTTTAAAATTCAGGTCTTTGTAGCTCTAATGATAAAGTATGAGAAAAACTTGGCCTGCCTCTAAATGGACTGCTTGAGGCCCCACTGTGTTGCCAGAGGCTTAGCAGTATGTGTCAATGTTTCTTAAATCCCTACAGAACCGAGCAGACATCCTATCTCAAAATGACTCCTAATAATCACAGGAGGGAAATGTGTCTTCATTCTACAATGCTTATGTTACACTCAGTGGACTAAAAACTGTTTGTAAGGGAGGATAAAATGTGTAACAATCAAACAGGCAGCTTTATTATTTGGTCTATCACATTTCTATCTATAAGGATATGCTTTCAGAGAGAACAGGTCAGCATAATGAACACTACATTCCACTTCTGATAAGAGATCCTCATACATCCTACACACTCTTTAAAACTCCATTGCTAGCGTATGTGCACTTCAAGCTTCAACATTGCTCTGTGTGTTGCATACTGCACTGCAGATTTAAATGTATGCAATGAGACGCTTCTTTTCTAAGCATATGAGTGTGAAGACGGTCTTGTAGTGTCAACGTCTGCACATACATCACTCACTCACTCAACATTAACTTGATGTAACAAAAATACTTTTGAATGAAGGGGTTACTCTTTACTTTCCGTTACTAAACTGTTACTAAAGGTTTTTCACTGCAAGTGCCCTGCAGCACCTCCTTCTTTCTTTGTGCGCTGCATACAGACAACGACAGTAGTAAATAAATTGCCTGTTTTTCAAAGGTTAATGCACTGTTGGTACTTCATGTCAGGAGACAAAAAAAATAGATTTTCCTGCACACAGACAGTTGGGCATTTCTTACATTTTAACTAAGAGCCTGTAAGAGAAATTCCAAAACCAACATGAATCATACAATTTAGATTTAGATTTAATTTAGATCAAGAAATTAGAATTACAAATTTCTTCAATTATAGTGGGAGTCTTTACATAATGCTTTTGAACTGCATCTATTTTTCTTTTGCAAATGCCATTATCACAGCTTACTTTTTTAAAGATTCTGTTCTTTCAAATAAAAAAATGGCAACGCATTCACATTCAAAGAACAGTTTACTTTGAATCTGCAATTTGCCTTGGCCTATTATTTAAAAAATGTAAGCCTAACTTTTACAGAAAAATGTTCTGTTGTTGTCAAAAAGAGCAATCATCCTCACAAAGATGAAACAGTGGTGCTGGAATGATTTGCAATGAGCAGTGTTTACACAGCCATGCACCCTCCTGCAGTCATACATAAACGCATGTGGAGAGAGGCTCGTCAACATAGATCTCTTTGTCCCAAACTCAAAACAATAGTTGCCTGCATAACGTTCCAAATGTGACTTTTAGGATAATGCTTGACGCAGTTTAATTTTGTGTGCCACCTGTACTACTGCATGTGTGGACAGAGCTGGGGAGAAGGTTGAGTGTGACAAGACTGCAGGATGAGAGGGCAGATGTGAGGAGCGAGGACAGCAATGGACAAAGAAAGATGAGGCACAAGCTGGAGTGGATGAGGCAAAGGTGAGGTAAAGGACAGAGAAGGGAAGAAATGCAAGTGTTGGGGGGGTGAATGAGAGGAGAAGATGACAAAGATGAGATGGATGAGAGGGGGGGGTGAGAAGAACGAGAGCAGGGGAGAGACAGAGACGCAGAGTCGTAGAGAAGGAGTGATGGGACTGACAGTGAGTGGCAGACACATAGAGGGAGAAACTGACAGGGCTGAAAGGATGGAGGGAGTGAGGGAGACGGAACAGAAGGCAATGGTGCGAAGAGGAAAGCGAGAAAAGGGGGATGTAGAAATGGACAGATGGATGCACTGAGATGGCTGAGGACAGAGAGATGAAGGGAAGTGCTTGAGGGAGGAATGAGGGGTGAGACAAATGGGTGTAAAGGAAGAGAAGAGAGAGAGAGAGAGAGAGAGAGAGAGAGAACTTTGATATCTGAGTGTTTGTATTACACTGACCCTCAGTGCAGAGGGAAGGAAGCAGTGCAACATCTGATCTAACCTGGAATTCATAAGTCTTAATATAAGAATTGTGACTTTACATTACCACAGCCTCAGTGAATGTAGCTAATATTCGTGTGTGTTTCTACTGTGTTGCTACTGTATTTGCTTCAGACAGCAGGAGGAAGAGCAGTTAGATAAACTTGCCTGGGTGGATTTTTATGATCAAACTGTGCAGGTTGAATTTACCCTGTAGCCAGGATCAAAACACTGTGAGCCAGGCAACCTCCAGATGTGGTCAGACCAATCTGATAGCAGTGCTGGCAGGGCTATATTTTCGCAGCATTTGGTCAAAAACCAAAACACAAACTCTAAATCCACACCAGTCCAATTTTCAAACATTTCAAACTAAAATGTCAACCTGCTGGTGGCAACAGAGGGAAACATCTAGAGATGACCAAAGTCTAAAGCAGAATGGCCACACACAAAAAAACAACGGGGAAAACACTGTTTGAAGAGAGGCTGCATGAAAACAATCATCACAACAATTTTGATTTATTCTTTTCTTTATCCTGCTCGTTTGGCCTTTATATTTGTTTGAGTTGTTGCTATATTCATGTGAGGTTGGCATGACTTTGTGCACAAATGGTACTCCTCAACCAAGTGGAATAGGAAGTTGTATAGTAACTGCATGTCTGGTGACTTCAAGCGAGCATAATTGCTGCCTTTGTCAGACACTGACTGTGGACTTACCACTGGAGGTACATATAAAGAACATTTTGAATGTGTCACACGTGAAGAGAATTCAAGGCCAGGTTAGAAAATAAAACTGACTGATGATGAAGGGAATTAAACATGAGAAATGGAAGTGATGGAAGACAATGTGGGTGGGGAGTTAGAGGAATGAACACAAGTTTAGAGAGTTCAGTACTCAGTATATAAAAAACCCCCTGACAAGTCTATTAGTAACAAAGTCCCTTTCAGACACACAAAACAAGAATGAATGAGCTGACACACACCTCTGAAATTGGGTGTTTGTTCAAGTGAAACGGAAAGCTCAAAGACTAATGGACATAATGTTCAAATAAATCCACAATGCAGTTCTCCCTTTTGTCATTTGCACTCAAATGTAATACCCATCTCCTTGTAAAGAGTTCATTTCTCCACCACAATTTAGATGTATTCCCAGACACCTCTTCTCTTTCACAGCTGTCATTTGTGACTGCTTGAAGCTAAACCTCAGCCTGAAACCTAAAGATCCTGTGACAGGCAAAACTTTTCAACATGCACCGTTTCATGCAAGGCACTGCCTGAACTAATTACTGCACTGCCGCCAATTCAAATGACCCCAATTCCCCAGAATGTCAAATTTCCTCAGTCATATGAGGATCTCTCTGCAGGATGAAGCAAGGATATGACAAACTGGTGCATGGCTGGATTTGAGGGTGATCTGTAATATATGACAATGGTTTTCTGTCAATTAATTGTCTTGCTGGTTGGAGCAGAGGGTCTGTGGATGTACTGGTAGCACAAAGACACAATAAGGAAAGACTGGCTCCCTTACAACTGTGGTCCTTGAATAATGTAGACCGATATCCTTGGTGAGTTTCAACAACATAAAAATATTACTATGATATTACCAGAGTTCTGCAGTGTCCCTTACGCTCCATTTGAGGCCTTTTTCATTTTTAAATGTATTAGACATGACAGTGCATTCAATAGCAATAACAGAAGAGAAAGTCATTCTCCAATGTTTAAATTCTAGCAACATCTGCTCAGTGTACATGAAATAAAAGATTTATAATAGCTTAATCTTTCCTGCTTTAGTGCTTTCTAAAAACCACCGCAGTATAGTCTGCTCAATTTAATCTTTTATACAGCGGGACAAATTTAAAGGAACAAAAAATTATACAGAAAATTCAACATGCAAATCATACTGAAGAAAAACTAAGAAGAGAAAACTCAACTTGACACAGATGAAAGTAGAAATAAACCTCACAGTGTTATGCCTCATGTAACTAGTCACATTCTTGCTAAGAAACAAGAGAACAGGTTGAATGCCAATGAACCCGCTCTGTGTCGCCATCTTGGCTGCACCAGCCTGTGGAACACCTGCTTACAGTGTGAGTTCCTCAAAATGTTGCTTTTACCTAAGTTATACACAAATGCATTTATGTAAAATGTTTCAGATAAATAAACTTACTGGCAACACAATGAAACTATAAACATTCGTAAAAGGTCGTAAACTCCACAGGTCACAGAAAGATGTCTAAACAGCTGGAGTGTATGGGCACAAAAAGGGTACAAATGTGGGCGTATGGAATATGCAGCTGTGCATTCTCACATAATGCAGGAATATATGGAAAAATGCAGACAAACAAAAGATACTGGAAATAATGTCTTTTGGGTCCCATATAATCATTCATGATTTTAGGGCTGCATAAATATTAAAGACCTCAGCTGACAGGATACACTTTAAATCTGACACAGGTATGCTCAAAGTAACAAATTAATGGTTTGAGAAAACTATTGTTTTTGTTGAGCCTGGTGCTTCTTTGACTCATGTTTACTGATGAGCTTTTTTTTCCCCACTTATCCAGAGATGATTTAGTTTGCTGTGGTGTAATGCAAATATCGCAGGTTGATCAAAGAGCTTCTTTGGGGAAAAGAAAAAGCAACAAAAAAACACAGACAGGGGGAAAAAAAGCCAAATAGGAGTGCAAATCAAGACAGCAGCAGAATATAGATGATGCTGTCAGTCATGTTTAGTTGCTATAGGAACAGGTGATTGTGTTTCCCCTGCAAGGCTCCCCTCTGCCCATCACTTCCTGCATTAGATGCTGGTTTGTTAGTCTGTCAGATTAATTTATTAATTAAGCAAATTACACAGGAATTAGAGTAATTGTGGTTTTCCATGCATACACGCATCAAAGCTGAGCAAAGATTCATGGGTGTAATTGAACCGACTATACAGAACACCTGTACCTGTGAGTGGTTTGTGTTATGTCCTGTGTACGAGTCTGAGACCCATCTGTGGTGCTTCAGCCGAGCAAATATCACAGGTCATCAGTGGAGCGGAATGCTATTTATATCTTTCATTATCCTCCTTCTCTCTTCTTTACCTCTGTTCTTCATTTCTAGTCTCTCACCCTCTCTCTGACCTCATCTTTCAGCTTCTCTCTTCACTGATTCCACCTGTTCTGGTTCCCCATCCTTCTCCCCCCTAAACCATTCTCTTTGTAACTGTCAGCTTTCCATCGCTCACTTTTCCTCACCTTGCCCATTGCTCCACCTTATCTTCCCTTTTTGACCTTTTTTTGGTTTTGTCTCACATACTTAAAATTCCTTCAAGCCTTGTCTCAAACCTTCCCCCTCTCTACTGCAGAAAACTGTCATAGTGGAAAACCTTGAAGCTGCACACTTGTCCGTAGACAGATGCCAAACATACACACATCCACAATGACAACTGCCGAGATTATTCAGCTGCCCACCATCTTAAACCTACTTTCACATGTAAACATCTGCTACTCACTCTGTGATCTCTTCGGTGACGGTGTGTTCAACCTGGAGTCGGGAGTTGACTTCAATGAAGTAGTGTTTGCCATGTTTGTCCACCAAGAACTCCACGGTCCCTGCGTTCTCGTATCCCACCTGCAGCGACAAAAACATGGCAAAAAAAGCAGTTTAGCATAGCTCTGAGCTATCCAAATATTTCTGTTAGCATTAGTTGTGTAAACTATGAAGTAGGAGCACTCACTCATCTTAATGAGCCATGAAAGTAAAAGAACAAAAACAAACTGTACACCCTTCTTCAAGCAAATAAGTCTTTATAAAATAGGCAAAGCATCAGTCATGTGTTTTATTTGTAGGGCAATTTTCATCATCTTCCTGAAATGCAAAATTAGATTATTAATCAAGGGGGATTTATTGAAATGTCATCCTCTTAAAAAGACCATTTTCTCCACTACCTTTCATCCATAGCACAGCAATTAGAATCACAATCAGTCAGGTATAATAATGAATATCCTGGAATTTGACTCGGTCCTTTAAATGTTAATGCAGGATGCAGACATGACAAACAAAGGACAATATTGGCACACTAATCAGCACAGAAAGGATGGTTCCTTAAAACAATGTGAGCTTAGAATATGGTGCTTCTTGTGACACTGTATTAATGATTTTGTTAATTTATCCTTTACTTGCTGGAAAAAGTGGGAAAAATGTTTCACATATTACATTTTATTGTGTTAAAAAACTGCTTGAGACTACTGTAAGGAACATGAATCATTACTGCTATTGAGGAACAGTGATGTTATTCATTCCAAAGATGACAAACACTACAATTCCCCTATGGTTGGTCAAATTATGTCTCCTCCTGGATGAAAAATGTTCTCTATTTTAAATCAGCCCTGTGGTATGTAAATAGACTATTTAAAACAGGTCCTGATTTCTAAAACAAGTCAATAGATGGGTATAATGCTTATGTTTCATTTACCAGAGAAGAACAAAGCATTACTCAGTCTCTAGCCACCGCCTTCAAAAATGATTTCTTTTCAAACTCAGTCTTTTCAGTTTTAATTATACATGTTCATCATGCAGCAATGACTGAGCATTTCCATTCAGCCCTTAATGTCCATTTTAAGTTTTAATTATGGCTCTTTAAGTGGTAGCGTTTTCATTATTTTCAATCATTTTCTCTTTGCATGCAGCTGCAGCTGTTGTGTCTTCTAAGTTTGGATGGCATTTCACCAGAATCTGATGCAGCACTGATTATAGCCGAAAAAAAAATCTAATTAAAATAAAACACCCGAAACAGACTGTTTTTTGTTAGAAGCTGCATACGGCTGCATTCAGGGTAAAACATGATAACTGTGGGGAAAATTGGCATGTTAGTCGACCGACACCAGCATCTTCCCCATACTCATCCTTCAAAACTCCACTTTGGCTCATTTCAGCTCTGGTTTAATTTCACCCAGTGGGAGATTCACCCAGAGTGTAATTGCTATATAAATGCTAAATAAATAAACTTTATTATTATCATCATAATTTCAAGACTAGACCGGTTTACACAAATTACACTGGTGATTTAAGCAAAGTAATCTGATTGCTGTCAACTATTTTCACTAATTTGAGCGCTTGGATCAGATCACGCTCTGCCATATCATAAAAAGTACCAGATTTTTGGGTGAAGAAAATAGAAGAAGCATCCAAACGGCAGAATGAAATTAGAGGTCTGTGAGGAATCAAATGTCCAAGACACAAGCTGCAACACAGCAAATCTAATTTTCTTAGAGGCCACAGATGTGAGGAAGCGAGAAAAGGCAACAGCACCACCTACATCTGAAATCTGTCTAAAATGACTTGATGAACAAAGACTTTAGTGCTTCTGTGGGGCTGGGCATATCTGTAAATCAGGAGACGAGGAATGATCTGAACCAACACTCTTGTCTTCGAGCATTAAAATGCATGTTTAGTCTAGTGTTAGCTCAGCCTTGTGCCTTCATAACTGCTTTGATTTTCATTTGGCGAGTGTAAATATTAACACAAAGGCAGAGGAAGAGACAGGGATAGGATGCACAGGCAAATGCACAAATTAGAATCTGGCAAATAAACACGTAAAAAAAAAAACAACTTTAAATGTTTTGGAGAAACAGTGAAAAATCCATCATGCATAATACACAGGTATGTAAACAAATGATACAACACCTTCTCTTACTAAGCCCATAACTAGTTCTGTCTGAAGAAAACTTCTCTCAAGAGGAAATTAAACCCAGAACAGAAGCAGAGTACACACACCCACATGCAACACATGAATTAATACTGACTGTAAAACATTGTCTGTACATTCAGACACACTTAGTCAGCAGAGTTTTCTCTGCAGAGAGAAATTAGTCCTATTTATGGCATCTGTATCTGCTCACAGGTTCTACCAGAGTTATTAAAGGGATTACATGCACAGCTCAATACACGACCTGGCCACACATTTAGACAATATACTGTATAATACTACACATACACACAGAGAAACAACAGAGAACGCCTACACACACCTACGTGTGGAGTTGTGTAGTTTTCTGCTCCCAGCTGATATAAAATGGAATCTGCCAAAAACCGAACAATTAAAAATGCTTGTGTGTGACTGCTACCTGCAGCTATCATTAATACAGAACCACTGACATCCAGAGAATCTGAAAACACATTCTCACAGAGACACATGAAATTCCATATGCACTGCTACTACAGTATACAGCATGTCTATATATACACTACAAAAAGAGCACATACTATAGACACCTCTATATGTACTGTCAGTACAGTATGAAGGCAGCACCAGGACTCCTCTGCTTTGCACACAGACAAATTCACCAAAATGACAAATATCAGCCTGAGTCACCTCTCTCTTAACCTCCTGCATGCACCCACAGGTAACCACAGTACCACAGGAGAGGACATACTCCAGCCTCCATGCAGCGATATACGGACACCTCCATAAACCTTAAGCACACACACACACACACTGTACCAATATGTGTCACTCCATATTGCACTCATTCTCTCTCACGCTCACACACACTGAGTCAGGGAGTGAAGTAGCAGCCAGTGTAACAGATTGAGTGGTCACTGTTTTATAAGGTCTGGCAGCCAAGTCAATGGGCTGTACAAGCACAAGGAGAGGTCAGTTGAATGCTGAATGCATGTATGCTACCACACACACTCAAGCAGGCGTAGTATCTATGCATTCTCATTTTTAAGAGCAGTACAAAAAGGTACATTTAGCTCCCTGCTGCCTGCCACAGTATGTGTCTGATTGTGCTTAAATGATCCCAGCACTGATGAATGTACACTGGTGCATGGCTTTGAATAAAAAGTGACAGAGATGGATGGCTGCTACTGTACAGCACAGAAAGAGCCAGAGTGTGAACCAAAATGCATCACTAACAATTTATGAGTACTAGGAGAAAATGGGTGAGTACAGCTGGATGGAGGAAGGGAGAGAGTTAAAGAAAGATTGATGGATGGATCAAATGAGGACAGAGACAAGGAATCAAAGTGTTCAGTGGGAGTGGAGAGAGGGTTAGACAAACAGGTACTGAGTGCGAGAGTGGATTAGATGGAGTAATCAGGGAGAGGTAGAATACCAGAGAGCTTCAATGATGGAGGGACTGTCACTCTCCAGTGTGCTCCCTTTGAGTATTTCAGCTTGAAACCATTTGCAACATTGTAATAAGATGTCATAAATTAGATTCAACAAAGAACCTTGATGGTTGTTTTCCTCTTACGCCACAGCACCTCCTTGTGCCAGAAAAAATCAGAAGAAGAGACAAAGAAACAACTTTAAATAATATACAAAGACCTTTATGGTAAACGGTGGTCAACACAAAGCATCAGAAACATGTCTCTTCTTTGACCACTGTGAGCGCACACTGCGTGCAACAAGCTGCATAAAATCCCAAAGGGTTCAAACATCTTGTTTGTTTGTTTGTTTCTGAGGAGGACGACTACATTTCAAGCTAAAAGACATGCTTCTTCCTTGGAGGAAACTGGACAGTGGTCCACAAGAAGTACAAGCCTCTTGGGATTAGTGACTGCACGCCAGATTTCCGATTCAACTTACAAACAAAAGGAACAAGGAAGTCACATTCATTTCGGGGTCTTTATAGTCTTAATAGGAAGGTAGTGGCATGATTTCTCTGAATGCCTAGTGTTTGGTTACAAACCCTGCTGCTGACTAAACCATAATTTTTAGGAGCAGATGTGTGAAACCATAATTTTAGTAACAATTGTAGCCCAAAATAAAAAAACAAAACAACATGCAAAATAGTTTTGTTTCTGAACTATAACGCTATCACACACTTTAAATTAGGATTCCTTGTGTCCATGTTATTCTAATGATAACAGCCAGTGGGTAGTTTTTATTAGTTTGTTGCTGACGGCTACTTTATGAACGTCTTGCGCGACCTTGATTAGTCTTAAGCTGGCAGTATTAAAAACAACTTAGTGTCCTGAGTGTTTTGTATGTACACCATGTTTTCTGCTGGCACTGCACTTTGTTCAATTTGTTGTTTGTCTCAGTAGAGAAAGGTTTGGGATCCAAGTTGTTCTCAGAGCAGAGGCATTGCTACTGTGAACCCCTGTTGGCTTTTGAAACCATTGTGTAACAAATCTCTGACAAGCCTTGCTGTGCTCATTGTGACTGAAATATGGGTCAGCATCAGGTCATTTTATTTAGACTCTGTGTATGGTATGTGTGCCAACTTTAGAGAAAAGGCTGTTGGAGGCAAACTGTGATTCACTCATAATTATTGAAAACGTGAAAGGCACACAGGCAGCACGTGGCTTGAAATGGTACGCCATTTCAAAGTCAATTTAATCTTTCTGAAAATATCAGGCTAGTTTTTTCAGCTGTATTTATTTGCTGTGTTTTGAGAACCAATCACATGTTCAGTTCTATCGTGTTCCATTATAATGAGAAAGGGGAATACAAAATCTCTACGGTTAACGTCTCAGAATAAATCAGCAACTCACATAAATAAATAGCATTTGGTTTGTTGATAGCATGGAACAAACACACATCAGGTTAAACAACACCACAGATGGAATGATCTTTCCTTGTTAACTTCTATAATAACAGTGCTTTTGTTATGTTTGGAAATACTTTGATTTTTGCACAAAATGGCCCCTAAAGCATGACTTTCTACCATCAAGGCGTGCATACTTCCCCTGCCTCCTGCCAGTTATTGGACAGCTTTTATTCTTATCAAACATTCTGTAGTGCTTGCTCTGATGAAGCCTGCATGAATCTGAAGCTGCAGAAAAGTCCTTATTACTTGTGGAGCCTGCTCTTTATTTGCTGTTACTTTTGTACAAGGACATGCAGGTAAAAAATAAAAATATAAAAAAAGAACTTCTGGCAGATGAAAGCTAGAGCTGAGCAAAGCAAGACTTTCTGTCCTTGAACTGAAAGAAGAACCAACAAGTAAATGCCAGAAACCACGATTCGATTAGTCATGGAGAGAAAATAGCAACTGTTTCCTCAGATTTCTAATTAAACAGAACCCCTGCAGCCCAGCCTTGAGAAAAAAAACTGTTAAACCTCCACTCTGTACAACTTCCAGTGGTCATCGGGTCTGTGCTCTGATCACATTTAGTCTATCTTAAAGTCACTTCCTTTCAAGGCTTTTATTGCAAATCCCACAAGAAAACAGCAATATTGATAATTTACTGTAAACTATACACAACGCCAGCCATCTCCCTGATGTCCAACCAGACAGAAAGCAATGCATGATGGGTCATAAAAGGTCCAGAGGCAGTGTAATGTGACACAAAGCTCTCCAGCTTTATGTGTGACGTGCACCACGTAGCAGAGGGAACATAACAAATCAATTGTACCATCAATGGTACTGACCTGTTAAATGGCGATGTCTGGTTCCATTAGTGTGTGTGTGTGTGTGTGTGTGTGTGATGCGTAACTAAAAGGTGACTTTCAGACGAACTGTAGTTTATTGTTTAGTTTATTACATGTTTGCCTTTACATCCATGCAAATGTACTCTTAAAATACTTTAGTCAACCTTTTTTTGACTACTTAGGCTCATTACCCAAAGTCCTACATGACTGATAAAGTATTGAGACCAAAGTTTGGTCTTGGTCCACCTTCAGACAAACTCAGATACAGGTCAACTGAATAACACAGCATGGACCAAAGACATCTAAAATGAGCAAAAAAAAAAAAACAAGACGAGGAAGGTCACTGAGTCTGGTTGTAAAGTGTACATCAATTTCAAACATCCAATGGAACATTTGAGAACTTGTTTACAGCTAAAGCACTGCAGTCAGAGCTGATGCTGAATGCTGGACAGTGCCAGTCCGGTAGAGCTCATAAACCAGAGTATACATTGCTTTTTTGAGAGACAAGGAGCAGGAAACACATACTTCAGTGGAAATATATAGCACCCTGCTAGCTGTTATGGGACAGGCTTTGCCAAACCTGCTACTGTAGGTTAAGGCATTGTAAGAGTGTACTAATCACTCAGCAAAGGAGGCAATTAGGCAATGCATCAGGTGGGTGCTAAATAAAACGGGTGGCAAAAACTTGTCACGTCTTAATTTTCGTTAAAATTAATTAATTCGAGAAAATTCAGCAGAAAGTCACAATAGAAAAGGGAGGAGGCAACTTTAGTTTAAAGCAAGACTGAAGTTTTGAAAACAGGAGTGCTATGAAACAGAACATATACTGCAGTGCTGACTGATCCATTTTTCCATTTTCTGTCTAATACACAAGAAAAAGCAAAACCATTTAAATGTGCTACACACATCAACTTTAGAGGCTCACAATTATGCTACATAAACAGATCCTACAATACATATCCCTCCACTCTATTGTCATCTGAGCATCACCGTTGCTGGTTTGCTTCAACTGAAGCTTCTTTCATTTCTGTCCTCTCCAGTGGGGATTGGAGTTAATCTGGTGCCAAGATTTTTTGTAATCTGATCCAATTCCCTTTGAGACTTGCAACACACACAAGTCTCATCCGATTCATGGCTGATACAAGCACAGAATAACACAAACGCACACACTCACAAATAGATCAGCTCCATTTCAGTGGTGCCACCTCTCTAATCCTTTTGCTGCAGGCAGCTGCCAAAGCAGTGGCGCTCACCCACCCAAACACACAACCAAAAAACACACACAGGCACAAACATATACTGTAATGGACACATCACATACATGCCTGCAGGCACATGGAACTCATGACCATAATGAACAGAAGCATGTGTACGCCCACACACTCACACACAGTCCTACATGCACCCACACTTTCATATACATCCCAGAATCCCTCCTTCCAGTTTTCAATTCATGTGCTCATCCCTTGATTCCAGCAGCTCCTCAACTCTATTACTTATTTCTTCCTCCCTGCTTGTCCATGTTCTCACTTCTACTCCCGTTTAGTTAAGAATCAGGTCATACCAGCACCTACTTCATATCCATTATCTACCACTTACAGCTTCATTTTATGTCAAATCAAGTGCAAGGCACGAAGATGTTTGGTCATTAACACAAAAAACAAACAAACACCTTCACAGATCAGTGGGGGGGGGCAAAACAATAATCAATTGATACTAATTAATATTCTTTTCGGGGAGGTTTTTAATCTTTCCAAGTATTTTTTTTCCATGTATTTCATTCTGAAGAAGCACAAAGATGATGTTGAAATGTCCCCATGTGCTGAGCCTGGTTATTAGTATTACATGTTGCACACTTAGGATTTCAATTTAGGACTAGATTAACCAAGGCAAAATGTGTTTGCCACTGTGGACCTGTGTGACATTTCAATTCTGAAGGGCTTACACCGTCCTCCGGGCAACAACAGCAGTGCTGATGGTTACAGACATTTTACACGGAAATTAGAACATATATAGAAAGGTTTATTAAATGTGGTTTAAAGTATTATAAATTTTCCTTGCCACGAGAAGTTTGGTAGAGAGAAAAACTGGATACAGTAAATTTTTATGCTTTAAAAACTAACATGCTCCTTGACACACAGAATTTGTGGATGAGTAAAACCTACACAGAAAAAGGTCACAAATCTGCACCTACCAGATGTCATGTTTACTTTATTTTACTACCTAATGAATGCTAATTGTATCCTCTCTCACTAAAGTCAAAAGCCAGGTGACTTTTTTTTTAATGTGAAAGGGCTTACGATTAGCAAAGAAAATAAAAGTTTTATTAGTGATCATCCTCTGCTGCCATGTACACATTTTATGCAGACCCATCTGACACTTGTCAAGACATTTATGTGGACCAAAGTGCTGGTTCAGTCCATCCACAGGCCCATGTAGCAAACAAGACAAATTTACTGAAACATAACTCAAAATCTGTGGGTTTTTTTTTATTATGCCAAAAACAGTGGTCTGGTCGAATTCCGATCTTCACATCAAAGGAGAGGTCAGAGGTTTGCTTTGCAACTACATCAGGTTCAGACTTAATGATAATCTCAAGGACCTTTTAGCATCCTAGCTGAATGCCAAGACAGAAGGTCAGAGCCAGGTCCTTCACTTGGAGACATGTGTCTTTATTTATAAGACCGCTCCAAAGCCAAATACCTTCCCTTAATCTGGGTGTTTTTTTCCCCCAGTGGTAGATAGTGAGTGAGTACAAGAAAAAAGTGAGTGCAAGTGACTTGCAAGATGGTTAGAGTTGTAGAAGTCGCCTAAGAGTAGAAAACATATGTGAAACCACTTTTTCCTAAATGTGAGGCACTCATTTCTGGGGCAGCTTCTCTCTGTCCACTGCCCTCTTATCCTTCCCTTTGCTTTTTTTCCTTCATCCCTTTTCTTCTCTTTTTTGACTCCAGCCATGTAGAGTAAAAAAGAAAAAGTTATTTTCCCAACTGACGTCTCTCCCTCTGTGGCACTTGTACTTCAGTCCACTTTCATCACTCTCTTCTTCTTCACCCTTTATGGTTATCAGGCCTTTAGAAACTAAGTCTTCCCTTTCCAAAAAGTAAGAAAACTCACTTTTAAAAACCACCAGGAGTGACTAAGGGCTCAAAATGCCAGGCAGATGGCAGGAGATCCATGGACATGGCAGAGGGACAGCAGAATAGAGGGAATGAGGGAGGGTAGATGGTGAATGAGGCAGATGGCTGGACAAGGAAAAGCATAAGGGAACAGTGAGGACAGAAAAGAAATACCTTTAAACAAAATCAAAGCAGTACCTGTAGATTTACAGGAGGAGAACCTGACAGCGTCAGAAAAAGATATGTGTGATGTAAGAGTGATGAAAGGAAAGGCCACAAGGAGAAACAGAGTTAAAAGCTGACATGCTGTACATGATATATTGCTGAGGAACTGCAGCGAAGATGACAGTTTAGAGAAACACAAGCGGTTTCAGGGTATGTAACATTTGTCTTTCTTCAGCTATCTGTTAGGTAAACAGCTACTTATCATACAGTCATAGGTGTCAGCCATATAAATGTTCACTTTATTAGGATAGCTCCACTATCCAGTATCCAAGGTTTTAAAAACACCTCCTCAATAGCAGTCATCAGCATAACGGATGAGCCCCATGCATCAAGTTCATCATTGTTTGCTATCAGACATCATTTTTAGTGAAAAACTGAAATGGTCAGTGTTCTCTCAGAGCCACAAGACTCCATTGACAAAAAAATGTTGCTGCTGTTTGTGTTAGTGTGTGTTACTATGTTACTAAAATGTTCATTTGGATCTAAATTACTGTGTTAAAGCACCAAAGGTACGTAGAGCAGCACCTCAGTTGTTGTCAACAGAGCCTGGTGTCTTATTAATTATTTCATGGCCTCAATTTTTGTCTGAAAAACTGTCTGAGTGGTTATAATATTATAAATGGATTATGGACCTGGTAAGTATAAATTTCCAAGATCACATTGCTACACCTTTGGTATTATCACTCACATGCAGCATGTAAAGTTTCAGATGTGCCTGTGAACCCAATGGAAGCTGTGAGGGCAGCAGACAATAGTGTAATGGGAGTTGTACATAAAGTGGAAGCAATGCAGCCATAAAGTGCACACACAAAGACGGAGGGGGAGGGTGAAGGGAAAGGCAATACAGACAGATTTTAAATCAATACAGCCACAGAAGATGCCTAACAGGAATTTACAGTCCATATGTGGACACACGGCATTGTGGGATCATAAAATCTGATGTTTCCTATCAATTAATTTAAGGAAAAGACATCAAAGTGCAAAGTGCAGCCATAACTTCAGATGTACTGAAAGGATAGAGACAGAAAGGAAGACTCATCCCAAAATAACACTGCACGGTTCACAGAAAGCTTCTACAGGCTGACTCGCTGTCAGCAAGGCAACCAAAACTGTCACATTTTATGACATGGAAAAATAAACTGCTATACAGTGAGAGTATGTGTGTGTGTGTGTGTGGATAGATTTCAGGTTGTATGGCACATACTGTTTTTCTCTTCTTTTACTTTACCTTTTTGGCCATATAACCTTTACCTGTCCACTGTGTTTCCCATAGCATCTCTATTGCCTTCAAGTTTCCTGCTGAAATCTCATGGCTCCAACATTGGCCTTTTATGAAATGTCACCAACAGCTGACTTCAACATTTTTCTCATTGGAAACATTAACTCCACAGGGCATAACTGCCCATGAACCCACTGCTTGACATGAAGAATTATGAGCTATATTTACCCCTTTACTTTAAAAAAATGTGTATTTCATTACCATGACATCTAACAATGGGCTCTCTTCCATCTTTCTTTCTTGCTTTTTGTGATATATGAAGCCATGACATTTGATAGGTTTCTTTCTGATTCTCTGGCCCATTACTAGTCAGCCTTTCTCTCCCTCCGTTTGCTCACTACAGTTTCAATCTACTCCTCTTCCTACTGCTGAACCTGCCAGCTCTCCATTTTCTAAATGCGCTCATGCTGGTATGACTGTGTGACCAATGTACCTGTGGTAAAGTGCCACTTTGGCTGCTCCACAGTATAGGTTTAAATGTTACTAGAAAACATGCCATTCCATTGCAGGGCTGCAAATACCTTCAGGTACTTTGAAAAGACACAGATGAATCAATATTTAGTGCACCAATAAAACAAAAATGGAACAGGGCTTCAAGCAAACAAAACATTGTTCTTTGAAAAGGGGCTCTGAAAACAAAGCGCTGCATAAACAGATTACGTAATATATCTTGCACTGGACATCACCAATAGTGCAGCATCGTATCCAGAAAACCACTGGAGTTGACAAACACTGGGAATCCTCTGCATTATGTTTCTTTTAATGTAAACATTAATTTGTTTGAAAAGTTATATATGAATGGCATACACACAGGAAAAGCAACTGAAGTAACGCATGTTAGTAAAAGGCCCTGTCATCTATGACATGAATGAATGTGCATGGAACTGACTCTGTTCTGCTTCAACCTGGAATCTCATCATTTAAAAAGAAATATAATATAATATATAAAACTTTCACATTTAGGAATGCTAATGGCCATTCAAATTAAGCTAGTGATTGCACAATTCATCATGTAATCAGAAGTCTGCAATAAATTACATTTTCTCAGTCATCCTTTTTTAATGATGCCTGCCAAATGATTTTGTAGAGCTAAAGACAAACCCAGGGACGCTTGAGACTTTATGAAACTTTACAGCCCAAAAAAAGGCACGTGGTCTGTTCAAATAATGCTCACGCTGTAAGGTCAAAATGTTAACAGTCTTACTGGCAAAATCTCTCTTTACCCCTCCAACCTGAATGCACCCACTTTTCTTAAGTCCCTCCTTTCATATTTTACTTACACCCTGCTACAGTTTAAGGTGCCTCCATAATCTGTCTTTTCAACTCACCAAGCCTCTCCCACTCTCCACTTATCCCTCATCCCAAACCTTAATATCAGGCATTATTCCTCATTTTTGTATATGTCAGCTAGTCATACCTCCTTCCTCTCTTCCACTTTGCTTTTATTTCACACTCAGTCCCAAATGTCTCTCACTCTGCCCTCAATCACCCTTCACTCTGTCAGCATTTAATGGAAGCATAATGAGCTTGTTGTCTAAAAGGTGATGAGAAGAAGGAATGAATACAGCTGCTTAATGATCAAAGAGCACAGTACAATACACACAACTGGACAAAGGAGGGCACACACGCATATACACAAATATAAGCAGGGATAATAACACACACAGATGCAAACAAAGATTAATGTTTGCCCATGCAAAGAGGTGTGCCACTAAATCACACACACAAGCCATCTATCCTCAGTGGAGATACACATTTAGTAACTAAAACCTAAAATCAGCCCCAAATGCTATTTTTTCCTGCTCCTTGCTTCCTCACTTCAAGTATTCCTTCCTTCCTCTGCCGCCCACTTCCTCCATCTGCTTCCCCATCCCCCTTTTCCTCACTCATTTTCAATATTTCCAAAAGGTAGTCAGGGCAAAAATGGGTTTTCTACTTCATAAGACTGCAGTTGTGTGCAGCTGCGCGAACATTTTTCAGTGTGCCCCTGTATGTGTGTGTGTGTCAGCCTGAGATGTGCCTGTATTCTGTGTGACAACACCCACACTACAGCACTTGACACAGCCAGAGGCAGACACCAACTGGAGAGAGAGAAAAGGGATGAAACAAGGGAAGGAAAGAAAACAGCAGCAAAAACAACAAGGAATTGCAATGTGTCTAATTATGTATATGTGAGGTGTTTATATGTAGGCATGTGTGTGTCGATCCATTTCCTTGTTGAGAAATGTGTTGTGTACACTGTATGCATTCTAAACAGCCTATTATCGTGTGCCTATAGGCGCCAAATACACTTTTCACATCCCCTTCCTTTGTTGGGATACTTTTGTGAATTCATGTTTATATTTGCATCAGATTTTTTCTTGTATTTATCCAACAGCTAAACAACAGCAAGCCTAAAATGTGTTTTTCATTCCACAATTACAAAGAAGTACACAAAAATTTGTAATGTTGTATATGTTTTAGGGTTGATATAAAGCCATGTGCTGCATTCCCTTTTAATCCATTGTTTAATCAGAATCAGCCAAGAAGAAGAAGAGAGTGGGTGAGAGATGAGAGCGGACGAAGACGGTGAAGCACGTTGACTGAAGTTGTGTACACATACATTATTCTATGTGCATAATAAGGAAACTATACTAAACTGGGGGAAGTGCTGATGCCAGTAATCTACACATCTGCACACTTTATTAACTGCTCTTGCTTATTTAAGGAAAGATGAAATCTGAGAGAGAGAGAGAGGGAGAGAGAGAATTCTCTTTTCCAAGGCTTCTCTACAATGGAGTATAAAGGCAGCCATTTCTACTTCCAAACTCCATCCAAAGCTGGACCGAAATAGTTAATGAGGTTGAAAGGATATTCAAACAAGGAGAAATGACTTTCCTTCTGATCGTGCAGTTAATAGAGTAAACCTCAGCGTTTAATGTAAAACTTAAGCATCATGTAGTAAGGACAGACTGCATCGACCTAATAGCCCTCCTAGTGTGTAAAGGGAACATATAGAGGATGAAATATTCAGTGGTTCCAGTCTCACTCAACACTAACAAGGACAGTAAAAACAAAAACTAACCCACCACAAATCACAATAATTTCCTTTAAATTCTCAATAAACAGCTTCTGTTATGCAGACTGAAAGTAGAGGTGGATGCATTCACTCCAAAATGCATTGTTCTCAATCTAACTCTAAAATAAATGTATTTAAATGTTAAAATATTTTAATCCTAGGTCTGTTTTGGCATAAAGAACACTGCTTGCTGAGTAGAAAACGTCTTGAGTATTATTATTGTCCCAGTCTAAACAGTGCAGTTAAAGTACATCTTGACAGCCAACATTTGTTCGTGTGGTGTGGCAATAGGCAGGTGGAATAGATAGGGTTGTAAACATCAACTTAAAAAGGAGCTACTGTGGACAGCAGGCCTAATAGCAGAAGTAGTGAATTACAACCTCTTATCATATACTTCTGTTACTGTCCTTGCACTGAGCAGCCTAACATCACTCCTCCTTTGCTGCTTGTTGTTTTAAACAAGACTATTACAACACACATAACATCTATTCCACACCTTCTTTATTTTGCATGAAACCATTTATTTATCCCACACAATGATGTAAAGCAGCATCAGTGAGCCAGTATTCACACAGGACCCATTATTAATATGACATGTGTGTGAGTACATGCCATCATTTTTCTATGATTGCCTTTGGTGCCACTGGAGCTTTACATTGCCAGTGTTGTTTTATGGCTAATGCAGACAAATATGTCTTTGTTTGGCTTTTATGTAGAATGGTCTTCTAGGTCAGGATAGTTTTGATCTCACCAGAGTAAATCCAACATCTCTGAATATTTTTGTAAGTATTAATCAAAATGAAAATGAGCTGCTTCATTCTGCACTTTCAAGACAGTAATCTGCTGCTGTACCCAGCACTGCTGTGATCATTTATTATTCATAAGCACTTACTTTTCACTTTTCTTTAGTGTTATTGCTGCACATTGTGACATAAAAAGTGACACTGCTTGCTTTCTGCATCCTCCCACCTTTTTTCTCCCGCATCCTTTACTCCACCCTTCCAACCTTTCCTTGGCTCTAATTTCAGAAAGCACAGTTGGCTTGAGTTTCCACCCCCCAGCTGCCAGAAAGAATCAATACCTCCCCTCCTTTGTCTTCCCCTCACTTCCTCGTGTCTCAGTCCCTGCATTGTCTGAACACCACACTTGATTTCTGTATGTTTTTTTTCTTCAGAGTCTCTTTTTGTTTCATTGCTTTATCTGCTCCAGACTCCTTCCATACCTCTCCCATGTCCCTCCATCTTTGCCTGCCTCTCTGTGGGATTCTGTTCCCAAATAGGTTTATGTGCTCATCTAAGCACACACATACATACCTGCAGTCATAACCAGAATCAAGAAAACGGTCAGTTCCAATAAACCAGACTTAAATTCAATTTACAAATGCAGGCGGAACTCACAGACGTGAGCAGCCTGCTAGCGTGCAGATACATGCCATAGATGCTTAAAATAGCATCCATCCAATCACAAGTGCCAATGTCACCCTGACATGCAAGACTCCTGCACTACTTTATGCATGCTACATTACACAGAGCACAGCAGAATCTGCACACACTGTACATCACACACACACACTTCAACCAAACTTAAAGAAAAGACTAGAGAGATCAGAGGAAACGGTCTGTGTATGAAATAATAAAAATAAATGCTCATGTAGGGTTTCTGATGCCATCACATATGAATTACTTTTGTTTCATCAAGGGTGTTGTGCTCCTACTATGTTTGGCTTTCACAACACTTGCCAATCAGTGTGCAGCTCTAAAACATATTATTTTAATATCTTTATATTCTTTTTTTTTTAAAAATCCAGACACTGGGCGTTTACTGTACTTTCATGATGACTAGTTTTGGATTTAATGACTGGTTGACAAAAGTAAAGTAGGTGTATTCATAAGCTTTTGCATACTAATAATCGGCATATCTTTGCATGTAATGTTAGTGTTTGTGGTAATAATTTGATTTGTTTACACATCTATTCAACACAGTGTGGTGCCACATTTTACTAATCTAACAAGTAACTAGAATCAACACAACAACATTTACTTCTAATGAAGTAATTTCCAGCCGAGGATTTGAAAATGTAGTTAAAGAAACATATTCATTGAGAAAGGCTTTGATAGTGAATATAGAAAAAAAGTATTTGACGTTTCGGGTAATGCAATAAAGCCGTGTGGGTTCTAAGTACAAACTAAGACAAATGGAGAAAGGCAAAAAGCATGTCAGAATATTAGTAAATTAGTAAAAATAAATGACAGAAATTGACTGACGCATGAGCTCACGGGGAAAAAGAGTGAAATATTTTTTCCAAATGGTTGTTTTTCTGATTTAATATGTAAGCATTCTTTTAGGAAAAAACATGCTGAAGTGAAAACTGGGACTAAACACACAGAGACAGATAGAGGCAGGATGTTTGTAGGTCTGTAAGTAGTAATAATGTTTACAGTACACTGACCACCTCCAGAGAGGAAGTGTCAATTTGTGAGCCCCTCCTGCGTGTGTGTTTGTGCATCTACAGGGGCCACGATTCGTCTGAGTCAGAGCGTGTAGTCTCTTCACTCACCGTCGCCATGGTGATTGACAGCAGAGCTAATTCCACGTTTAACACCCTCTGCGGATTGACAGACGTGTTTGTGCACACAAACAGAGCTTTACGAAAGGACATGAAGTAAAGAGACCTGAAAAGCCACACCACACAGCACCAAAGAGATACACTGAAAAGAAGCATTTAATGTCACAGACACAAAGAAGGTGCACTAATTTAAGGTGCAACTTGAATATATACAGGACCCTCTGTCCTTTGCACTACCTCTAAACTTCTATAGTAGTCATTTCACTTCAGATGGTGTGCTGTTTATTTTCAATTCCCTGTTATCATGTTATACTAGTATGCAAACAACTGCACACAAATACATTACTTCTCCACAGTTCTTTAACACAACCACAAATTCTGCCTCTCCTCAGGTCATCTCTTAGATTTATGCTTTCTCCTCTCTGCAAATTAGAATTTTCCCCTCTTTTTGTTCCATGAGAGCGCTCCTAAAAAGTCAATACTATCTGCAACCTTTTAGCCAAAAAAAATCTAGATCCTCCCTACCCCCTTCAAAAAGCATACCGACTAGGTAAAACTAGACCATACACAATGTGAAATACAACTCATTTGTCAACCCTCTTCTCCCTCATAAGTATCAGAATTAAATTCCTAATTACAGCTGCACATAATATCTGTCAGTAACACTGCCTCCTCCGTGTCCTTAAGGTTAAACTGATAAATATACCATGAATCAAAAATGGCAGAGGGTGAGGTCTGGCTGGTATTAAAGTCACCTCCAGATGCACACCTGCTTGTCTTTCCTCTCACACACACACTGTGACAAATGTTTAGCTAATTAGATGGATAGTTTGGTTGCTCACAGACATTTAAAGTGAGCAGGCATGCATACTAAAATAAGGTGTGTCTATTCTTTAGCTAACAACCATTCCAAGAACAGTTAGCTCCTGCTCATTTTGATGTTACATGTGCTGTGTAAGACATGTTTTGCCCTTCACACTTGTGGTCTGAAGTTTAAACTGTGGAATCAGGTGAATCCAATTCATTACAGCAGCTTAAAATGCTTAATCATTGCAGATCACAGACTTGTGTTTTCTCATTTGCTCATACTCCTTCACAGCACTATTTCTGCCAAACTCCAGTCATGATATCGAAGCCTGAAAAGAGTCCCAGAGTGTGCTGCCAAAACTGCAACATCAAGACAGCTCCAAGATTCACTGGAAAAAGCCCAAAGCGTGGGTGAAACGGTGCAGCACAATAAAGAGGAAAAAAATAAAACGTTTATAAAATGGCCACTTGTATTACTATATCTGGACACAAATAGAATTTTCCACGTGAAAAGAAAACCACAAGAACAACTTAAAGACATTATGTCCTCAGAATGGATTATACATTTAAAAGCCAAAGTGTTTAAACTGACCTGACTAACTCATTCAAATAAAGGCAAAAGGGATCATTGACACAATGCAAACACAAAGAATGAGATTCAAATGTATAGATAAATAAACTGAGAACACAAAGCCCCACATAAAACTTTTGTAAATACAGTGTTTTCAATGGAGGAATCATTTTTTACAACAAAACTGTTAACATCTCAAAACTACCACTGATCGAGACTGTAGCACCTTTCAACTTGTAAGGCTGACGTGTTTGACCCGATGGCATGCACACTTTCACACTTCCATTTCACAAGATGCTCAAACTCTTCAGTAAGAACAGGACATTCAATGTAGACAGACTTCCTGCCCATCTAGCAAAACCACATTTCAGTCAAAGTCAGCTTTGTAAATGCTAAAGGGGAATTAAGAATGTAAAAAGGTGTCACATGTAATGCACATTGTGTAAAAAGCACATCTGCTCATTTTGTGACAGTACTGTGGAGCATATGTGCAGTAAAACTATAGCTCATTTGTGCACATATGCCTCTGTTTATACACAGCACATAACTTTTGATGACTGAGCCCAAATGCAGGTATTAAACCTCAGTTCCTGTAAAGACAAATGTCCTCCAGTCCACTAAGACTGCTGGATACAACTGCAGATATACAAAAAAAAACACAACACGCACACACATTGAAGAGGTATTTAAAAAGCCTAAATGATTATATTATGCAGCAAATGGATGAATGAGCAAACAAAGACATGTCCAATCAGCAGGCCAATCATTTTGATTATTAAGATCTCAGTGCTATATGAGATGCATCATTCATCAAAGTAATCAAGACTGGCTGGGATACTGCATGTGTCCTCCCTCTGAAAACAACCAAGTGTCAACATGACAACCAGACAATCAGATAGAGAGAGAAAAAAACCCTGTATACAAAATCAGCTGTTTGAACTGCAGATAACACATAACAGCATACTGGGACATTTAACAAGTCCACTGATTTGTTTATGAGGTCTGGCTTGCTTGATATCCACTCTGAACTTGAACCATTTTCGCTGAGAGCTGAAGTAACTTACTGCATCTGTCAGCGTTGCCAGGGAACTTTGTTCTCAGAGACATTCTATCAGTAAGTTCAAAGACAGAGCTGTTCCCTGGAAGACTCAGATAGAGGCTGATAATGGAAGATGGGTGATGCGTGCAGATGGCAAGATCAAGGGGGACAGAAGGGCAGCCCTATGGGGCCACCATTAGGATCAGATAAGAGGCAGGAAATAGCAGGTGTGTGAAAGAGTCGGAGAAAAGAAGGTAAATGTGTATACACTGCAGCTAAATATTCTTCTATTTTGGGCTTATCTCACTCTAAACACACTGAGGTGTGAGATCTTCAAACAAAATTCAACATAAAACAAAGGCAGCCAAAATAAACATACAAAAACATGATTTAAATGATAATTCTATTTAAGTTAAAAGCTTATCTCATGGCAATATCACAAAGGGGAAAAAAGCTCCTTGTGCCACTGCCTAATTAGAGATCAGTCTCCAACATCGCCGTGGGGGAATTTTGGCTCAGTCTTGCTTTACTGCACACACAGGTTCATTTGGTGAAATTTCCAAGTATACAAAGTGTTCTTACAAGGGACTTGTGCAGACTTAAGTATGTATGTGCAACAATGTGCAATGTGCATACCCATTGACACAAATACGATAGCAATTTCATTTCTAGTGCACTATGCCATTACTAAAGTGAAAAAGATCAGACAAAATGAATGCTTAAAAATGTTTTCACAGAAACAGACTATGTTGTCCTCTTTTAATGGATGTGTTTTGTGTGTGGGCCATACTTGTATGCCAAGACACATGTGCTGCACATATGCACCACTGTCTATAAGAACCACAAGCACTAAACTGAAATGTTTAATGCTCACTCTTTTACACCTACATGCACAGGCTTTGACAAATATACACTTCCATTAATAATCCCAAACTAAGAACCAAAGTTCATCCTCAGCATTTCTAAGCACCTGATGTGAGAGCTGGGTTCAGCTCAGAAGCAGAAGCCTTCATTGACTGAAAGTGAAATGCAGTCACAACACATAGCAGTGCAATGCAACGAGGGGAGGGAGAGGGATGGAGAGAGGGAGGAGGGGGAGGATTTGGAACAGGAAAAATGAAAAGTGAGGCCAGAGAAAGTGAGACCCCTGGTGATAATCTGCAAATGCTGCAGGTTTGCTTTAGCTGCAAGTAGGTTTGTATACATGTCTCTACTACATTTTCTATACTATACCTGGCCCCAAAACTATGCACCTCTCCCGTTAGCACAGACCAGCTTTTAAATCGTTACTCAGAAGTGACAATACTAGGATTAAGCAATTCTTAACAAGTAACAATGCATAGATTTCTTTCACATCTGTGAGGAAAGATTGATAAATTCACAGCTTATTTAACTACCTCAAAATGAAGACCCTCAGTTTTCACCATTTTGGTGATTTTGCAGTTGCAACTGGAGACAACGTTTTGGATCCAAGACAAAGACGTGGAAAAATACATGTGCTAGGTTTGCTCAAACCACCATAGCTTTACATCTGTGATAACCTGTATGATGTGCTTACCATGTGATGTGCTTACCATCATGTCCACTACATTACAAATTGTAAACATTTCCTTGGGTTCTATGTTGCACATAATGAATTGCATATTAAGCTGTGTATAGATCCATGAGTTGAATTATTGAAATTCAAGGTTAGGTAAAGAACAGGAAGTATGCAGCTCTGACACAGACAGCAGCTCTCAGTGGTGATGGATGTGGAATATGTCCTCGCACTTAAGTCACTTGTTGTCTCATCCAGAGCATCAAATGGATATGCGCATGAACATGAATGCATTGTGTATTCCTGCTGGTACCAGTCATTTAAAGAGCTACATCACTCTTTTTTCAAATGATAATATTCAGGGAAACGTCATGGACAACAGTTCGCCTCTCCTGCTCTTAAACACACACAAGGGGAGCACGGTTTATCACTTCAAGCCGACGAGCCGTTATGATTACTGCAGGGGGAAAAAAAGGCTCACTACCACAGCAAGGTCACACCACGAGTCTCACATAAAGTTTCTATCACTTCCTCTTACATAACCATCAAGGTCATTTCTATAGCAAATCACCGTCCATGTCTCTACCATCTTCACTTCTATCCATTCCTCAACCGGGCCATTACCTAAAAAGGCCATTTCTTGAAATCTCCCCTGAGAGATGAGGCTTGACTTCTAAGTGATGCTGTCATAGTTGAGCCAACTTGTCAGCCATCGTGAAGTCAGACAAATTATTTTAAAAAAGGCTAAACTCAAGGTTTTGTCCAAGCAAAGAGCACACTGGTAACAGCAACAATAGATAACTGTTGAAATACTCTAAAACTCTTCAAACACTCATTTCCAGAATTGCATTTACTATGGCTCCATTTTTTCCCCATTTTCAAATAGCATTTTTATTTTCAGAGTTTGGCATAAGCACTAATTTCCTCCTCATTTGAATCGCAGGTAGGTAGCACATTAAAAATTCCTGGTGATAGTCCAGTTGTTGCAGACCAATTATAGACAGAAAAATCAGCAGCACTGGGAATTTGCTCACACTTCCTAAATACAACCCAAACCACTAAAATCCTTGCCAGGAAAACTGAGCTGTTTCTCCAGTCTGTGAAATCTTTTTAACAAGTGGTCAAAACTCTAACACTGCATATTCAACATGCTGTGTTACCTGCACTGACAACATGGAGAAAATACTGCTTCCTACAGCCTGAACATCAGGCTGCAGCCACATTAATAATGTAGAATATTTTAACACAGGACTATTAATTTTGCAGTCAGTGATTAAAAAATGATTAAGTAGGGGTTCCGCCATAAAACTTTTCTTTATATTTATTTATGTTCATTTTTTCCTAATTTAATGAAAAGTGTAGTTAACCTGGACCTTGGGGAAAAGACTGCACGACAATAAGACAATAAAGGAGCGACAGGAATAGTGGATGCCACAAAATGGCCTTTGTGGCTGACTATTATTTACTTGTGAAAAAACACAACCATACCTGTCTGGCAAGGTTGACGGCATCAGCGTGAAGTCGGTCTCTCAGATGAGGGTCCAGTTGGAATGCCGGTGCGATCTCCACAACCTTCAAAACAACAAGTCTTTTATTACACTGAATCAAAATGCACAACACACACAATGCAAGAGTAACAACCAGCTTTACGATATACACATACACACACACTTAGGAGGTCTAAATGTTTATTGGCTCTAATAATTCATTTTGACACATTTGTTGGAATCTGCATTAAAATGTGCAACTAAATTAAGACACAGTTCTGATTCATTTAGGCTGCTGCTGAGCCTGGAAATCTGCCTCTCCTAATTCTCTTGGGCATTCATGCTGCTTTAACACAGCAGATATCAAACAGATTTATTATTGTAGCACTGGAATAAATGTTTCATTTAAACCTCATTAACAGTACTTTAAGATAGAGTAGTTGTTAATTTTGAAAATTTATGCCATCGTACCCTGGCAGCCCTGTCATGTCAATGATGTTGCATTATTCATGGCATCTGAACAGTTAGTAGCCACAAACATAATTGATAAAACTTGGAAAAATGCCATAGCAGTTATTGTCATTAAAATTTGTGTCATCTTCAGTGTTTGGTTAGGTTTAAAAAACATCATGACGTGCTTTAGAATCAAGTCAAATACAGACTAAATTCTCCATTTTATTGGTTAGCAGTGTGATGACATCCGTTTATTCATGTGAACAAACGGTCCCGTATCTGACCTGCATTATTTCTGTGTATAGCTCATTAGAACAGAAAATATCAAATAGGTGGAGGGTGTTTAATAGCTAATGATTAACAGTCTGTTGGCTTAATGAGGATTGGCTGTTAACCAAAACAGTAAAGCTGGGGCAGGACAACAAACAAAATAATATGCTGAAAGATGCTAAATGCTCCATAAAGCTAGCTCTGTCATTTCCTGTGTACAGTCAAAAAACTGCTTGAGCTTTGAGTGAGTACTGTAACTTTTTCCGCTTCACATAGCAAAACAAAACAAAAAAAACAGTAATTCTATATGCTTTACTACAGCCTGACAATCAGCTTCTATTTGGCCTGGCTGCAGCTGCTGGAGGAGGGCGGGGTTCACCACGCTGGAAGCTGATCTATTTCATTCCACTGTATCAAACAAGTCAACCCATCCCAAGAGAAATACGGAAATCAGTTCAAAACAACGTGACCCGTGTCTGATTTAAAATGAATAAAAACCACGAGAACTCAATTAAATTTTTTTAATCAAATCTTATCCTCTCTCCAAGTATGAATAGCACTTCCACGACATAGAGAAAACTAAAAATATCCCATCAGCAGTCTACCATCCCAAATCTATTTCAACACCCCATGATTCTTGTTTCTGAGATTCAAAGAGATCTTAGATTAAGGGCAAAGGCAGATTAAGCCTCGTAGAATCAAAGAGCAGCAGCACTGGCATGAACAGAGCCACTAATATGATTACCATCTATAATTTGATTAAAGGGAGAGGAAGAAAGTGAAGAAAACACACGATTAAAACTGCTCTGAAGTGACAATATGTAATGAAATATTATGCATGTTAATCAGCCTTCTCTGATGAACACATTGTTATATTGAGTGACATTTAGCTGACAATTTCTGTTCTCCCTTTCAGGTGGTTGTCAGATATTTTGTTTCTTTGACAATTAGGCGATTACTTCAATAAGAAAATTAGCTCAGGCAAATTGGCGAGAATCAACACTCAGTTGCTCCGAGTTGACTTATTGGGAGGATTGCGTTGTTACCCTGACTCGCATTCAAACTGCATTAGCGGTGGCTAATGTTTATTGGAATTCAATCCTCCTTCCCCCTGATGCTCTAAGCATTCATACCTATGCTATAATAACCATTGTCATAATCAAAGTGGTAATTAACTTATTTATTAATATTATGCTTAATTGGCCTGTTTGCATAAATAAAAAGACATAAAACACTGAGGCTGTTTGAACGTTTAGCAGACGCTGGCGCCTGCAGTTGTGATTCCTGCTTATGACCTTTGTTTCACGCCCGCCTACCATTACCGTCCACTTTATGCTAATCTGCCTAATGCTAAAATGGCATGAAGATAATAAATAAATTCAAACATTAAGTTGGGTCTGATGAATTTTAAAATGGGGACTTCACCTTTTGGTGTCTCCGCTGAATGGAGCAGTCCCTCTCGTAGAGGTGTATGACATTACCATATTTATCACCTGAGGGAAGACAAAGAGAGAAGTAGGTGAGGACATGATAAGAGGACGCAACAAAGAAAATTATATTTAAAAAAAAAAAACAGGCATATAAAAAAGAGCAGTTGAATAGTGTGGTCAAGTCAAGTCAAGTGGAGTTAAAGAAATAGTCTTTGTTTCAGGGTTTGCTGTGTGGCAAGTTCATTGTTAGACAAAGTTTGATTTATAGCCCTGCATGACTGAAACTGAGCAAATCATGTCAAGATTTTGGCACTAAGAAATACTGGAACATTTTGACTAAAATCACTACAACAGAGTCTATGTGCAATGCCTTCTACAGAAGGCCTATTGTAATGAGCCTTTTTCATAGTCAATTGTATTAGTACCTCAAATTCTAATTTCACTGCATGACTGTTGCAGTAGGCTGGATAGAAAAGGCAGAAATGAACCAGGAAACTGGATTTTTGAAAGTGTAAGAAAAAAATTAAGATGAAAAATTACAAAAAGAAGGTGAGGGACAGAAGAAGGGACTGAGGGGATACGGAGAAAAAAAAGAGAGCTGGAAAAGACATGGCTGTTAATTCACAAAATCCTTGGCATGCCCTAAAGACAGTAATTAATCAGAGTGACCACACACACACAGAAGACAACACCAAAAACACTCCTCCACCAGACAGTTATATGTTCCTGCACTACAGTATATGCTCAAAGTGTAGACGAAGTGTTTCAGTTGTGTGTGTGACAGAGCATTTGCAGTTACATTCACTATAATGAGAAATAATGGCTGGAGAATCCTCTACTGGCCAATAAATCTCATCCACACTCATTGTTCATCTGTCTCCCTTTCTCCCTTAGCGCTGCTACTGAGTTCAAGGACTTGTGTTGTTTGCTTTCTTAATGAAACTCAGTCAATTCATATGAACAGAAAAACAGAAAAAGAGCTGAGGGCAAACACAAAAGGTGCACTTACCGAGGATCTGTACTTCAATGTGTCTTGGCTTTTCGATAAATTTCTCAACAAACAGGGCTCCATTCCCAAAAGCCGTCAGGGCTTCAGAGTAGGCCCGCTGGTAATTCTCCTCAAGTTCCTGACAAACACACCAGAAAAATCCATACATGTCTGAGTTAGTGCAACCATTCAGGAGACATGAGAGTCAAACAAACTGCAAGAGTTTTGGTGCTACAGACTATTTATTGAAGTTCTATAATCTCTGCATAAACTCACTTTCACCCTGTATTTTACTTCTATTTCTTGTTCCTGTCATTCACATGTGACATTTTCTTTCTTTCTTTTGACACAAATGCTCACATGTCCTGAGGGAGTAAGATGCTACACAAAGATCTCTGAGAGAGATCATGACCCTCCATGTTGAAGGTCATGACTCAATCTGTGTTTGTCAGTCTGTGACATCCTGCCAGCCCATCTACCCGCCTCCGTTAGGGAATGACTGAGTCACCAACATGCCCCCCTTCCTCTCAGCCTCAGGAGAGGAAACTCAAACCCATCTTCAGCTGTCAGCTCATAGCTGTAAGCAAAACTGCTGGGTTCTTAGGGCAGCTGTAGACATTTTCTGCATGGCCTAAAGCAGGCTTGTGTGTCTCTCACATTAGTTAGAAGTAGGCATGGGACGGTTCAAGAAAAAAATCTGAACTGTTCGGTACACGTGTCTTGGTTCGGGTCATGTGTTTTGTTCAGTTCAGGACATGCGCATCAAGTAATGCAGGGAGGCATATTTTTCCAATTTAGCTACAGTTTAGTTCAAATCTCTGCTGTTGTATGTGTGATGGAAAAGAAAGGCTGACAAACTGTGTTGTGCCACAGAGGTATGTTGTAGGATGAACAAGAGATTACCCAATTGGTGTAATCACTAAGCAAACCAATACTAAAGTCTCCTGTTTTTCATGTATCAAGAGAATTGGACTGCAAGTGTCAATGGCCTGTAAATCACAGAAAACGAGATGTCTTAGCTTATGACAGCCCAACGTTAGAGGTAACAGTGGTCTACACTGACGGTGAACTGTATGTATTGGGAAAAGTAATTCAAAGTCACAGATCATGCACGTTGTCAAATCACCTGCACCTTTGTGAATGTCAGACAAGACTTTTGAAAGACTAAAAGTAGTTAGAAAGTTCCATTTGTACTCCTTTCACATCAGTTCAGATCGTCTGTCAGAGTTGGCCACTGGAGCTTTGATGCTGCTCTCCCTTTCTTTTTCAGAAAACACCTCACGTCAAACTCGGAGGGAAAAAAAAAAAAAAAAAGGACTGGCAATCTGGCCGCATAGCTTATCAGTAAACATACGCATCTCGTCCTACAATATGTTGAGAATACTTAGGCTTAGTCTGTTATTTCAGCATGCAAATAACCATGAGTTGGCCGTAATAGAATAAAAAGTCAACCTATGCATTGTTGCTTAGGGTCCCAACAGTACAGGGATACCTCTTTGTAATTTCCTCACATCATATCTGCTGAAGCTGCTGAGGCCCCTGTGACTCAACTGAATAACTAGAAATGTCAACAACTAATTAATTAGCACAGGGTACAACTCAGAAAAGGTCACACTTTCCAGGGGATTGCTAACTTGTGAGGCTCAAAAGAATACACTACAACACCATTCCTTGCGTATCGGATCATTGAGTACCACTGAGTCATTTTAAATGTAAAGTGTTTCTCTGGGTCAAGGTGTTATTAAATGCTGCATCCAGTTGGGCCAATAATATGATAACAATAAAGAGGAAATTAGCACAGCAAAAGAAATCACAAATAATTTACACTAGTGATTTAAACGACCTTAATTATTGTGATGTATACTTTGCTTTGCCTTCCCTATGACAAAAAAAACTATAAAGAACAGTATATGCTACCAGCCATGAGTCATGAGGAGGTGGCTCTGATTCACTACTGATCTCTGCCCTCTTCTATGTGATTGGACAACAACCAGCTGCCTGCTAATAAAAAAAAGTTTGACATGGTCAAAGTTAACAGACAGAAGTAGGGGGGAAAGCTGGACTCATTCTCAGGGGCAGAAACCACACACACACACACACCCCTTCTGGTGGCCCTACACTACTGGTACAGGAGGCAAAGCTGCCGCTAAGCTCATGCTGATGTAAACAGTGGTGACAAGCCGCCACTTCCTGGTGACTGCAGGCCTGAAGGAACTCATTTTCCCTTTGAGACACATATTACAGATGGAATCATCTACTTAAGGCTGACCAAATGATCTGCTGCCAGTTCTATTTTGCCACTATTTTCACCAGTACCAGAAAAAACACACATAAAAAAACAAATTACAACTACATTGACACTGAGCTACAGCGAGTGAAACAGCATTACTGGTCCTGCTTTGCCCTGTTTTCAACATTAATTGAGGTTAACAGTGTTTTTCTTAGAAGGTTAAAAAAAACAACCACTGAATTTTTCACAAGCATTTGCCAAAACACCACTTATTCTCAGCTTGTATTCGTTTAGCATCCAGGCTTAAAAGCATAATGAATGTAATGTATTAAGACTCCACTGCATGTTAAACTGTAACAAGTACTGTTGTATATTAACACAGGGAAGACAGATGAAACAAACAGAAGCATGCAGATTTTGACTCTGCAATCTGGAGGTCCCAGACCATAAAGATGGTACACAAAACTACTAAAAATGTATAGGCAATAAAACCATGCATACTTGTATGCATGTTTAAAGTGGCACCTCTGACAAATAGGAAGGATCACACAGAGAAGACGATCCAAAACTAATATGTAAATAGCTGTTCCATGTTCAGCTTCTTGAGACTGACCCCAACATCTTCAAGTCTTCATGTTAAAGTGCCCCTGCAGCAAAAATACTGTACTCATGTATACTAATGTTTACAGCCTGCTACAAAAATAAAAGAACTTTAGTCTATGGATTCATTAATTTGTACAGGCACTTAACAGTCACAGTAACACACTCATTTAAATTTTGTCAAGGCTTAAGCATAATTAAAGGGCATGACTACCTCGACAGGTGAGCGCGGTTCTCAGATTTGCCTACATGACTGCCCACCTCTATTTTAACATATATCCCACCAACAATAACTGGGAGGACTGAGAAAGAGCCAAGATGGCAGTCACCACATAGATGTCACAGAGAGCTCCTCCATCTTTATTTATAGTCTACAGGGATCCCTAGTCTATTTCTCACCAAGAGGGACAAACTCCAGAGCCATAGCTTTTGTAATAGCAGGATTGTATGTCATATACCTCAACTTCAACATGTGTATTCTGTCCTTCACTCTCATGTCATATTATCACTGAGCAACATTCCAGAGCCTGCTAAAAAATAATTATAGATCAGCCAACACCATCCGAAAGGACCAGTTTTTGCATACATTTCCTTCCATCAGTGTGCTCTGTGGTCATCACTATGACAGCTATTGTGACAGGCCATCATCGTTGTCTGGGTGATGGCATTTACAGGACTGAAAGGTGGAAGATGAGGTGACAGTAACAAGGTGCACAATATATGACCGGTTTCAGGACATATCAATTTATTGATGATACGCCTTGTGGTATGCTATTGTGGTTACCACTTAAAGATCATGATGGGAACACAATGCACATATACTGTAGGAGATGAGTTATACAACCATCTTTAGATTTAAACGTTAGAAGAAAACTGGGCCCTGGAAAGCTGCAATTTTGAGAGACATTTTCTAATTATGCTGAACGGATGGAAAAGAACGAGCCTCAGATAAACACTAAAACTCACTCTGACTTGGCTAAGTGACGGAGGCAATTTCAGAGCATACACATCCAGAACACACACAGTGATTGGCGGCCAGAGAGATAAATGACCAGGTTGTAATTTACAAGCAATTTCAGCTTGATTCAACACAAACAGAAATTTAATGAATATGAAAACCTAACTTTGTCATGTGGCTGGCCAGTCATCAAGATGCGTTTGTTTTGTCATTGTTGGACAAGATGTATGACATTAGAGCAAGTTCTTAAATTGCATCTAGAAGCACTCACCTCGTACTCTCTGACCACCCTCATGCCACGACCACCTCCTCCATAAGCTGCTTTAAAGATGATTGGGAAGCCGTATGTCTGGGCAAACACCTGCGCCTCCTGCAGACTGGAGATGGGTGCATCTGTTCCCGGGACAACCGGTACTCCTATACAGAGGCAGATTTAATTCGTTACTTTATAGAAGATGCCAAAGCAGACTGTTAGACTGCAAGTTTTGTGACACAAAATAAGAAGAGGGCTTTTTTAGCCCAGTAAAAATATAGTTTACTTGCAATGGCAGAATGAGTAAGTACAAATGTTTGTAAATCTAAACATATTCAGATCCCTCAATAAAGGCAACGATAATGCCTGGAGAGCAAAAGCCAGAGCAAGTGCTGCTAGTAAAATGTTAGGAGTGGAGAGGAGAGTGGGAGTAAGTCAGCATCATGGCAACAATGACTGGGTGTAAACATTAGGCACACAAATAACCCTACAATCATCTCATCCTTGGACACAGTAAACTACACAAACTCTAGCCCCTTAACAGGCATTTAAAGCACAACCCCTTCAGTCATCCCTTCATACCTGCACTGATGGCCAGGGAGCGAGCCTCCACCTTGTCTCCCATCTTGCGTACTGTTTCTGGGGTCGGTCCCACAAACATCACCCCTGCATCTGCACAGGCCTGGGCAAAGTCAGCCCGCTCAGACAGGAAGCCATAGCCGGGGTGGATGGCATCCACATTGTTGTCCTAAGGAGAAAGGAAAAAAAGCACATACTATCTGTAAATATCCGGTCTAATGAAAGGAAATTTAGCCCAGCTTAACAACAGGAGTTCAGTTAAACAGAGAGGCACCACCAGGCAACAGTTAACACTTGGCTGAGTGGAGACAAAGAGTCATCACACTCTATCCTGCATGCAGGAACACACACTGGGTTGTTGTCAGTGCAAATGGTTTATGTATTATTTATAGCAAATGATTGTAGGCAAATAAAGTATTTTATTCTCATTCTGTCTTAGTTAATATAATCATTATCTGCTCAATGGACACCAGTAGGAGACTGAGTGGACAGACAGGAGCACTTAATTTGAGGGTCAGGGGGACCAACCACACGCATGCACGCACACACACACACACACAGTAGCAGACAGATACAGTATCTGCTGTGGCTGACAGATAGAGCCATCTCTGGATCAGTATGTGCCATCTGCTCTTGGATACAAGGCGGACTATAATTATGGGCTGTCCCGTTGTTAAGGGAGCTGTAACTGGCAGGCCAGAGGAGGCACGATGGCGCACAGACTCATGCAGACACATACCAAATGTTGTGGAGACGCTCAAAAACACAAACATCAATGCAGAGACATGGACAGCAGTAGATTATTCACAACATTCCAAGGTGTACATATATTTAAATTGTTTTCTCATTTCCAAGTGCACACAACATACAACACAATCACATTGAACTATAAAAATCACAGAAGGTAGAGCAACAGAAATGGAGAGTTATTTTGGTCTCACAGCGGCATGGCGTGAACAAGAGGTAAACATACTCTGAATGTGAAAAGAGTAAGAGCAAAACCACACACACACACTTCTTGCTGGCATGGTGTGGCTACATTCCCAGTTACACAGACGGATTTTGAGAAATGAGTTGGATAGCAAAGCCTTCCTGACTTGGCTGGCTGACCACATGCCCACGCAGAAAATTATAAACCGTGAGAGATTGATCAGAAAAATGATAATGAACAACTGGCAGCACATCCTGAAGGGAGGGAGGGAGGATGGAGGAGAAGGGAAGAAACAAGGAGCAGATCAGATCCGACCACTGATACGTGGCGGAAGGAAGCAAGGGAGAATAAGGGAGGATGGAAAAGGAGGACAATGGTACAGGAAAGCAGTAACAAGAAAAGAGAAATGAGAAATGGAAGAAACACAGATTTATAGAAGGAATCCCTGGAGGAAAGAAGCTCATATGGCAAGGTGTAAGAAGTGGATTTAAATAACTTCTCTGCTTTTAACCTAAACATAGACTGGGGTTAAGTGCCCAGTTCCAACTTTTGATGTATTAATGACAGCAGGATACAAGACTTCTCAAATTCAGGACTTAAACATAACAGCACAAAAATCGTAAAGGGCACGAAGGCCTGTGCACAGCAAGTACAGAGATCACCATAAAATACAAGCATTTTAGAGAATTTAATATAATCGCTCAGTAAGCGTTAGAATAGATTTTATTATACAGATGCAGTAGTCATATTCAGATTAACATGCTTTGAACATTTGTGAAATAAAAACATATCTGAGTTGAGGTATACATACTCCTCCAAGGTTAAGTCAAGGAAGATAGTTGTTTCTATACAGTGTATTATTAACCACAAAGTTTTGCTTTCTTAAAACCATCTTTTCATCTTTACCTTGGCAACTCTGATGATATCTGGAATGTGGAGGTAGGCTGCAACAGGTGTCAGGCCTTTCCCAATCAGGTAAGCCTCATCCGCCTTCTGCCTGTGAGGAAAGACACAAAGGACTCACATTAGTGAAACAGCAGACAGGAAAATCACTTTCCTACACAGGACTACACACAGAGATGTGCACCACCTCAGCGAAGGCTAAAGAGCAAACTATTAAAATCTTTAATCCACTTAGCATTTTGGTTGCATATGGATGACAAAAGCCATAAAGGGCAGAATCTGACTATAACAGGACTTGCTAGACAATTCACCTCAAAGGACTGACGTTGAGGACGAGTAATATAAAAACAAGTGGCAGACTGAGTTTGGGTCTGTAAAGTAAGCAGTGCGATTACCTGAATGTTTCTGTTCAATAATTACACTTATGTATACACTTAATACAAACACTTTACTAGCCCAAAGCGCTCGAGTGGAGAAAATGCTCCCAAAGCTTCCTTTAATTGCCGTTATCTTAATCAGGTGTTGGCATTTCACAGTCGATATCAAGCAGAGCCAGGCAAGTGTTATCAAGACATATTCCTGTTCCGCCGTCTTTACTTAAAGCACTGCTGTTTGACTCTAATGTAGCCGAGATTATTACCTGTGCATCTGTCCAGTGTCCTGTTCAGAATAAACGGCCACGGTTCGAATCCCCAGTTCAGTGCAGGCTCTGAACACACGGATGGCTATCTCACCTGGAGGACAAGGAAAAGGCATTAGAGGCGTGATGGTGTTTTGCTTTGTTTTTTGCTTTGTTTTTTAAAGGGAAACATGCAACAAATGTTTAAAACCCTTTCTGAACAAAAAGTCTCATTGCATTTCAAGAGACCATTCAGGTCTAAAAACCCTTGTGATGCCATAGCCTCAGCTGGTACAGCTAAATTCCTCCATTTTTGCTACCAGCTGTATTGGTTCTATTAGAATGGCATAACAGTGATACAGCCCAGTCCTTAACTGAATGAGTACAAGGAGCTTGTTGTTCCTTTTTGATTATGCAGTTTTCATAAACACAGGCTTTATATCATTTTATCAACATCCTGTAGCATTGGCCCCGTTTTAGAACTAATGTCTCCACTGAGAGAATAAAATAAACTTAACATTTTTCATACACAAGATGTAAAAACAAGACAAATCCGTGTGGTGTAAATTTACATATCACACTGCACAAAACATATCAACAAGTCAACTGCTTTGTCCTAAAGTTTGAGAACACAAAGTGAAATCTCAGCTTTAGACAAGCAAAACACTCCCTGACTTTTATCTTGCTGTCACAAAAGCCAAACACTTGTTTTTCAAGCAACGCGCAGTGATGGGAGGGTTAGGGGGGTGCTTAAAAGGCAGGAGGGTGTTCAAATGTTTGTGCAGCTCTGAAAAACTAAATAGTAAGAAAGCAAGAAAAAATTTCAGGAGAATGACAGAATGAATGTAGAAGTGTTTAAAATGGAAAGATGGGATGCTGAAACTGATTCAATGTAGTCGAATAAAAAAGAAAAACGACACAGAGGACAGGTTTTAAAAGAACTGAGGAACACAATTTGGCAAGTTTAACAAGTGACAAATACATGCAGAGAGGAGACAACAATAGCACTGGAGGGGGCTAGAGGGAAATGAAGTAAGCAATGAAAAAAGAGCAAAGTCAAAGGAGGGGCAAAGACGAAGACAGAAAGTGGCTTACAGAAAAATCACATCTGACAAGTCTGGGGGGGGGCAGGAGGAAGAGAAGAGCAAAAATGAAACTAAAAAAGAAAAGAATATTAGTCTAACAGCAGAGGAGATGTGCTTGCTGGAGTGGAATCTGGGCTGATATGATATGATGGTCCAGTCTCCTCACACTGCAGCCAAGCACAGTCCAGCTCACTCCACTGTGATGAATATGATCTAATGCGGTGTTGATATCGCGCCATGCTGATGTGAAGCAGAAAGATTGACGGAAAGCCCTTCTGTGTGCGAGTGCGAAGCAAAGACCGCATCCCATTTGAATCAAATTGATGGATTAAAGCAGTTAAATGGAGCCCTCGTGGGAAGCCTGACGTGGATGTGCAGCAGGTGGCCTGTAGAGCACCACATGTGTCCAGAAGTGGAACATTAAAGAAAACCCCCGCACCGATCAAACTGGAATAATAAAACCAACTCAAACATTTTAAACGTGTCCACAAGAATGGCAGGCAATGGGAGGCAATTAGAATCAAACCATATCAACCACAAATACATTTATCACTCAAACACGCAAAGTCAGCTGACATTAGCTGCTAATTGCACATTGACGACCTCTCTGAACAGCATTAGCATTACCAAGAGGATGTCCAAAGATTTTTAGCCTTACCATAGTGCATTACTGATGTTTATTCTGCGTCTAACATCTCTACTGCTGATCGCCGTTTGTTTGGAAAACTCTGAGCTTCTCTGTAATTATGTTTTAATTCCGGAGAGGAACAAAATAAAGATCTTTACACTAGTGCCAATTGTTTGCTTTGGAACTTGTTAATATCTCTGTCTGTATGTTGAGCAGAAACTTCAACAACAGTTGCAGTAACAGCTACACATCTGTTTCTAGCAATTTTCATAAACTAGCAGCTTTTGGGTCTAAGCCAGCAGAACTAGTTTATGCAGCCACCCACATGCAATGTCTTAAATATTAGCATGTGCCAAGGCAAACTAAATGCGGGCCATAAAAAATTAAGAGTCTCTTCTTGCCTCGGGAAGACTGTAAATGCCATAACGCTTTTCTTGCATTATAAATGAAACAGAATCAAACTGTATTTAATTTACTGATGCTGTTTGAATTGCTTGTCTTTTTCCACAGTGAATTGATACCGTTAGGAATAAATCTTACCCCTGTTGGCCACCATGACTTTCTTGATTGGACGATACTCGCTCTGTGGGGCAGAGTGGGCAAATCGGGCAAATCGGGAAAACAGAACAGCCCTCCTGGCGGCCAGCAGGCCGAGGCCTCCTTGGACTACAGTGTATCTCAACATCCTGAAAAGAAAGGAATACAAAGGTTTATAAAGGAGGCATCAGGGCCTGGCACACTATCTGCATACAATATATAAAAGAATGATTTGTTCATAGACTTAAATGGATCAGAATCCCTGTCCTCAGTGTAAAACGAACATAAGAAAATCACACACACAATTGTCAAAACGCAAATGCCTGACCCAAACCCTACAATCGCTGTTATTTGCTGATTTTGGTTCTTCAGGTGAATAGGATTTTATTTTAACACAAAACTGAGGAGTCCAGCAATTAAATCTAATGAAGAGCCTTGAAGCTGCTACTGAAGCTTGTGTGCATTTGTCTCTGAAATTCTTATTCAGCCTTGTACTGATATTTTGAAACAATTATTGTAACATTCAAGACGAAAAAGCTGCACTGTGTATAATTAGATTGATGCTTGACTGGGAGCATAACAGGCAGAACAATGAAGAATCCCCAACTTGAGGAACAAATATAATATTTCAGCCCTGCAATATTGTCATATTCACTAACATGTGTCAAGCTATGCAAGAGCCAATATTAAATGACCAATGTACACTCTTTATATTTGTACATATAGACATTATTTATATACGATACTTAGGCTATGTTACTACTGGTCATTGTTTTAATATAAAATTGGGATTTTACTTATATACGTGGTTGAGACATAATATCCCTCTGAGGTGTAAGACACAACAGGTCATGTTCTGGTAACTTACAGTAGTACAATACCTGAGTAAATATACTTTTAGATGTATTTGCACTGCAGCACCTGGCTGGAAAGAGGCCTTACTGCTGATTATAAAGTCAGAGACACTTGTTTCAAAGAGGCAGAAATAGATGGTAAGTGGGTAAATGGGAAGTGGGAGCCAATCAGCAGCTGCTCTACATAGCAGCAGCCAATTAGCTGCAAGTGGGTCTAATTAAACGCAATGAGATCCTGGTGCGTTAGTGGCCGAGATGACAGCAATCATGTGAAGACACTAAACATACCGACTGAGCAATAAAAACTGGGCCCTAATCCACACTCAGTAAAAAATATAAAGTAGGATAAATAAAATAACTTTGTAAAAACATTTTGTTTTTTCAAATATGAACCATACTGTACGGGAACAACAACGACTGAGAGGCTGAGACCGGTAAAAGATAGTTACACCTGAGTTAGCAATTAGCTGTCACTTAAACCGGTTTTAGGCAGGAAATAAAAAGCAAATATTAAATATTAGCATAAATAATTCCAAAAACACATCAAATTACTGGAAGAAGCAGCCGAACTTACAATCCTGTATGAGAATCACACGGCACAGGTGCACAGAGATATACATTATCACAAAGAGCATGAAGTGCTAACAGTTCAGCAGCTACCTCAGCTTGATGGTAAGTGGCTCATTCACAGCAGGAAGCTGTCTGACACAGGTACTGAAGGTACGGACGCTTCTTCGTCTGCTCGGACTGCACAGCCCGCACCTCACTGATAGTGCTTTGCTGCCACCGTGTGGTGAAAAACCGCCACTGCAGCCAATACAGACCACAAACACAGATGTGGAATTACCACTTTTTTTCTAAAATGATACTGACAAATCATCAGTCAAGTTACCTACTTCATTCTAACAGGTTAAGCTGGTAAGTAGTGATTAGGCACAAACCAGCCATGTTTGAAATATGTATTGATAACAGATGCACAATGCACAAACTGTTTCAAAATAATAATGAAGCAAACATTTAAAGTAACTTTGTCCTTCAAATGTTCTTATCTTAAGTCACAAAGCAGTGCATATCAACATTAAGATTAAACAGGACAAATAAGTTCAGAAAAGTCACATCAGTGATTATTAAAGTTAAAAAAAAAAAATCTGTCTGTGCAAATGAACCTGTGACTGGATTATGTCCCACACTAGTGCATGTTTTCACTCAGAGCAGCAGCAGAAAAAACATTACAAACAAACCGGACAATTCCACATTTAAATGTATGTGTGAGCAAATCAACATGCCTTACGTTCTTCCAGTGCTTAGTTTGGTCCTAAGCACAATGCTTCACACCTAATGCATGTCGCGTATGCGTGCGCAGCACTATACACTACAGCTGTAGCCGGTGTTGTGGCCTCGTCGCGCTTTCTTCGGCTTTCTTCGGCTTTCTTCGTACTCCGGTTTATGGTGACAGACATTGAACCTCTGTTAGGAACGTGCTGCTCCGCATCATTTAACTGAATACCACTGTCTTCCGCCATTATTGTTATTGTGGGCTCACGTGTGCGCTTGAGGGTGATGGTGAGAGTACGTCTCACGACTAATCGCCGTAATCGATAAGTGGCAAATATTAATCGG
Source organism: Parambassis ranga (assembly GCF_900634625.1). Lineage (NCBI taxonomy): Eukaryota > Metazoa > Chordata > Actinopteri > Ambassidae > Parambassis > Parambassis ranga. Next base: position 5,797,228 of record NC_041038.1, on the reverse strand, counting down.
TGACAGTTTTTCTGACGATTAATTGCACACGATACGATTTTGCACAAGCCTACGACAGACTGACCGACCGTCTGACTGTCTGACTGACTGACTGACTGCATGGACTAATGCATGGACTAATGAATGGATTAAAGATACCTCTTTGCCACCTCTGGGCACTCTTTATACGCAATACTGACCCCACCTTTTAACAGCAGATTGAGGATAGAATGTTGACAAACCACTAAGAGTGCAGACCAACCAGTTTAGTTAGCAAAGATCAAGTTCTGTTGGTTTTTCCAGTAAAGTCTCTTCTATTCCACAAAAAGTAGGAATCAGTATAACAATGCTTCCAGACTGTGGATAAATAAATGCATTTATACTGTTTGAAGCAGTGGAAACTCAGGCTGAAACTAAATCCTATGTCTACACAAAAGCAACAGTGTCACACTATGAAACAGATACAGTTTCCCAAGGTCTGAATACAGCAGGGCCACAACAGCACACCACAGATTAAAAATAAGTCCCTCTTCAAATGTTAATGTGTGTTAAAGTGTAACTGGACAAGTTTCAGGACTCTTCTGTCTAAATTAGGTCTTTACTTTTGAAGCTTGACACATTTCTACAAATTTCAATAACTATAAGCCTGCTTGGAGTCTACAAAGCAAGGAAAGCATACAAAATCTATTAGAGCACTTCCAGTTAAAACTGCCATTAAAAAAATAAGGTTAATGTCAACTGTGGAAGCAATAAAGAGACCTGAAAGCACAAAGGCAAAGCGAGCTAAGTAAGTGCAAACGACCTACAGAGAGGTTTAGCCTAGCCAGGGCCTACATTCACTGAGAAGTAAAGTTTGCTGCAATCTCATCAAAGTAACATATGCTGTTGACACACTGAGGTGCAACTGAGCTTCTTTGTTAGTTCTTTCTTTGGGGACATGTAGCAACAAAAGGTAGCTTTGCACTGACAAAGGAAAAGACTAAATCCCATCACTGTGTGTGGGGAGATCTTAAACATGACCTGTGACAAAAATAATCACAGAGCTTGGAGAGATCTGCAAGGATCATAAATCAAGACAGAGACTCTTAGTTGGCAACACAAAGTTGTAATGTAATGCTGTATGCACCAAGGGATCAAGTGTGCAGGGTCACCAAGTTCATAAAAAAACGTACATATATTAAACACCAATATGCAAAACTGTGGCACTGAGCACATCCACTTGCTGTGTATTTATACGGCACTGTTGCACTATTGTGACATTACAAATAAAGATATCAGTCAGGACTTTGCTGGCACAGTTCTGCCGTGTAGTTTACTACCCTCTTCCTTCCTCTCTTCCTGCCACCCTGCACTGACGGATGTGGCCAACAATAAAATCTGCCGCTGAGAGTAAATCGCGGGAGGTGTGATTCACATTTCCAGAATGCAACAAGGCAGAGTTGAGGATAACACAGGAAGGTATGAAAGGAACGTGAGGTGGTGAGGCGGTCTAACTGGAGGAGTACAATTTGACTGTAATTTTGGTTTGGCGCCCGAATATCATGTTGCTACATTGCCCCTGCGAGCAAAGTGCAAAGAAGAACACAGAGTTTTGTGAATAACCTGGCACCTGCACTGAAGTTGTGTCTTTTAAAGGGAACATTTTGTGCTATGGACAACTGGTAAAAAAAATAAATACAATATATCTTGTGTAGCAGCAGGTGCACAAAGCAAATAAACAAACACGGGCTTAGGGATATGATTTTGCACAAACCTACACGTGCTTCATGATAATGAAAACTCCATACAGACGTGACTCATTTAGAGGAAGCATGTACTTGTAGCCCACTTGAAATCTGAAGAGTGCTTTAGAAAAGCTGCTGAGAAAGCTCTGTGACTGTTTGCACTTTCCAAGAACGACATTATTTACAGGTTGGTAAATTCAGCTAACGCTCAAGGTAAAGTCCCTACAGAGAGGCAAAGTCCAGCACATTCCAGAAAGCTTTGAATTGTGCAATAAGTTACGCAAAAGTGAAGAAAATAGCATTTTGTGGCATAGTTGGTAAACCACAGTATAGTTTTGTGCGACATTGTTTGACAGTTTACATTTCATGCACACATCTCCAACACTCTGAAGCATTGCTGAAGGAATGCATGTGATCAGTGAGCCAAGTCAGACACCATCTGTTGTCGAGTCATGTCCAGTAATACAAAGAGCAGAAGAATGCAACACAATAGGCTGCCTGCTTTCTGCTATTCTCCACTGTAATCCACAATGAATCGATGGGTGGGGGTGGGAGGGGGGCTTGACCTTAGCTCCTAAAACATACATTAACAAACTGCCCTCATCCATAGGTCAAACCAGCAAAGTCCACTCAGAGCCAGGCAGGCATGCTTTAACATAACAGATTATATCAGTGGGTCCACAACACCAAGTCATTACTGGAGTCGAAATACAATAACGCTTTGATTTCAGGTGGCACTGACTGATGTGCAGCACTACAACAACACAAAGACAGCAGCAGTGATAGTGATTGCTGCTTTGTGTCTGGAACACAGGTACCAAGGCAGATAAACAGGAAATCAATGTCTTCTAATCAGGAGACGCTGATTGATCTGATTGACACCTCTGCACTGTGACTGTTCCACTGTCGATAAACAGTCTAACTCATGTCAAATATTAACGATTATCTTCTTCTGTTGAAAATCCACCCGATCCTCCAACACACACACACACACATTAATGTATACACACAGTTCAAACCTCCTGCGGCTATTGTACACACTGTGCTGGGATCTACTTTCTTTAAGGTCATCTGAATCACTCCGCTTGCTTCTCCATTCACTACTCACAGAGTCAGAAGGATCAGATTTGCCCAGTCACTAACTTGGTCAGAGATCAGAATACTCGCAAGGTTTAGATTCAGACTTATTGCTGCTGCACAGTACTGAGTGAAAGTAGTTAAACACCTAACCAGACGTACAAAATGCTGAGGAATGCATGAAAGAGTAAAAGTATATATGAGTGTCCAGAGTTAAATAAATAACACACAATATGTGCAGCAGCTACAACACAAGTGTAAACATGTTGAAATTAGAAATGCTGGTATCAATGAATGAATAAACCTATAACTTATAATACAGACTGTTAATGCCATTACCTTCCAAGTATTTTCAAAATAAAAGTCCATCTGATTGTTGGGGCTCTTTGGCAGAAATTCCATGGGTTCCTTTGGCAGGCTTTAAAAAGGTCCCTACAGGAATGTGACCTCTGCCTTTCACTGAGACCAAGAACATACAGGGGATTGTGGGGCAGTGTGATGTAAGTAAGCAAGCCTGACTTCAAAAATGTAAGCAGCAACGTTCCTAATTCTTGATAAAAAAAAAGTCACATTACAGTAAGCACCATGAGTACAGGCAACTAATACAACCCAGGCCACAGCTGAAACTATTCATCCAAAAGATTCAATCTAAAGAAATAAAACCGGGTGCAGGCTGCTTATTGTTGTAGCTATGAACTTTTGTGTTGAAATACAAAGTGACACAGGGAGTCACAGATGTTGAACAAAGAGTATTTAAGCACATTAAAAGCAATACGTTTTCCTCCAGGTATCAATTTATGTTAAGTTTTAGTCTGGGACATTTCACAATATTTTGTTATGTAAATCAGTCTCAGGAACAGCATGGTTAGTGTGTCTCTTCCCCACCCTAAACTGGAAACACAACAGTACTAAATAAAAGCCAAAATGGAATGTAGATGTTTTATTGCCAAAAGAACACCATGACCTTCTTCCTCTCTGTTATCAGTCTCTTTCTGTACTCCAAAAACAAATGATTTCCATTATTCAAAGCTGCCGGACAGCACAGCAGCATCACGTCATACACTCCTCTGCTAAAGATAAAGGTTAAAGGCCACTTGGAGCAATTGGCGTTAAAAGAACAGCCGTGACTTCTGGTTCATACATTAACTTCTTATAGATCAAAGTTCTGTTTTGTCTGTGATGTTGTGACACACAAGCACAGATAGCTAGCTTCATAGCCTCAACTTTGCCCTAATTGGCTAACCGCAGGGCGAACACATACACCTGGTTTTCTGCCAGCATTAGTGTAATACCTAATATTATATATGATCACAGCCACATCTAACTGTTATCACTGCAGGAAAAGCCAGCGTGCGCTGTGTGGTTTTTTTATCATAAAAGAAGCATGAGGTGGTTCCATCTCCCACAACAAACTGAATATGAGTTAATCTGTGACTAAACTGTTGTGGGCACAACACATACAGAAGTGGCAGCCAAGGCGGGAAGTTTAATGTGTTTTGATAACAGCAGTTTCCTTTTTTGTGTGGTGTTATTCATCTCATGTTACCTCTAATCACTTTGAACTGACTTCCCTGGATTTTTGACTGTCCTCAGTGCAGTTATCACTACAGAGAACATACAGAATCAATACATTTCTATTAAAGCTTTGTTAACCCGTTCTTTGGTCACTTATCTGGCAACAGCAAGTTTGGCGTGTCCATCTACTGAACCGTCTGACCTTTTATGATTACATCCCCAGTGCAGTGCAACACATATGTGTGTTTAAAATGTTTTTTGGTGCACATTGGGTAAAATCTCTCAAAACTGTACTAAATGAACCACAGCCAACATGTCCACCTTTTGTGTTAAGTAATAATACTATACTATAAATAACGCTGATGTGAAAAACACGTCCATCCAGCACAGTGACTTTTAGGAGGCTTCGGACAACAGCCTGCACATCCCTTCTGCCTCTAACTCATCAAAGTATCTGTCTTTCACCTGATCATTGAACAGCTCCCTCTGGGCCTCCTCTGAGCTCTGAGGTGGAACAGCTGCTCAGCATGTCTGACGCAAAGGTAAAGGTTGCATCGAACATTAAAGCCTTGTTAATCCGTTCTATGGTCACTTATCTATGTTGCCATTCGACATAAATATAAGCAACTTTGGCACACAATCACACAAAATCACTTTTTTGTACATGTAAACAAATGAGCATTTGCATGTATAAAGTTGTAAAAGTCTGCATTAAGCAAAAGGAGGAGCTGTGAATGGCTCCAACCCCAAGCAGATTTTCACCTAGAAGTCCCAGGTTCACATCAGCCCTGATGCCAGATTTATTTTTAAGTGTTTCGTGACTGTTGCAACTTTTGAAAAGTTGCAACAGTCAGCGGCAGAAAGAAATTGTGGTTGGGATTAAGCATTAAAACAGCTGATTAAAATTGGGGTTTAAAAGTAAGGCTGGCTGTTACAACAGTGACTGGGTTCACCCAACATCAGGCTGATGTACAGCAAGCCTTTTCTGCTTACAAGAAAGCCGCATCCTTATATACTATATATTATATTATCCTTATATATAAATCCTTATATACACTAATTCAGTCAAAAGCTAGACAGACTAGGGCTGCTTTTCTGATCTATTCTAGTCATAGTGTATGAGGATGTGTTGGTCTTTAATAAAACATTTAGTCCTTTGTGATGTTTTTGTATGCATGTTCCACATGTTCTTGTGGATGGCAAGTATGCTAATGATCCAGCTCAGCTCAAACTGCTGACACTTTCACCACCTGCCACCGCTAGTCTCAGCTTGACAGAAGAAACAAGTGTTAACAGATCTTTTTCACAACAGGTGGAAAATGGATGTGCACTCATCCACACTGCCTTCCTTCCTTCTTCCAGCTCAGCTCCTCTGTCCTACCTGCCTGTGACCTGATAGGCTGAAGTGAGGAGTGTGTGTGGGTAAACCGTGGCAGCAAAACACACCAGGCTCTTCAAACATGAAAACATTTTTGTAATGGTTCCATTAAAGGCCTGTACCTTGGTCTGAAGGTAAAATGTGACTACATGGAGCAAAGGTCAGTTTGTGTCCTCATTCCCTGCAAAATGAACACACTTTGGTCAAAGATTCAAAGATCACGCAATAACAAGCTAATGTTTAGGTATGAAGTTAGAGCATCATAAAAAAAAGATTTTAAAAAGATGTATTACACGAGCAATACAAGCTCACAAAGCAGGAGCGCAGCTGACTGTGTCAGGAAGACAAAGACTTGTGACTGGACTAAAAAGTGGGTTTGTGGTGCCATAAAAAGGTCAGAATGTCACGCCAAGATCATGGCTATGAATTCACAAGCAGTGTGGACAACAAAAAACACTCTGCTTTCCTTTAATGAGAAAAGTAATACTTCAACAAGGCACTGATACTGTAGTACTAAACAAAAGTTGTAACTCTTCAGCTGTAATCTTACATATAAATGAAGCCAAATGGTTGTTTTTACACTATCTGAGAAGACAGTTAGAGCTGCCCTTTGTCTTTTACTTTGTCACTCAGCATCAGCCACCTTTTCCAGCTGTGTCAACAAGATGTTCCATCCTCCTGCTGCTACACACAGTCTCCGTCAGGACACACTATGCTGGAAAAACAAGATTCCTGACAGAATTCCTAAATAACTCCTGTGCACTTTCTACTTTTAAAGACTTAGGCACTCATTATTGAAGGACTTTTGCCATGCATCTGAGTGGTGAGAGTGATTTTATGAAAAGTTTCCATTTTTGTGTTGGAGAAAGGAAAGTCAATATTTCTTCAGGGTTCCTCTATTGCCAAGATGTGTCTGACAGATACATTAAAAACCTCAGCAGAGGTGTGAGGGAGCATACATAATACATCACAGCCTTCACAAGGTAATTGGTGCTAGTTTAATGGCACTATTTGTGTTTACTGCTTGCCTAATTGCCAAATAAGTGGAAGGTGTCTTAGCAGTATGAAAAGGAAAGGATCAGTGAAATGTTCTCTGCACTTTTCTTCAACATTACACTAAAAGAGATTTCAGTAAATATGGTTTAAAAAAAGCTTTCTTATATCATGTCATAGAGTGCAGATCTGCTCATACAAATATGATACTGTCCTTGATCTCTGTCAAATACAGCCCGAACTTAAGTGCAAAGTCAAATGGACTAAAATGACATTGCAACATTTTTAATGTAAATGCAGGTGTTCTGTGTAATAGAAAGAGCTGTGCCATGGCAGACATTTTGATTTGTCACAGGTTGATTTAAGGTTGCAAGGCTTGGTTCATTTCGTATCACACATCTTTCAGCCAAGATGGCAACCACTGAGGATGAGAGGTGTCCATCAGCTGAACCATCTGACCCTTTATGATTACACCACCAGTGCAGTGCAACACACATGCACACACAAATGCACTTTGAGATTTTACTCAATGTGCATCCAAACCCACTTGACTTGATTATCTCAAAACTGTACTAAATGAACCACAGCCACCTTCAACATTTCCGCCTTTTGTGTTAACTAATAATACTACACTATAAATAACGCTGATGTGAAAAACACGTCCTTCCAGCACAGTGACTTCTAAAGAGGCTTCGGACAACAGCCTGCACACCCCTGTTGCCTCTATAACTCATCAAAGTATCTGTCTTTCACTTGATCATTGAACAGCTTTCGCTGGGCCTCCCCTGAGCTCTGAGGTGGAACAGCTGCTCAGCATGTCTGACGCAAAGGTGGTTAATTGATGACAATTGCACTTACATGTTTTTGACTCTAAATCACCAAATTGTTCTAAAATGATACTGACAAATCATCAGTCAAGTTAACTACTTCATTCTAACAGGTTAAGCTGGTAAATAGTGATTAGGCACAAACCAGCCATGTTTGAAATATGTATTGATAACAGATGCACAATGCACAAACTGTTTCAAAATAATAATGAAGCAAACATTTAATGTAACTTTATGGCAACAACCAACGCTCTACGCTTCACACCTAATGCATGTCGCGTATGCGTGCGCAGCACTATACACTACAGCTGTAGCCGGCGTTGTGGCCTCGACGCGCTTTCTTCGGCTTTCTTCGGCTTTCTTCGTACTCCGGCTTATGGTGACAGACATTGAACCTCTGTTAGGAACGTGCTGCTCCGCATCATTTAACTGAATACCACTGTCTTCCGCCATTATTGTTATTGTGGGCTCACGTGTGCGCTTGAGGGTGATGGTGAGAGTACGTCTCGCGACTAATCGCCGTAATCGATAAGTGGCAAATATTAATCGGTGACAGTTTTTCTGGCGATTAATTGCACACGATACGATTTTGCACAAGCCTAATCGACAATGAGCAAACAGCCAAATGATTCTGACACAACAGATACACGTGGCTCGAAGGTGAAGGAGCACAGAGAACGTGCCTGCATTACAGAACTCAGGTGAATGTTTACATGCACACTAACACAACACAATTCAGCCCAAGTACTTTTTGGACATGGATACAGAAAGATAAGTCGCTTAAGAGTTGCTTGGTAGTCTCAAATGATGGACTGATGCTTAGTGCCAAACTTCTTTTTTACTTTGTGCTTCTCAACTACAACGTAACATTTGTGGCAGAAGACGAAACACAAACTAAACCTGCTGTAATATATTATTTACCAGAGTACCAGTTGTTTACATGGCTGCATGTAAACAACTGGAATGACAAACGTGTGTGAGAAAACAATCTCTTCTATGTGCAGCTTACAAGATGACAACCACAAACCTGCAGGTTCTAACCTGTAAACACATATTACACACTGTTTTACAAAGGCATACTGGGGAATGTAGTCATCTCCTGGTGTAGCTCCCTCCAGTAAAATAACCTCAGTGTTAACAGATTCTTTAGGATGCTGTGAGTGTCATTACTACAGTGATAACAGCCACATGAAGTTAATACAACATCACAATTAAAGTTAGAATTTGTTGTTAAGTCCATGCAAGCACTATAAAACACTCCAACAGTTTAATTATCAAACTAAACTTAATTTAGGACATATAAATGAAGCCGATTTGTACTTTCTTAACAAGTTTTAGATTCACAGGGACAACTGTGCAACTTTGACAGCCTGAATGACAACACGTGATACATCTGGTAACACGCTGGCAGTCAGACACACGCTCACCAAGTTGGTCATGAAGTCCCTCTGAAGCAAAGGGGAAGTGGTTCAATCAAATGCAGTGAATGACAGCCACACACACTCATTCATACTCACACACGTTACCCGTCAGTACTCACATGCTGGTGCTTAGTCGGTATCAGTAAATGATGTGAATCCGCTGGAAAGTAACCGGACACCGAGTGTAAACAGTCGACTATCAGACAGTGTTTATAGGTGTGCTTCCTCTTTGCTTGCTAACCTCGCACACACAGAGAGAGACTATTACAGACACGCTGGTCGGAAGAGGAAGAGGGAGATAGGTGGGTTTATGTGTACACACACATGCACGCATACACACACTTGCCCACACGCACACTCAGGTACACTGAAAGACACGGAGACACTTCGGGACGGCCGACCGGGCGCTCAAAGCGTCGACACACACGTTGTCATACACGCACACTCCCTCTCTCTCTCCTGCTCAGTCCCTCATATGTAGTAAAGAGGCAGGACTCTGAGGCTAGTTGCTAACTGTCTACTGTGGCTAAGTTAGCTAGCAGCTGGCACCGTCCGTCTCCGTCTGGCGGATATAGGAGTCTGCTACTGCGCCTGCCTTCTACACTTAATCACTCTCTCTCTCTCTCGCTCTCTCTCTCCTAAGCTTTCATCCCTCTCTTTGGCATGACGCAACCGACCACGCCCCCTCCGCCCTCAGCCAATCAGAGGGGAGGGTATGACAGCACGCACCGAGCGGCACCATTTAAAGAGCTCGAGACCAACGAAACCCTGCGTAACATTACATAATATCAACGCACAAATACAATAAATACAATAAAATTACATCATAAAACATATGTGTTTAAAATATTTATAAGAACACAATGTAACAAAGTGCTTTAAAAATGAATACATTCTTCTTTGCTACTTCTTTTTACTATACATGGCAAAATATTAAAGAATACATGTAAACAGAGCTGAACAAGTGTAGCCCTTATTATGTTTTGGTATCACTGATATGATCAATAACCAGATTAGCTAAGCAATTTCAAGGGGCAACTCCATTTGGACTGTTTCTGCCCTTCCAGGACGATAAATATTTTTTATATAGAATTGGCCATTTTCTGGCAGGCTTAACTGTGGACTGAAATTAGTCAGAATAAGCTCTGATGACAGCTTGTTGCTAATGTTTCCTGGCTTCCAGTGTAGCCAGCAGATATCTGGACAGCAGGTAAAGAATACCTGTGGTAAGATGACCCCACACCAGGCATTGATTACAATTTGACCTGTCATCTGAGATGGCAGAAGGGAGTTAACAGTCAACACCTACAACCAGACAGCTTACATCAGTTTTGTCATAAACTTTGTTGTGCTACACCTGCCAGAGAAAAGAGCTGCTGCAATGCTGCATTTTGACAAGAAAGGTAAAAAAAAATACTTCAACACCCAGAATGCAATGGGCTTCATCAGGCACCACCGAGGCAGTGTTTATGTGACAGAATCTGATCAATGTAACAGAATACAATTTTAAAAAAGTTACGGTAAATAAATCTGCATACATTTGAGTTCTAATCTCCTTTTTTTAAAGCAGAATAGTTTACACAGTGAGAAGGGAGTGAAAATCTCTGGATCAGGAAACAGCTGAAAAGCACAGGATTCGATTACAGACTCTTAAAAGGGTTCCTTTCAGTCCTGCTTTGTAATGTGGACAATAGACTACCATGCTTTTATCTCACAGTCACACAGTACAAAAACCTGTGAGGACATTGCATTCCATATAAAGGGAGAGACACACTAAAGCTTTATATTCAACTTTTATACAGCAGTGAAGTCAGTAATAAATGTGAACTCTGGAAGATTTTAGCGTCCCTGTCTACATTGACCTTGTGGTGATGAGAGGACAGAAGTTCAGTAAGACACAGACGCAGTTACATGCTGGGTCTCGACACAGAGTCACAAACACAAATTCATGATTGTTTCTCAACTTTTGTTTGTTCTCTTATCGGGGCCAGATAACAGAGTCTGTGTCAATATACAGACATACGTGAGAGGACACATTCACATCAACCTGAATGTTGACAGGGGCAGAAATAAATGAGCAAATCAGAGGTGTGTTCAAAGGGGTTAGTGAGTGATCTTGAGACGAGAAGTCTGATAATTTCTGATAACCTGAACTACAATCGTAACGCTCTCGCTCTTTGTCCTCCGGTTCCACTCATCTCTAGCCCCACCGTGTCTTAAAGGGTGTGATTTAAAGGGTGTGGTTTCTCACATGCCGCCATTAAAAACACAGTTGCATCATGTAGCTACAGGCCACACTAAAAGAAATTTTACTGTCATGTTGTGTACTTAAAGCAGTTGAAGGGTGTGTGTATTTTTTTTATTTACATGGGTCAGTAGCACACTGAGGCCCAGCCTTCTGTTCGACATCATGATTATCAGTGTTTGACATGAGAGGCTGCCGCCCCGCCTGCTTTTAGGATACACAGACACTAATATTTACAACCATTTAATGCATCAATTCTTCAAATTACATTAAGACACATTAAGACACAAGATACATTTCCATAGTAATATGACTTTCCAACCACTAAAGAACCAGACTTCCTACTGTGTCAATGACACTCTGCCCTCTGTGCATTATCTTGCAGGGGATAAAAGTTAAAGATTTGAACCTTTTGTTCAGGCTGATTTCTACTTTATCACTCATTCCAATAGATGATAATGCACCTTCTGTGCCACAACAAGCCTATTCATGGCTTTGAAAAGAACACAGCTCCTGTGTATTCCTGATGATTTCATTAACAATATCACTTGTGACCATGTTGGAGAGAGTTCAGCTGTGTGTTTTATTGATGTTGCCGCTCCTGTCCTGAGAAGCAGCAGGAGAGAAAGTGGGTTTGGACTGTGATGGGTTCATGAGCTCAGTCAACTGGCAAAGTGCCGCTCACTACAAATAGGTGAATGGCCGCTGCTCAGTAACTTCTTTGTTTATTCTCTACCCCCCTTTCTCTGTCCACATTGGTCTAGTCTCCCTCTCCCTACTTTAACTACGTGCTTATACTCTCTCTTTCAGAAAAAGGCCATCGTTGGACTCTGCTGGTTGCCAGTGTGACTCTTATCTTCCCCCTCGTCAGTACGAGGATGTGTAAACACTTTGTTCCTAAGGATTATCGGAGAGGATCAGGGACACAACATTGCTTCGAGCTGCAGAGCAAAACTTTTATCTCCCCCTTCTGGCATTAATAGTAACTACAACCAAACTCTTGACATATCACCAACTACGTTGTGACATCAGGACTCAGCTGACTAATGTGAGAGCCACACAGATGTGTTTAATTAACCAGCCATACAAAATGCACCTGAACAAAAACTTCACCACAGACATCACATTTATAGTGGTGCAGGAAACACACATGCACAGAAAATAGGGCAGACAAACTGTGCTGGACATGGTGTGACATGGTGTCAGGGGGAGGGAATGTTTCAGCTTTAAAGACCATTGTTACCTTTTGCTACAAAGGTCCCTTATTTCTGACAGATATTCTTTACTGTTCTCTAGAGTAATGTTTTACAGTTTTTCCCCCATTTTGAAATTATTCTTGGACAGCCAACCTGTAACACACTACCCATCTACACATACACAATGTCCTTTTCCATCTTCCAGAACACACACACAAACACACACACACACAAATCGTTGTAGTTAACCATCAACAGGACAATTCTGGGCACTCAGACAGCTGTAAGAGAGGAGATGGTCTTCCAAGGTCAATATTAGCCCATTATGGTGTTATATCAAAACCTTTCAACAAACTGTGTGTGTGTGTCTGGGGATGTGTGTAATCATGATAGTTGATCTTTGTGAGGCTTCAGTTATGTTTGAACATTTTGGAAATGGAAAACAATTTAGCTGACATTATTTCTTCAAGGAACTGTGCAAAAATCAACAGAAGGCTAAAGAGAAGAGCCGTGTTTGTGTGTTTATGTCTGTTGAATATACAGATACACTCTCAGGTTGCTAAGCTTAGCTTAGCATTAAAACTGGAAACAAAGGGAAACGGTGAGTCTTGCGATAGTAGCACGTCTAAATCTCATCAACACTTTTTTTAAATAATAGGAAGCAGGTTACAAAAATTTTATTCATATGTTGAAAGTATAAAAACATTAAATATGCCAGACAATTACATACAATGTTTACATCAAAACACTTAAAAATATCATCTGTTCTAAAATAGTTTGAAAAAAAATACAAAAATAAAAAAGTACTGAAGTTTGTGTAAGAAGTTTCAATTAAAGCTACCTGTATTCATTTCACAGTGGTCCTAACACCTTTAGGACAGGTGAATACTACTGCCAGTTAACTGGCTCTTTTCCACCCACTGTCCCAGCTCCTATGTCCTCTTGCCCCTTTGGTTGGCAGTAGAAGGTAGTCTGGTCCACATGGTGTCCAAAAGAGCCCCATGACTGGGGAAACGATAGGACAGTGCCTGGCTCCTTTGCAATGGAGTTATCAATATTGGGGATAACATGAGAGTTCTGAGGAGCGGTGTTGCCATATGACAAAGCTGGATCGAGGTCATTGGCATTGCTTGGAGTTATGGGGTTGCTATTGGTTATGGTGTTGTGGATATTGTCCATACTGCTACCGGGGGAAGGAAACGTGCGGACTGGAGTCTGGGTTGAGAGTAGATTACTGCCTGAGCTGGGCAAGAGGTTGGCAGAATGGCTGAGGGCAAGGCGCTGCGTGAGAAGCTGGTGCTGCAGCCGCCGGTCGGCCCAGTCCTCCTGAGGCTGGCGGTGGATCTTCATGTGGGCATTACGGGACTTGATTTTATAGAACATTCTAGAGCAAAGAGGAAAGAGAAAATGTAAACCATCTGTTGGTTCACCCTGAAGCCAAACACAAACTGTTTGTGTGGGCAGGTTCCTTTAGTATGACTAGTCCTACTCACTTGCCACAGAGTTTGCAGGGGAAGAAGCTGGCCAGTGGCGGAACAGGAACCACTGCTTCTAATGAAAACTGTCTCGCTACTGGCTGACAGATGGGCGTCACCTATTAAAACATACATTGGATAATAATGCATTTTAACAAGGAAATACATCACATTATCTCAAACCATTCCCTCATTTTCTTTTCTGTAACACCAGGGAATCACACAGAATCATTACCAGAAAGAGAATGAAAGCTCTTACATTTTTCTGCTGCTCCAGCTCTCCTTCTTTGTTCTCCTCCTCCTTCTGCTTTGTCTGCTTGTCCAGGAGCTTTTTGCTCAGGTAGTAAAACTCCACACACTGGAACACTGACTTAGTCTTCACCTGCAACACACACACCCACACATGTCATTAAGCACACTATAAAATCTCTAAAAACCGCTTAAACCATACTAACTTGACTCCAATTATTTATTCAGAATGTGGATTTGACCCTTTTCATCTATTACCGGTATTTTGAATAGCATGCAAGATAATGCACTGCTCTGCACTGTCACTTCACAAGGTCACTTTAGTATGGTCACTGCATATTGATGACTATTTGCACTGTTTACTCCATCTTGCACTACTTGTACACTAGTACCACCTCACCAACCCATGTGGTACTTGTTACATTATTACACTGTTCCATTCGTTCTTTAAGGGTCTATGTTTACCATTACATCCGCCACTCATTTTATGTTCTGTTCATTGTATGTCTGTTATGCCATGTCAATTTAGCCTTACTTTAGTTTATTTACCTTAATTTTATCTTATTTCATGTTAATTATTATATGTTCTTTGTATGCACCAATCACTAAGGCAAATTCCTAGTAATGTAAATCCCCTTAACTTACATGGCAATAAACACGATTCTGATTCTGATTCTGATTCTAATAGGAAATCTTCCCATTGTATCTGTGCATTTTATTGCCCTTTCATAATGCAACCACACCTACAGCAACCACTGCTTTCAGGTGAGTTCATTTCCATTTATCCTGAATAAAAACCCCAGCCTGACCTGGATATTTATTCTGTTTCCTTTACATCACTACTGTTTTTCTGTGCAGCTCAGTGTGCCACTCCCACTCAAGTACAGGGTGTCACCAAAACTGAACAGGTAGAGGCAAGAAAAAGAACACTCAGTGCACTGCTTCACCTTTATGTAATGCTGAAGAACCACCAAAACAAACACTTTGACACAATAAGCAAAACAAAAAGTGGTGAAGAGGGGAAACCACTGACTATGAATGCCCGACTTTCTATTTTCTATTCAACATGTTGATTTCAGCCACAGACATGGGTCAGCAGCTGGTTTTACGGCTGAGTGCAGCTAAGTAAAGTACACGGAAATGTAAACATGACTATAAAAATAGCCCCATTTAGACACAGACACAGCCATATTCACAATGAAAATGGCAACTGAAAGAATGCAGAATAATTAGCAATTAAAACACAAATTTACCATTTTCTGTATGAGTGAAAAGTCTTTTCCACATGTCCTCAGAGCTGCACTGAAGAGACTCTTTTCAGCGTCTGTCCATAAATCAGAACCTGTCCAAGAGAGGAGAGGGGGTGGGAGAATGAGTGCATGGCAAATAAAAGGGATAAATACCACAAGATCATTAGGAAATGTGGGGTGTGCCAACTAATGCAGAGAAAAGTCATGTAGCAGCCAGACACTAAGATAAAGATTAGAAGTGCTACTTTTAAAGTGTGTGTATTTTTTCCACAGCATTCAGCAGGCCTCAGACAGACAGGGGGCATTTTCTGGCAGAACCAAACTGAAGTGATTCAGAGCATCGCAGCTGGAGGGAGGTCAGGGAAAATGCCAGGAATGTGAGACATCTAAACAACTGTTAAACTGTTGTCAGGGGAGCTCAAAAATGTAGCAATGTCACTGGTCTATGGGAATATACTCACCTGAAAAGACACTACTATAGAGACGATAATTTACATGGTTCTTGGTGGATTTAAATGCACAAGAGAAACAGAGAGTGAAAGGGAGGGGGAGGATGCCATGTGGTGAAAGCAGAGGGCCTCTACAATGCCCTCTATTGTACACACAGTGGGAATGGTTCCTCCTTTGCTGAGTCACATTGTCCACACAATGGCTGACTGTTGTAGAGAAACACTAAAGGTGCAATATATATAGATATGTGTGTATATATAATGTATATTTAATCATCTACATATGTAAATAATACTATTTCAAGCACTTTTGCCTGGATGCAATCTGTACCTTTGTACCATAATCAGGAAAATTAGGCTAATCTGAGTCTAACATAATGCAGACATCACATTGTAGTTATAGAAACATTTTAGCTTCTTTAGAATTATAAGCATTAGGTGTGCTTTCAGCAGGCACAGGGAACACAAGACCAACATGAGGGTTACCTGAGTAGTGGTAGTCTCCTGTTGGTGAGGGCTGTGAGAACAGCAGCATCTCCAGTGTGGCCTGAACAGGAGGGGAGAGGGAGGGATGGAGGATTGCGTAAACATACAGATGAAGAATGCATGCTACCAAAGACAGAATATGTGGAATATAACAAAACAATGAGTAGATGAGCAAGAATGCGTGGGTGTAGTATACAGTAGTATCACTTACCATTGTATTTCCCTGGCAGTAGTGCAGGCAGTGCAGAGCCAGCTCTGTGTTACTGCCCCCTCCTGGTATGCAGCTGGAACTGCACATGGACAAAAGCTTCTCCACTGTGCACATACAATAGAGGAGCAGATTTAAGTCATTAGTTTTCTTCGATACACACGCATAACAAACCATCACTATCTTTTGGCCTGAGACACACCTTGGTCCTGTAAGTTACCACTATCCACCAGCTTATCCCATGGTTTCCAGAGCAACTGTTCCTTAGAGGATTCTTCCTCTTGTGACCAGCAGTCTTTATCCGCAAAGCAGGGAGGAAGTTCAGCCTGGAAATCAGGACCCACGTTGACATGTCTGGAGGGAGGGAAACAAAAAGGCAAGCAAAATGAGTCTGATCACTGCTGTTCATCAGTGAGAATACTACAATTTACTTACGGTAACACGCCGCACTCCTCTTCTCCATGTGAGGTTCCTTGTTCTCTGTGATGGAGAGATAAGAGGGAGGAGTAGAGTCCTGTCCCCTTGCGAACTGGATTGAGGAGAGGCCGAGGAGTGTAGCGGCCCTTATTCTGACCCCTGGTAGAGTGAAAAATGCTGGGAAATGGTGTTCCATTGTAGGCTGGGGAGGCTTGTTGCTGCAAGAGTACATAGAAAACATATATGTTTTGTTTATATGTATATATATGTGTTGTTTGTACAATTGAAAATTGTTGAAAGCATTTGTACAGTCTTCTTCCGCACATACACGAGTTTTGTTCGGAGGCAGGAGACCCACTTGCAGCCAAAAAACATGCAGTTACATCTTATTCTCACGCTTTATCTGTTCAACATGTCTAAAAATAAAAACCCAGACTATGGCTGTGGTTTTAGAAGCAGTAATGCAGTTGGAACTATCGTAATTTCTTGACAAAGAACCATTTAGATATCCGCCCACTGTGTCTGCACAGCATCTCCAGCTGTAGCAAGCGCTGCCTGCCTCCTCGCTAACACATCTCCTGAGTTTTGTTTATGGAAGGGTGACGTCAAGGCAAGGTGCAAACCTGGCAACAGGCCACAGTACAAATGTGACTTTTCAACACATTGAAGAGCCACAAACCATAGACACAAGACATGTTTTACTTAACAAAATTAGCCCAAATAAATAAAATACATTCTAATTACAGGTCCTGCATGGAAATTTTGTGTTGATAAACATGCCATACTGTACCTGTAGGAGTGATAAGTTCAGACTAGTGGGTCCATTCTTTATTTTATGGGGCACTATGTAAGGAGCTGTCTTGTCAGCTGCCTCATGATGTTGCGATGGACGAGATAAAAGATGGAAGGAGGTCTGTGGTGATGGACTGCTGGTGGAACAGAGGGCTCTGCATGGGTGGAGGGATGGGTGATGGGATGAAGAAGTTGGGAATGATGATTCAGGGGTCTGAAGAATGTTGTGTGGGGCTAGAGAAATGTAACCATTATGGAAAAAGGGAGAGTCATGATTACAGTGAGTCCACACTAAAGATTTTGACAGACAATGGTCCATAATTTACTGTCATAACAGTCAATTGTGCACAAAATCAGTCTGTAAGAATCAACATATGAGCTCTTAAGCATAGACACGCTATGCTATTTACGGCGTGAACTTTACAGTTTTTGAAAATGGTGTAAAAGGTGAAAAGTGAAACTCATTTGCATGTAGGAAACGGGAAACTTCACAAGAACACCTACAAAAACCCACACGTCCCGTAAATTTACATATGGGTATTAACCTGCGGTTTTTGTAAAGGGGGAAAACAAGGGTTATTTAAACAACTTCACATACCCCCTAAACGTATACTTGAAATACCTCACCTGTGACGTTGCCGTAGTCCTCACCATGGGAAGATCTCTGATTGCATTCAGCGTTGCCGGGGCCACCTGATGACTGTGGAAAGGAGTGTGGCAGCAGTGGAAACTTCCACATCATCCCAGGGGAGTGGACAGAAGGTGAAGACTGAAGGCGGGAAGCAAAAAACTGAAGCATACCAAGTGATTCTCCACCCTGGCAGACAGAATGTCCACTGAATGCACTGGGAGAGTCCACTTTGGAGGGCGAGTGGGAGGGAGGAGGTAAAGGTGTAGGAGGAGGACTGAGAACTGAAGACATGAGGTGAGACGATGTGGGAGGAGAGGGGAAAGAAGGGAGAGACGGGTGAGCGGGGGAAGAAGATGTGGAGGAGGGAGGAAGGTAGGAGTCTGAGTCGAAGGCACAGCTTTGCCTCGATTTGACCAATGCAGGCGGTTCTCCTCTCCCTACTCCAAATTCCCATGAGGAATCAACATTGGGAATCAGAGGGAATCTTCTCTTTTTTTGGGAGAGGAAAGCCTCAGAGAAGGAGTCCAGTTTCTGAGTGTATGTCCTGCTGTTGAAGAGTGATCGCTGTGGGAAGCCCCCTGAGGGCAGAGTGTGGTTCTCTGCTGCTCCTCTCCACTTGCCTTCTCCCTGACTGAACCAAGGTCCTTCAGCCTCTACAGGTTGAAGCTGATCCTCACCTGAGCCACAGCTGGACCCATAATCCTCTTCCATCCTCAAACAATCATCGCTCACTCTTGAATCCGTCCTACAATAATCATTGTTGTCACTGAAGCTCCCTGCACTACTTCTGTTGTAAGAAGCAGTTTGTTTAGTAAAGTGGCTAATGTTATTCTCCCTGTTGTAAACTGTTTCACTTTTAGCCTCGCAGCTAACATGTGCATAGTTATCATAGTTTGCTCTAACTCTACACCTGACTCCTTCATCATTTGCACAACTCATCATGTAAAAAACATCATTTGTGTTTCCATAGCAACCACTTTTTCCATGTAATTCGTCTGTGGTGCTTTCACAGCTCTCCCCATCATCCCAAATTTCTGCTCTTTTGCTGCTACTGTACCAAGACTCCTCAAAATGGCCACCTAACCCATTGTTTCCATCAATATGGCCTCCTAAACTCGCATCGAGACTGCTGACACTGGTGTTCAGAAGGATTCTGTCACTGCTTCCCCTCCTTGCCCCAGAAGAAGAAGTTGATGTCAAGAAGGAGGTTGTAGATTCTTCCCTTTGACTTCCATATGGCTCCAGGGAGTCCTGGCCAGGCTCAGAGGACGGGTAACCCACCTCAGTCACTTGCAAGCTGGGCAAGGTGAGGGGAAAGGATGGGCGATGGCGATGGTGTAGGTTGGAGAAGGATTGCGTGGATGAACGATCCTCCATGATGGCTCAATAGGTTTTGCTAGAGTGCCTACAACAGAGACAGAAATAGATGCAGTCATTAACACTTCATAAGTTTGATTGAGGGCCAGACAAGAAGAACGACTACATATCATATTTTATATTACATACAAAAAATATGGAGTAGTTTAAAATAGTTATAGTTGCAGCAACACGTTGTACAGACATTGAAACGGAACATAATTACCTGCATGTGTGCAAAAAATGCGAAAGGACACAGAGAGTGGCTGTTCAGAAGTTCTTCTTCTGACATGGGAGTAAATAATATTATAATAGAATAAATATAATATATTTATATAATTATAGACCTATAATTGCTTTTCCTGTCTTCCTGTTTTGTCTGTCCACGTTTATCAGGACCTGTGAAACTTCAACTTCAACATAAGGCGCATAGTCAACATACCAAATTTAAAGAGCCGACTTTGATTTAATTCCCATTTCCGTGGTCAAATCTTTTCCAGCCAGAGGAAAGCTAAGCTAAGCTAATACTGACAAAACAGTCTGCAAGTAACTAGTGCTCTTTTTAAAGTTTTAAAGTAGGTAGTTGGAGGGTCAAACATCCAACATATATTACATTATGTTGTATTTTCAGTCAGTGGTCACGGTCAAGCTAAATGACATGTCACATCTCTTGCCTGGATCGTCAGTCTGTGATTGGCGATCACCTGGCGATCATTATTTTTGTCACCTGCTGAAAATGTACTCCTCCTACTGCTGTTTGTTTACCTATCATCATAGATATCAATATTTTCACACTGCTGCCTTTTCTTAACAATGTTTTTGCACAATTTTGCTGTTACCAAACTAAAGCAAATGATAAGGTGTAGCCGAGTCACTAAAACTGGGTCGCAGAATGATGCAACACATGTTGGTGATCCTCCTTTAGCCCAAAACACTAGAAGCAACCACAGATGTAAAGCTTCAGTCATCTTTTTAAAAAATGCCAAATCATGCTTAGCATTGATATTCTTGTTGAGCGTTCATTTTAACACCTCGGTGCGGCGGATTATCAGACACGATTTTCAATGTCTGCAAGTCTCAAGAAAAACACAAGAACACGAGGCCAAGCAACTGAAGAGAATGTCCTCAACCTTCTGCTAAGCAAACCGCTTCTATGCCATAAACGCAGATTGAAACTATTTTCATTTAAAATTTTCACTAAATTCACTAATAGATATTGACATAGCACTGCATTTAAAGTTTAAGTCCTCACCGGTTTTGCTTCTTTCTTTCTTGAAACCACACTCTGTTCTAAATAGGACACTGAGTGAGTCAGAAAGAGAGAGAACCAAGTAAGATGAGATGAAGAGACAAATAACACTATGAGGTTTTTCTTTTACCAGTCCTTGGCGCTTAATTTCCTTTTCACATGTGCTCATCCGCTGTTGTTCATGTTTTCTTTTCGCCTCCCTGGTCCTCCTCATCATTCTTTCTCACTCGTTTACTCTCTGCCGTCTCGAAGGTTTCTCTAATTATTTCCCTCCTCAGATTTTCGACCTCTCACACAGTCAGTCCCACATGTATCTCTCTGTCTCTCTCCCTTTGCTGTACATCCTTTGGCGGCACACACAAATGCTGTCTATCACAAAAGAAAGCAAAATGGACACACACAAGCACCCATATACAGACCACTTTCTCACACACACACACACATACACTTAATTTAGTTACCCACTGAAACACACGTACACACATGCACACACACACACACACACTCTGACTTTCACACACACTTGCAGGTGTCAAAGAGGACCAGCGGGTAGTGATGTTGTCTCTCTGCCTTTGCGTCGTCGTGGTAACCACATCCTGAGGAAACAAACGCTGACGGATCTCCCTCCTTTCAGCTATCTTTATCTCTCTGCCCCCCTCCTCCATCTTTCTGTCTCTCTTTCCGTCTCTTTGCCCGTCCTTATCTGTCTGTGTCTCTCTTTCTCACTAAGTGCATTTGTCCTGTCTTTCGTCTTCTTTCAAATCGTCTTTCAGTTCCTTTCTACTTATTTTACCTAAATGAATGTGTCTCAGAAACTTTATACATGTTGTAGTCTGTATGTAGATCTAGATGTATGTAACGTAACTTTGTGTGGTTAACATACAGTACATTTTTCAAGTGTGTGTGTGTGTGTGTGCGTGTGTGTGTGTGCGTGCATGCACGCGTCTGTGTGTGTGAGAGTGCATGTGCAGAGGCGGTAGCATACATGTTTACCAGATCAAGATTCTCCGGCTGAGTCAGCTGACAGGAAGTGAGAGAGAATGAAACAGGAAGGAAGACGGCGACAAACGATGAGGTTCAGGGAACCCTCTAAACACCCTGCAGCTCCACCCACTCACCCACCCACACGCTCACGCTTCGAAACAGTGCACACCTTTAACGTGTATTAAGTCCTTTACCTTTTGTAATGTCACATTGTAGCCCTTAAGCACCCACTCAACCTCAAACACAACCATTGACAGGTTCTCAAACCAACAAGTTCAGTGACCTCACACACACAGAGTCAAGTTACTTCTGTGATATTAGTTTAGTTGGACACATCCTTTAGCATCTAAATCTACTAGCTGTGACTGACCAAGGCAGTGCAACATTAACTTTGTGGCCCAGATGAGTGATGCCACTTCTCCTCTGTCCTCCTCTGATCACGAGCCCGGGAGACAGATGCAGCAGAAGACCACATAGAGGCAGATGTCCTCACAGAGTACTGATCGGCAATTTTTAATAATCCTCAGTACTCTGAAAAACACACTGCATACAAACCTTGCAATGTCAATTTATGAGAAAAAATGTGTAAAGGTAAAATAAAAAATAATTTGCAATAGCATCAAGTGTGAGTAGCATGAACATTTCTACTCCATACACTCCTTGTATGACATGACAAGATTACTTTCACCTTGCTCAAAAACAAAGGCCATGTTTGCAACACAAGCGCGAGCATTCGAAACTGAATAGAGTCACAAAATGACGTGCTACATAAAGAAATAAAACAAATGTCCTCCTCACTGTCCTTGTTTACAATCCACCCAATCAAAGGTATATTTGTGCAGTGTCAGTGTGTGTAGGTGGTCATGTTAATACTGAGGTTTGTGAGACATACAGTACAAGTGCCCTCAGCATTAACATGCACAGTAGATAATTATGTGGTAACCAGACTAGACAAACTATGTCTGACAGAGCAACCTCAATATTAGCATAATACTGTAGGAAAGAATGGCATCACTGGATGGATTCTAAACCGTAATGGTCAGCATTGTCAGCATCACTGTATTACACATTTTAAATGTTGCTATGAAGTCATCAGTAGACAGATAAATCCTTGCCTCTCTCTAATATGCAGCTGACTGATGGCGAGGAGAGAAATTCAGCTGCTCCGAGTTACAATATATATCAGATGTCTAAAAAATGCACAAAAAACAATGAATATTTCCGACACTCTTCTTGTCTCATCAATTGCCCCGCTAACATGGTTTCATGTGTCAATTTGAAACTTTTTTAACCCTTTCTAAACTATTGCTTATATTTAAGGAGAAAACGTGGAAGGAATAAATATCACTGCAAACCTATGAACAGAATTACTACAAAAAGAAATAAAAAATAAAAAAGAATGTATTTTTTAAAATAATGACTAAATATTACTTAGCAAAGTGTAGACATTAAGTAGTAAGTTTATCCTTTAACCAGATAATTTGTCTGCGTCTCCTGTTTGTGAGTACACATTCATGTTTGCAGCCGAATGAAAAATGTGTGAATGAAAGGATGTGAGAGGATGGAAGGAGGAGAGCGGAGGAGTGCGTACGGGGGAGACGCTTCTCTTGTTTTCTCTCAAATTCACCGTAAAACCTTGTGGGAGCAGAGGAGGGGGAAAGAGACAAGCACTTGTGGAGTTTTTTTTCCTCCGAGTCGTCTCTCCATTTGTCTTCCGCAGTTGACAGAAGAAGAGACGACTGACGGGAACAGAGGAAAAGAATGGACGAATTCAACCGGCAAATAAAGAGAAACCTTGTGCATCTACAAACAGACTGTTACATAAAGGTCTGGCCGTCACACCACTAGTTAAATTACGGATAGGTGTTTGCAGAATAGCACAACATCGTCCTTCGATAATAAGATGATGACTCTGTGCAACTGCTAATTGTATGCATAACAGAGGTGACGAGAAAGTACCTAAAGAGCATGACAGTGTACATACTGTATTATACCGACATACAAGTGAAACTGCCCTCCATCTCTCATCATAGGAGAGACAAGTTTCCTTTTCCTTTAATGCCTTTTTATACAAAGAATAAATGCAGAAGACATCTAAGGTGAAAATCAAAAAGACTCAGATAAAAGTGTACCTGAATCCAAATCAGGTCACTGAACACCGAGCGGATTCTTTTATCTGACATGTACTTATAACTTGTTCAAATGTTTGACACAGCTTTGGCGAAAAAGCTCTAAAACTGTTAAAATGATATTTGAAGATCAACTATTATAAGGTTGGAAATATGGCTTACTGTTCCTTTTTATGTATTTGCTGCTTGCTCCATCGCTCACTTACAACATAAAACAAACGTAAAAATCACATGACTGCTTGAAAAGAGAGTTTCACTTAAAAACAAGATCACAGGCCAGAAAATGTTCAGACACCTCGTCGTGTTTTATAAAAACGTGTCTTTCAATCAGCTTCAATGTGCGTGTTGCTCTAATGTCAGTTTCTCATGACGATCATTTATCAATATGGTAAACCTTCCTATAGATGTGCATTTCTACTGAAGCAGGTTTGTGAGCATTAATCTATAATCATGCTGCAGCACTGATTTATTACATCTGTCATCTCCCAGTATAGTAGATCACAGTTAATAAGAGTGTAGTGTGACGAGATATGAAAAGATGTCAAGCAGCTGATAGCACCTACTGTTTTTCAAACTCTTTGTTTTTTTTCCTGCGTGGTGTCACAGTGCAGCAAACAAATATGCACATTAGACCATTAATTACATGAACTTTTCCTTTATTGTGTCCCAAAGCTTGAATTATGAAAGAAGATGGAAGAATCCTGCTTTAGAGTTAATGAATTTGTACTTAATAAATTTCATTTTGAATAAAGGTCACAGGGGTCAACTGTTTCCGAAAGCCGTCCTTCTCTCTAGGAAAAAAAAAAAACCTGTGCTCAGACACAGAATTTGTAATATTTGTGGCCCATCAATAGATCAAAGTAAGACTTTGAAAAATCCTAGTCATGAACGATAATAAATTTATGATGTCCGCTATGCCGATATTGTTCACATTGGATGAACGCCTGTGACAACACCTAGATATTTTTTCCACCTAAATGCAGTGAAGATTACGCTTCTTCATATTTTAACTTATTAAACTGGGTAATAAAACTTGTGGTGTTGCCAAATTATGGCAATTATGCTAGCAGATTCTGCCAATAATCTCCATCTTATTGGGTGATAGCTGATATTTCATTTTAAAGCTATTTTATGTGCCGATAACAACGTCTTACCGACAACATGGTGCAAAAAAAAAATAAAATAAAAATTACAGCAAAACATGAAAGTTTTGAAACTGCAAATTGGAGTGTAAATAGCTGCCTTATAAGAGTGTTGCTCTAGAACCTATTTTCAAAATCGGACATTTTGATGCATCCATTTTAATCCCAGCAGTACGAAGTGGCCTGTTTGTTGACTGCGGAACTCATAGTAGCCCTCTAAACAGATGCAACGTTCACAGTACAACAGCTCCAAATAATAACAAACACTGCAAAAAGAAATTTGTCGATATGTGAGTTAAAAAGTGATTCAGTGATACAGCTAAATATAATACTGACTATACATATGACTCAACTGTTATTTATTAGATCGTATTTATGCATTTTGTTAGAATAAAACAAGTTAACTTACTTTCCCCACGGGGATTAATAAAGTAATGAAGTAAGTAAGTAAGTTACAAGATCATTACTCTCCATACAAAAACATTGCATCATCAATTTCTATTCAATAATCCTAACTAATAGCGTTCATCAAGTCGTGACAGCTCTGAAAGCCGACAGAAACTGGTAATGAGTGGTGGTGTATATTAGTTATAATCTATCTATCTATCTATCTATCTATCTATCTATCTATCTATCTATCTATCTATCTATCTATCTATCTATCTATCTATAACCAATAACAATCACATACCTGTAACTACTGGGTATCTCTGCACTGCTGTAGCACGCATAACCTCAGTTTTTGTTGTTTGTCATTACAAAGCAGCACTAAAAACACGACAAAGTTCAGTTACACACTGTAAATCATATTGGATGTAGTGCTATGAAAGAATATGTGACCAAAAATTAAACGTACACGTAATAAACCCTCAAAGCGGCTTTTCGGCACCTGTCTCTGATAGAACATGCACACACGCAGAACTAAAGAAGCCACTTGGGAGAGTGGCGAAACGTCTTCAAAAAACAATCCTTGAGTCCAGTTGCCTCAATTTAAACTCTTGGAAATGTCTCTGATAGACTTTAACAGTCTGACAGTATGGATGGAGATGCTCCGTGCTGTAACGCCCACACACTCTATGCACAGTTTTATAGTAAATGTGTGTTTTAGAGAAGCAAAAAAAGTACTATTATTTTTGTCTCTGCTGAAAGAATAATGCAGAAATCCTCTGTGAGATTCGTACATGTGATCATGTCACATCACTGTCTGTGAGGCAGCCACAACAACAGAGAGGGAGCAACGTTTTTCCATGGTTCACAAGGGAGACACTATGCATACAACAACTGTTTTCCGGATGCTTCACCAGCCACAGCTTCATGGCAGAGCGAGTGGCAAAGCAAAAACCGCTGGTGAAAAAAAAAAAGTCACATGTCATGCGAGGTATTGTTTGACACAAGAAGGTTCAACAATATGACGCAAAGTTTGGCTTTTCAACCATAAAACTAGGACCTGCGCTACAGGTATTCGAAACACAGTGTACCAACCCTGAATCATTCAGTGGCAGCTGCACCATGCCCTGAAGGTGGAGAATGTGTGAAATGAAATCCAGAAACTAAATCAAGACAATAAGTGTACACATAAAACTGATTCTGAGGCCTAATCCGGGTCGTAGACATGAATCCTGCTCTGAGTTTATAACACTATATACAGTCCCTGTTCAGAAGCCATGCAATGTCACAAGCCCTGCACACAGAGATCACACTGTCACAGACCTAATCCCTAATCACCTTTGACTCCTAAGGCACCTTTAGTTTGAGTTTGTATTATTTCTTTGAATCTTCCTGAAACCTAAAATACATTTCGGTGGCCTTATTTCACCCCTACATCCAGACAGAGAATGTAACACACCGACTCTACTGTATGTGGTGAAGCCTGTTTAAGTAGGCCAGCAACCTGACTTCATTCTTATTCTTGAAGCTTTGGTTTTCATGTCGATCACTGACAAATGTAACTACAGATGTTTTTTTTTTAATTCGGGCCTAGGTGCACTCGAGTCTTACATCCTAACTTTGAAAAAAAACAAACATAGAAAAGACAGAAAAGCGTTGTTGACCTCATTCCTTCTGCAGATGTCAAAGAAGGTCACAAAATCGAAGGAAGTCAAAAAATAGCAACAGCAACAAACTCTTCATCTAACGTATTGTCCAAATACAACACATACACAACAGAAATACACCACAAACTGCAGAGTTCATAACGACAGCGAGGTCCAAACACCTCCTGCTGTGTGTGGGTCAAGACTACACTGAAGGCCTGCTTTATCATATCATGATATCTTCACAGTGAACAAAGTTGAGCTTGTGGTTTTAAGCCTCTCTGTGTAAGAACAAGAGTGTTGTAAGCACCAACGTGTTGTGGGTAACAACACTAAAACGTTACAAGTACTGATGTTCAACTTAGATTGTCTCAAAAGACGGGGTAAAAAGAAGATGACTTTATGCCTACTGGTCCATGGCACAACATTTACAGCTACTTATTGTACGCATCAGTTCAGATAAAAAATGGCACTTCAATGTAAAAAGGAGATACATTTACATCAGCAGTTCATCTGTCTGCATACAGTAAAGATGAACTGTATTATGAATTAATCTTACAGGCTCCAGATCTGTGTGCTTTTCATTAAAATTTCATTTTTTCAAAAATTTCATTGCATACCAGAGAATATGAACCTTCCTTGTCACTTTTATCATTGTTGCTAGATAGACAGGAATCAGAAGGTCCAGGTGTGTGTAAGCGTACAAGCATGCTAATAATGCTAATACTGTGAGCTTAAACAACACTGCATTACAGTGTCTCTTTAAAACAGATACACATGTGTGTATGAGAATAAAAGCTGCGGTCCTACCTGTTAAGTTGTCATTACGAGGAGAGGTGTTGCCAGAGGCAGTGAAATGCATGTGTGTATGGTCTGCTGGTAGGTACACATGCGTGTGAGAAAAGGGGAGGAGAGTGCACAGGAGGGAGATGTAGTTTCACCAAAGATGATCGGCCCCGTCGCTCTTTCAGTTGATCTTTCAGTCTTTCATCCACCTTGTCATAACGCCACTGTGCGTGTGTGTGTGTATGTTACAAGCTGTGTCACAGTGATGCTGGAAAGAAAAGAAAAACACCTCAGTGTGTGGCTTCAAACCTCACACACACATACAGGCACAAACATACACGCACTTTCAGTATGACTGTTTCTCTCTGTCCGCTCTCATCCCTCATTTTGTCTTATGGTCTCTAATAGTGTGTTTGTTTTTAAAGGGCCACACACACACACTTGTGATTTACAATGTAAAAACCACTGAGAAACCCAAGTGGACATGCTGGTAACCAGTGAGTAGTTTGTAGCTAAAGTCAGCATCATTTACTCTTTGGATCTTCGGACAATGACTGTCTCTCATCAAAGGAAGTCTCATTTACTGCTCTCATTGGGACTTCCTTTACTGAGAGAAAACATTGTAAATGTGTTCAAGACAAAGAAAGACTTCCCATGAGTGAGATGAGAAGATTAATACAGTACCTTATATATGCATACGGACAGCACTTAGTGACTGCTAAGTATTAGTGTACATATTAATATTGATATTATCTCCTTCCTACAATGATCCAGCGTTTCTTTACCTTCTCACTTTTTTCTGTGGTTAGTGGCTCCTTCACCGTCTTCACCTAAATCATCCTGCAGGTTTTACCAAAACAGAGAGTACGCTGTAGTTAGTTTATGATGTTTACTGTACTGTGTCAAAAAGCACAAAAAAGCACAATAAACAATTTCAAAGATTACCTTGATTTGACAAGTTATTTATAGACTGAGACTCAGAATAAAATAGATACAATAAAATGTGCTGAACATCAGATGCTGTGAGACCAGGTTTTAGGGGATATGAATCTCCTCTTCAGAGTGTCTGTGGCAAATTATAACTATTGATATGCATATGAAGTCTGACATCGGCTGAATCTCCATAAATCATCCACCTGTTACCCACCTAATGTGTGACTGCGAGCCTATTTAAAGACACATTGGAGTAAGATTATTTCTCAGTGGGATACACAGTATGTAAGTCTAGAACTGAGGAAGTTCTTTTTCTAAAATGGGACCAGCATGATTGTTCAACTTTTAAAAATAAAAAATGTCTGTTAAATATTTAAAAAAAAAAAAACAAACATAATTTCACATAATCAGAATGCTCATTTTTGATAACACGGCCCCACCATAATAAACACAATACCTGACGATATGCTGTATCAATAATAATAACATTATCCTCAATAGCTGTTCAAAAAAGGTTCAATATAACATTAAAAAGTCACAACTTAACTTAGACATGTTAGATGTTTTATTAGTAAGTCTCTTCAGTGCTGGAGGCTAATTTTGGTCTAGCTAGCTGTTTTCAGTCTGCTAAGCTAGCAATATAACTCTTCACTATGACCCTTTTTTGCACTCTATTTCTCAGCAAAAAGCAAATAAATGGACCTGTAGTGGAGTCAAAGTAGTCACTCTGTGTTTTATACACATATATAGTTGTTTATATTGTTTTTTGTTTGGCAGAATTACGTTCTGTGTCAGTAAGCTAGCTTTCTTGTCACATTTATGGCTAGCGCTGTAAATAAACAATGCTAATTTATGTTAAATTAGAGACAATATATACACCTTTCCAATTCTGAAACTTTCTTACTAAATTTAAACTTATGAAACATGTCTTCCATAAATGTACATTTTAGTGTGTTTTAAATTGTACTTACCTGAAGGTTAGGCTTAGCAGGAGAGGCACCTGGGAGCAGAAAAAATGAGAGGAAATGGTGTTTAAAAAAAAAAAGGCACAGACTGTACAATACTGCGAGGAAGGTGAAAAGGGGGTGAGCAACCTCACAAGCGAGACGTAATGTTAGTTCGGTCTGTAACCTGTGCAGACACTTTCTACCTAGCTCCAGTCTGTGTGCTAAGCTAATGCTTATGCTAGGTTTAGGTCTACTTTACAAATACAATAAATACTGTGACACAGGATTATATTTTTATTGTTATAAGGAAATTAAACAGGGTTATTTGGAGATGAACAGGTTAATCTAGCACTAAACAGGAGGGGCAGTGCTACATTAAAGAAATTCAGTGATTGAAATTGATGCTTAACTAAATGTCAGGGAGATGGATTATGTGTTTATAATCCCTGTGGTATTTAATATAGTTAAATTAGTACAATATGTGATCCTAATATTCATTTTCAGGTCTTTAGGAGCAGTGCATGCATTACACTGCTGCATTGACTCTGTAGTGTTCCATGAAAGCCGATGAAAGGTCATGTATCTTCATGTCACTGTGATGTAAAGGTGCATATGTATGTGTGTCAGAGTCAGACTGAGAGCCAGTCATGAGTGTGCATGGCGGTGGTTTGGTTTCTCAGTGGCGGGGGTGCGTAAAGAGGTGCTGAGACGGGCTCTGATTCCCGGTATCTTCGACTTTAAACCTCCCCTGTGATACCACAGCAACACGGCGGCCCTGTATTGTACCAAAGACCCTGAAACTCTGCTGAGTTAAGTTGAGTTTCACCTGATGGAGGAATTCTTTGACATTTTTTATCACAAGATTAATCTTAAAACCTGTCTTTCTGAATGAGCCACGGCCAGATTTTTCTCTATATTACAAATATGCTTATGAAGTTAGAGTGCCTGTAGTTGTAGATGCATAATTTTAAGTTGAGTAATTTGGATATTTTGCACCAGGTCTGACATTTGAACCACCTCACGTGGAAGTTATAGCTGAAGGAACCTGTGTAGCAGTATCCACCCTCAGCACTGGAAGGTGGTGCCACATGTTTACGGTAAGATTTAAGGGAACAACAAAGTTACCATAGATAAAAAATAAAAAAAGCATTTACAAGTAAAGATCTGAACCCCCCCTATTGATCACATAGTAAAGACACAATAACAGAAGTGCACTAATATTGAGTATTCACTTTGTACTACAACTGATATACATATAAATGTATAAATAAACCACATACAGGAACAGATGTTAGGTGTGAATCAGTGTCATTTACAGCAGTGTTGAATTAATAGTTCAGAAGTGATAGTGATTTTCTGTAAGATAGATTTTATAGAATAAAGTGACACTTTGACTGCCAGCCTGTGTAAAAAACAGACTGTTGATAATCAGTGGTGGAAAGTAACTGAGTATTTGTACTTCCTTACTGTACTTAAGTAATTTTTTTATGTATTTCTACTTTACTTAAGTAAAATAATAGTGCATACTTTATACTTTTACTCCATTACATTTCTACAGTGTTTGTAGTTACTTGTTACATGTTATGAATACAGTGCTGGACTGATGTGAGGTCAGACTCTGCATGGAGGTGGTGTCATGTCGCCAGCTGTGAGCCATGATGCCGATGCTCTGGCTCAGTTAGCTGACTAGTTAGCTACTGTCTGCTAGCACAAATCCATCCATTAATGTCTGATAAACATTACCGGTAGTCATAACATTAATCTAAAGCAGATAAACTTACGCAGTAAACATGGTGAATGCCTGTTTTTTATTACCAGCCTCTCTGTTCACTTGATGCCCACAGCCTGCCTCATGACACACAGACCTGTCCATAGATGGTTCTGTTCTGAAAATGTAAATTAACTACACATTGTCCATTTTAATTCTAAGATGATTTCTTTGATTATTTTAACCTGTTTGCAACAGGTTATAACATTGTTATACCCTTTGCAATGGAATTCAATAATATATATTCGGTGCGTGAGTACTTTTACTTTTAATACTTTAAGTATATTTAAGTACTTAAGACTTTTACTTAAGTAGGATTGTTGATGTAGCACTTCTACTTTTACTTGAGTATATATTTTGCTCGGTATTTGTACTTTTACTTAAGTACCAAGCTTCACTACTTCCTCTACACTTTCCTGACCTAAGTGTACATTTTTTCTCAGTTCTGTTCCTCATTAGTTCATTTATAAAGTACAAAACCTAGTACAAGTACACAATCGCACATTTGTATTTACACACAGAAAGGAGGAACTTGTTGTCGTCACTCTTATAATTAGTTTCATACACAACTATGAAGCATTCAGTTTAAAAAACTTTAGTATTTATAATATCAAAATTGCTCTAAGGCATGGTTTATATTTTCTCCAGTGAAACTCATGCATGAGTCTAGTACAATGTGCCTTTAAAGCCCATCTCTGATAAAAGACGAGCTTCCTCTGTCAACATCTGTGACACACTTTTACACACCTGTATACACCGTAACAATGATCCTGATATTATCTTCACCGTGAAGACGGTAAACATCTCATCTGATGTTATCTTCAGCATAAACACACAACTTTTGCTTATAAAAAAGTTGTCTCTCACACACATACAAACAAAAAAGTACGTAGTCAGGACAGAACTTTCTTTTTATTTGATACTAATTCAGTTCACTTGTTGTGCTTGAGTCACCACACGTGTCCAGAGTTTCTGTGCGTCTTCAGATTTTAGAACAAAATAAACATCAGAATAAAAGACACTAAAAACAGAACTTCTTAAGTTATAAAAGAAAAACAAAACACTGCTAAAGAAATGCCCAAACACAGGAATGGAATGTCTCACAAATATTTGGACAGACAGCCCAAAATAAAAACAGATGAGTGTGTATCTTTTAGCACAGAAAAACAAAGTTAATAAAAACAAACCACAATCAAAATGAGCTGATACTGGCCACTCTTTTACATCTTTATGCCAGATGTTTTGTGAACTGACAGAAAGTTATTACAATAAAAAGAAGCATCCTGTATGTTTTCAGTGAATAATTTTTTCACCTAAGGATTAGGACTAGCTCGTAGTCTTTAAAAAAAAACTTTTAGGCATGTTTCTATCATTTAGTGCCATCTTTAGGCTGAATAAGGGAACTGCAGAAGGACTGCTTGTCCAGGTCCTAGGATGAGATCATCCAGGCTGACAAACGAGTCCACCTCCAGGCTGTCATCAGTTGATAATTTCACCTTTGCTGTCTCTGGCAGCTCTACTCCTTCTGCAGAAACAAATGGTTGTGTTAAAACGGGTACACACGCTGCTATTGTATGCTGCTGTCCAGTGACAGAACTGTAGCTTACCTGTAGGTGCCAGTTGGAGTTTGAGCGTCTCTTTGGTGTTGCCCCAGTTGACAGCTGTTATGTACCTGTCGCTCTGGTCCCAGAGGCGGAGGAAGGACAGGGAGGTGTTAGACACGAAAAGGGGGTAGTAGTCGCCGTGGAGGAGAGAGCGCTCTTTGCCTCGCAGGTCACTGAGTGATCTGAACCACTTCCTGACAGCAACGTGCTCAGTACGATTTGCCTGTAAATGTAAGGACATATGTACATATAACACAGAAACCCAGAAGAATTTTGCTCCATGGCAACGTTTAATGGAGTACTTACCTCAGCAGCTTCATCCACTGTAGCATCTTTAGATGGCTCCTTCTCTACGTCCCAAAGCATTTTCTGAAAAGAGAACAACAAAGGTTAGCTTCTGTGACACCTGCCAGTGAAACATGAATTCCCATTTTGTTTGGTAGCTTACCTGTCCTGCCTGAAGGCCGATTTCATCTCCATAGGTGAACACTGGTGTTCCAGGCATGGTGAACAGCAGGAGCTGGTACAAACGGATCAGGGCTGGAGTTGTTGCAGCTTTAGAAAGATGGCCACGCTGGGCAGCACCAAGACCCCAGCCCAGGCTTCCTTGCTGAAGGTGAAGGGTGTCCATGGCCTTTATACGCTCCACACCTGCAGGTATCCAGGTAAAGATATGGACTCATCAATAAGCACAAGAAGGGCTGTACAAGTGGGACTAAACAAATAAAACTTTTAAAGAGTTAAAATGTTAAAAGAATGCCAACCTCCATTGTTGCTGCTGAGCAAATCAGACAGGACGAGATCTACACCAGAGGTATTAACCAACTGAGACACCCCTGAAGCAGAAAAACCTTTAACCACACCCATCAGCACCCTGAGAGATGAAAAAAATGCATAAGATTAGGTCAGTCACATCATAACAACTGGACAGAGAGCAACCTGACTACACTGACAATTTAAGTCAACTGAATGTTTGAATTCCAATTGGGTAGTTCCTCAAACTCTCCACAAGGTGTCACTTTGCTTTGAGTGTAAAAATAACACCTTGTGTATCCGTCTCTGCTTAAAACCCACATACTGGAATGCTTTTAATCTCCA
The DNA here is from genome assembly GCF_900634625.1 of Parambassis ranga. Classification (NCBI taxonomy): domain Eukaryota; kingdom Metazoa; phylum Chordata; class Actinopteri; family Ambassidae; genus Parambassis; species Parambassis ranga. The sequence continues at coordinate 5,762,887 of NC_041038.1, read as the reverse complement.
AGGCCCCTCAGGAAACAGGCTGGTCTGCTGACATTTTACAGATGCCTTAAATTTTAGACCAGTCCTGTGATTTCTTCACATATTTTAAAGTAATATTATATAATAAATTTAAAGTGAATCATAATTTTAACTTATTGACAATAATAGATTAAAAAATAATTAAACTAGTCCTGAGGTTTTCCATACCTGCAGGTAATATGTAGATAAACTCAAGTAGTAAGTGTGCAAATCTGTTTCTGCACAGCTTGTTTACTTAAGTTGAGAAGGTCATAAAGTGGCAGCCTTCTTACCTGCTCTTAGTGCCATCAGTGCGGTTTCCCTGGATAGCATTGCGCACTTTTGTCCAATCAGGAGAGCTGGTGGGAACATTGAGCTCAGATATCTTGATGCCATCAACACCTAAACCTAGCCAGTACTCAGCTGCAGCCTGCAAGACGACATGACAAAATAGCAGTAAGAACACTGTACTTGCATTTGGCAAAAAAATTTATGGAGGCATCATTTATTAAATAATAAAAAAAAAACCACCATGTCCTACCATAACTTTCTCAAGTGTGTCTTCATTTGCAGAACTGGCGAACCAGGCAGGAGATCCCAAATAGTTTGGAGTGAGATCAAGTACAACTTTAATGCCTAAAGACAGAGGGCACAAAGTGTTCTTACAAACTTGTCAACAGGCAAACTACAGCCAGCACAACCAGCGTCAGTTAATTAATGACCTACCCTTCTTGTGGGCCTTCTCTATAATTTTAGCTAGGTGTTCAGTTTCTCCTTGGGTCCCATCAATTTTTTGCAGATTCAGTGTGACTGGCATGTCGGCCTGGACGGAGTGAAAAGGCCCGAAAATGAGACCTTTTACCTTTAACTGGTTCACATTATCCAGCTTTTCCTCAACACCTAGAAAAAGAAAAGAGATGAACAGATGGTTTGTGTGAGAACCTGAACACTGGCAAAGACAACAGGGTGTGAAAAGTAGCAGGGTCAGGGGTGAGACAGGGAGGGCAGAAGGCTGGAGAGACAACAAAATGAAGACTTGTAGAGTGAGTACTCCTGCTCCATTATGTGAAAGTCTTTTAAGTCAGAACAATAACAGGTCATGGGTGGTTTCTGGAATTCCACCCAAACCCTTTGAGGCCAGAGGACTCTACTAATTTACTTAACTGCTGCAGTAAAATATGTCCTTACTGTCTCTTTTTAAACCATACAGGAAAGTGCACAGGGTCCCTTAACTTTACCTCAAATCAGAGCGGTTAGGATATGGAAGATATGAATCGCTAATTTCCTATGTGCCTGAGACCTTTAGTCACTCTGCATTAGCCTCGTCAGCAATTTGGTATCTAGCCAGCTATTACACACACACTACAGAACTAAAGGAACTGAAGACACTGTCATAAGACTGCTCACGTGAGCAGTCTTATGAGCAGACCAGAATGCCTTGTGTAATCTTGTCTTGGGAGCAACATAAGATGTTAAAGCCATGGGTACTCAGCAAAAAAAATGAAATGCCATGAATACACTACCTTGCAGTCCACCATCTTCAGAGAAGGTGTTAAGATCAGAGATCTGGTACAGAGGCCCCTCATTCCACCAGTTCATCTCAGGGATAGGTTTGCAGCGAGGGGCCTGGACAATGATCACTATGGCTCCAGCCAGCATGCCGACCCAGCCAAGCCAAAACAGGACAAGAAGCACCCAGCGGGTTCGCACCCATCTAAACCCAGATATGGGAACAATGTTAAAAATCACAAACTTATACAAGAAAAAAAAAGACATTTAAACCAACTCTTACCCGGGAGTGCCAGCAACCTTCATCAGCTCCTCCTTGGACAGGCCTGTGAATGTCACCTCATCCTCAGGAACCTTTAGCTTGACGCTGCCATTTTTCTCACCGCCTGAGGCCTGGCCGTCACTCGTCATGGGCTGCTTCTCAGGGTCAACTTCATTGAGCTCCACTTCTTTCATGTCGATCTCCGTGTCCTTATTCATGGTTTAATCTGAGAATGTGTGAAGCAGAAGGAAATAAATTGTTATGACATAAGTGGATACAATTTATCAGGGTTTAACTAAACCACATTTACTATCTGACAATTATGTGTTATCCTCATCGTCGTCTCGTCTCAATATAGAGGCACATACACACATATGTGCTGTTTTAAGGAAATGTGTTAACATTTATAGCCTGTTTTAGCATTAGGTTATATTGCTCCGTGCGAGGGAACGAAAACAAAGGCTACTCTTGTTAAAAACGGCTAATTGCTAACGCTAACATGAGTGATGCTAATAGTCCAACAGTTAGTTGTTGTCGTAAGTTAGCTTACAACATTTATTAGCACAACTTTTCGGCCATGAAACTGGACGGAACAATAACTTAATACAATGTTAACTAGTTGCATACAATATTCGTTGCTGCAACAGAAATTTAAACCTGCAAATTATTAATGAATGAATGAAATGTATTTTACGTGTACAACGGTTGTCTGATGAAACACTGCCGGCTTCTTACAAACTATCTTTAAGCGCTAAACAAACAACCGGAAGCAGTGCAGCTAACTTTCATAATAAAAGTGAACTGTAGTTTTAGAAAAAAAAAAACCTAAAAAACGAAATGATTGAAAAAGTCATTCTAACCTTTAGAAGGATAAAATTAGCACGTGTGTTGCTAACATATGATAACCATGACCACTATTTGGCATAATATTCCACAAGACAACCGTCTTTTATTTGTTACCGGAAGTCTATTAGTGGACCGGTTTGTTCTGGTTCAGCACTAATATTTGTCTAATAAAACCCTCACAAATCAAATACCTGCCTTTACTTATGTTACTCTCAAAGGAAGCCCGGTCAGTACATTAACTTGACGCACAACTTTGACATCGTGTAACTTTATAGATGGTGAAATCAAACTCATACAATTGCGTCATACGTGGAATAGACGCACGAGACAGCGTCCTGTATTTTCCACTCATAATGTTGTTTAATTCATAACGAATTAATGCGAGCTCACTTACACTAAGATTTAAATGACGTAAATTCGGCGTTACCTGTGTAAAACTCCGTAGAGTCCGTCCGTGTTTGTGGTAAATCCTTTATTCCTTGTTCTCGGTACTAATCTGACAAAGAGGCTCAGGGAGTATTTGTAGCCCAGTTTCTCCGCCTACCGGAGTTACAGCCAATACCCTCTCTCTGCCTCTCTCTATTCCCAGAAACCTGAACAAACAAACAAACAAACTAAGAATTACAGCTTGAAGCTACTAACATTTCTCGCCTGCTCTGCCCATTAGACCCACAGAAAATATTTGATTCCAACTGTTTGCTCAGAAATGTCCTGATGATAAGTGATACAAATCAATGTCACAAGCCAAGCTGATCAATAGATTGATTGTTCTGTTGATGAATGGAGATTTCTTACTGATCTAATTTAACCCAGGTGTCTATTCATCAGCTGGCTGTGTTTTATCATACAGACCCTCCAGTTAACAGGATTTCACATGATCATAATCACACTATAGTGCTAACCACAACAACAAAATAAGGTCAGTGGGCCTCTGTGTAGTACAAGAAGTTTAGCTGTGTTAGATTGGTCTCTGTGTTGTTTTACTTTACTAAATTTCAGCTTGTTTACATTACTTTACTCAAAAATCCAATGAATGAACCACATCAGATTTAGAGCAGCTAATCCTGTTGTCCCTGCTCGTGCTCTATAGCTTCCCCCAGCTGTTGCTGACCATCACAGAGTTACAGGAACTGCAGACTTCTAGGAAAAGTTCTGATGTACAATATGTACTGTGACATGTTGCTGCTCCTACTTGTACAGTTTGGAATACAGTATATTATTGTTGGACAGTATGAAGCCTGAATGCTCGAATCAGCCTGAAATCCTCATGTGATTTTTAACTGCTAAAAGGCTTTGGAGCTTCTACAACTTCACAAAGACTGATCAACAAAGACTGATGAGATCTGGTAACAAAGTGAAAGTGTTTTTATAAGTGTCTAACCACAGAATAATGATATGGATGATACTGCTGCTCTTTGAATTTGCACACTATCTATCTATCTATCTTTTATCTGCCCCTCTCTCTATAAAGGCACGTGTTCCACCACTTTACTGCTTGTGTGTGCTTGATCAGTTCATATATTCTTTCCTTTTATCCTACTGATATGAGGTGCTTTGCATAATAATACACTAGTTACTGTTAAAATAATTCCATCATCTGGACACTATTTGGCATTTGACCACACATGCTGGTCTTTCTGACGTTCTATTTTATAACCTTTAATAACCATCCAGTCATAAGGATAGATTTCCAAAGCGGAAATCTATCCTGCTGCTTCATTTTTCATTTTGATCATTATTTTACTTTATTTATTTATTAAACTAAGTGAGTGGAGAAGCATTCACTCAAGTGAACCTATTTCTCACACACCATCTGTTACTGTGTTTATATCAGCCTGAGGATCACGTGTGTTTTGTAGAGTCAGGCTGTAACATGAGCGCTGGCTTCAGTGAACGTGTTGATCTGGAAGACGCAGGGAAAAAAAAGTCGTCCGTTTCTCCACTATTCACGTGTCTCCGCTCTCTAACTTTTCTGCTTTTAAAGACTAACGTTGAGATTTGACAGGAGGAAAACAAGGAAAAGAGAACAGGGTAGGGAGTGGTCATGACACATGAGTAAGGACAAAGGAGGAGCCAGAGTAATGAGGGGAAAGGGCAAACATCCATCTGAGGAGGGGGCAGCAATGAGTAAACATGCTTATAAGGCTGAAGAAAATATTGTAGGAAAAAAATTAGAATGGAACACAGCCATGTGTATTAATAGGAATGCAACTCTGAGCAAAAGTAACTCAGCTAGTGTCCTTTTTCAAATCCTTTGCCCACATGTTGTTTGGACCAGTTCTCATAGACTTATTTGAACATTTTGTGATGTTGAATAACAGGTTTTGCAGAAACAGCAACTTCATGAGGGACGCTGAGGATATAACTATTGTGGAGCTTGTGTGTTTATGCCTTTGGCAAGAGAGGGGAGGGGACAGTATCTCTACATGAGCCTGTAAGTCTGCACAAATTGTCCCAGAAAGAGAGGAAATGAAAGCATCGCTACCGACTGTCAGACTGGAGAGGAAAAAGCAGGGATTACTGTATATTACATTGTACTTGTAGTTCAAGGTCACACAGACATAATGCCGTAGAGGTTTGTTAGTGAGTGAAGGCTAGAGAGACCATGAATACTCACACACACACAGTGCTTCACTATAAACCCTTGTCTGATCCCTGTGAGAGAGTTTATTTAGCAAGACAGCGTGTGTTCGACAGAAAAAAAACACAGCAGAGCAGGCCAAGACCAGTTCAGACCAGTCTGCCTGAGGGCTCGTGCTTTCATCCCATTGTTTCAGGATCCCTGTTATGTGCATTCATATTTACAGTTCACACTGAAGTTCGGGGAAACTGTGCTTTCATTTCATCTAAAAAAAGGCCTAGCATTCATTTGTTCCAAGAATTTGTGTTTTTCTTAGAAACAAAAAGTCAGATTTTTGACTCAGCAGTCAAAAATCCATAAAGTTGTTTTTTTTAGTGCAGATAAAACAGAAATCAATGACAAGCCACTTCTGAGGTTTCCTATCAGTGGGAACATTTTTGCATTGCTCAGCTGCAACTCTGAAACCCTTGGGCACTGTTTGTCACTGAACAAAGACTGAAAGTTGCACAGCAGGACTGGATGGCCTGCTCCCTCTCTGAGGAGTGGGGTTTTATTCATTTATGAGGCTCTTAGTGGTTCATCCTGCCCCTACATGACTTCATGCTATCCCTTAATGTTGGTGCTTATCTTATATTGCATCATATTAAGGGTTTCTGTTCAGTACTGCAGATATCCTTGCTGTATCGTGGGTAGACTTTAACCCATAGCAGGCTGAACTGACACACATGCACTGCTCTGCTGCTTGTTTAACTTTTATGTATTGTCCTCCTCTTCTGTGTGTCACATGTTGCCCTCATGCTCTTTCTTCCTCTACGGATGTGCGGCCTACTTTACTCTCATAGACAAAGAAGAGTCTGTTCAACGTGGAAAGCTTCACTCCGACTGAAAGGACTACATTTTTAGTTAGAACATTTTTTTTCCCTTTCCCCTTTCTGAGCCCCCAGTTCACTCTACTGTCACCTCCCCCTGTCAGCAGGAAACAATGGCTGCACGTTATGTAAGAATGCTCAGCACTGTGAGAGGAATGTAAAACAGTCCAGTGATGGAGTACTTTGCCTTGCTGTATTGTCACTAAGCAGAGTGGCGCAGCGGAAGCGTGCTGGGCCCATAACCCAGAGGTCGATGGATCGAAACCATCCTCTGCTATTTTGACTGACATCCTCTTAGTGTTTTATATACACCCAGCGTCACCTGTAAATCTATCTGAAATAAGCTGCTTGTAAATGTGAGTAATTTCCTCTCACTCCTGGTGAGTAATGGCAAACCAGACAAACACTAATCACAGATTAAATATTTACCTCATTTGTGCCTGCTGAACACAGGCAATTACAAGAGAGGAAAACAACACCAGGACCCATGAACACTGACCTCTGAGCTGCGGCTTGGTGGATATAAAGCCTCGAGAGACATAAAACACCAGCTACCACATCCTTTGTTAGTAGCTCTGTATGTCTGTGGATGGAAAATGAAATCAAATGAATACTGTATGGTCCTCTGCGACAGATAGATATGAACTGGGTAATATTGTAAATATTACAGAATATGCGGAGCTGGAACTTCGTCAACAAACATTCAGTAATGTCTGTTGTTGTTTCATTTATTCTATTGTCTAAGACTTTCTTGTTTAAGCTCCATCTTTGATACACAGCTGGTTTGTTGTTAGCAGGATAAACACATGTTTAAATTGGTTATTGGAGAAAAAAGGGCCAGGTTACTAAACAATTTTAAATATCATTATGTGTATTAAAATAGTCTTGAATCTGCACAATGTGAAACTTTCTATGGCCTTTCTGGGTAAACTGATCATACAGCCCCCTCTAGAGAATTCTAATGCTCACTACATTTCTAATCCACTGAAGCTGGAGGGAATGTTTTTTATTGTAGCTTGCATCATTCTAATTTATAAGAATCTGACTCCAGGGCGAGGCAAGTTTTTTCTTAATTTTTCTTTTTAGCAATATGAGATTTATAGGGCCTTTTATAACTATATTAATTTGGTTTCTACTAAAACAACTAAAGACTGAATGCAAACTACAGCTAGTACCACAAAGAATACAACAAAAGAGGGAAAAATGACAAAATATTCGATTTAAATATCAAAGAAATAAAAAAAAACACTTTACGTACTATTTACATACGCAATCACGCATTTGTATACGTCACCAACCAGGAAATGGGAGGGACTGAAGAATAACAACAGAGCTACTCTCCACTACACAGCTTTTTGACAGCTCTTTGTGTCTTTTTTGTATTACTAAAACACGCTGTGTTGTTTTTGTTATTACCGAAAACGGACATGTCACGGAAAGCAAAAGAAGAATATTATCGCTTCTTTACCGTAACCGACCCACGCACACACGAGAAGGGACACACCGAGTACAAAGTGACAGCACGGGTTCGTTTATGCTCCAAATCTTTTTAGCTTCATTGATATTATTAGACACGTAATGCATGTTGTAATTATGTTTAATAACTATTAGGTGAGCAGATTTGTTTTTACCAGAATATTATCTTTTTTTAGCACGTATGTTGAACTGTCGTCCTCTTTGGTTAGTTCAATAACAACACACCGGCTGTGTATTGTTATGTATTTGTGACCGTTAAGTCAGAAAGGCCCTGTGGGTGACTCACACACACATTAATACACAATGGCTCTTTTATTTGAAACAGAAAGAACTTGTGACTCCAGCACCCCCATGACCACACTAATACCCCGTGGTTTACACAGGCATGCATGAAAATCAAAGAGTATCTTGACTTTGTAGGTCAAAGCCAAACCTCTGCCACATCCCCTCATATGGATTAACTGACAGAGATGTCCAAGTGATCTGATTTCAGATATCACCTAGAATGACAACCTGTCCTTCCTCCTTTCTGATGTGCAGTTTGTGTCCAAGCGTCATCCAGAGGATGTGAAAGAGGTGGTGGTATGGAGGAGGTTTTCAGAGCTGAAGAAGCTGCACGGGGAGTTATCCTACACGCACAGGAACCTGTTTAGGCGACAAGAGGAGTTTCCTCCCTTTCCCCGTGCACAAGTGTTTGGTATCATACTACTCTTACAATAATAAACTAACTGAGCTTAACTGTGCTGTGTTATATTACAATATATACTGTTGTGCCTTGTTAAGCATGAGAGAAGTTAGCTGCTTCTTTTGATGTTGATATATCGGCAGGAAAGCCAGTATGGTGGTCCACACAATTTATAATCTCCTTTTATGCTGTTTTTCACTACTTTATTTTCTACAGTGTCAGCATAATATATATATTCTGTTTTAGGAAGGTTCGATGAGGCTGTGATTGAGGAGAGGAGGAAAGCTGCAGAAAACATGCTTCTGTTCACCACCACCATACCTGCACTTTACAACAGCCCACAGCTCAAAGACTTCTTCAGAGTAAGGCACACAAAGCCAACCAGAAATACAGTAATAAAATGTATAACCACAATATTTCCTTCTATATCCCACAGCCTGTTCTTCTATTCTAACTGTCGTTCTAACATGCCCTGTCTGTCCTTTTAGAGTGGTGAGGTCACAAGGCCTCTGGATCCCTCCACGATGCCCTCTGCTGGGCCTTTGCCTCCCCCTCTCATCCCCCTCCCCAAGCGGAGGGCCTCCGACTGTGAGCCTGCAGAAGAGGAAGAGGGGAGGGAAGCTCCTACATTGCCTCAGGATCTGGGCACCAGCCTGAACTTAGAAGTAGGAGTACCTGAGATAGCAGCTGAGGCCTACATCGAGGAGCAAGAGGAGCTTAGTGATACAGAACTGGATAACCGAAGTACAAATAATAGAATTTTCAAGATTCTCTGCTTTCTCTTATTATGCTTGCTCTTACTTTATGGCCCATGTTTCCACTTCCAGTTCCATCTCCGGAACCATGTCCAGCTAAAAACCACCAATCAGATGAGACCCAGGAAGAATTTGATTCTCTGTTTGACTCCATGTCAGAAGATCAAGCCCCATCCCCAAAGGAAGAAGGTCCTCCTCCATTGTCTGATAATGACTTGGCTGTCTTTGACCCCTGCTATAAACAAGGTGAAAGAAATAGTATGACTGGCACTCCATTTCCCAAACGACATAAGACAGCAGTTTTTGAGGAGGCAGAGGTAGCGTGGCCGAGCGGTCTAAGGCGCTGGATTAAGGCTCCAGTCTCTTCGGGGGCGTGGGTTCGAATCCCACCGCTGCCAGCATGACTTTTCTAGTATCAGGCTGTTGGATCTTTCATATCTTGTATATGAATCCACAAATTGTTAAATTTGCACATGGTTTTTGTATTTGATGCAGGACTTCAGTCATATTAGGAATTTCTGATAGAAATTTTTTTTTGTTACAAATGGGAAGTCACATCATTTTACTGAAAACACTACAGAGCAACTTTTAATTCTGTATTCTGTATTCCTCTCTATATCAGATAGATCAAATTTCTCCAGTCACCACTCGGAGTTGTTGTCCCTTCCAACACTCGGTGTGGATGGTGGGGAGGCGGCTTACTTGAACCAAGCAGCCATGGAGCTGACAGCTGCCATGGATAAGGAGAAGGAGGGAGAATTTAGTACTGCTATTCGTGGATACAGGGCAGCAGTGGATATCCTCATCACTGGAGTACAAGGTGAGACAACTTTGAATATCTACAATCTCTTGCAATTATTTATAATCATGTGTCGTGTCAAGCCTCTCTCACTTTTGGTGTCTTTGTGTGGACTATTCATGTGGTAGCATCAAATCCCACTGCTGCCAGTGAGACTTTTAAAATGCTGATAGTATCTGATGAATTGGATGTTTAATCTCTTTGGGGGGGTGGATTCAAATCCCACCACTGCTATAACATTTTTAATTTCTTTTCCTTTACTATAATGAATTCAAACATGGGGGGTCTTTCACCACTGGCAATTAAAGATTAAGCATGCATAAAGTAGCAACTGGAAACCTTAAGTGTCCAATGAAAAATTCATCAAACACCTACCTCCCTAACATCTACACATCTTTTTGCCCCTTTTGATAGTTTTTCTATGATTGTTTTTTCTTCCCCTCTCTTTAGATCTAATATTGAAAACGTTGCACATGAGGTGACTAGCAGCGATATAGTTACTAGCATGCAAGTGTGGCCGATGCTGGATAAAGGCATAGTTTCAAATCTCACTGCTGCCATGGACCCTTCTTTTTAGCTCTTTGGCCACTAATGAGACCTATTTTGTGTCTGCACAGGAGATCCAGATGCAGTGCGCAGGGAGTCAGTGATGAGACGGACAGCCCAGTATCTGAAACATGCTGAAATGTTGGTCGACAGGCACTCCTCGCCCAGTCACTCTCACACACCTACACATGCACAGGAGCCGTAGAAATATACACACATAATGTATTAATACGGATCAAAGACAAAGAGGGAAGCTCAGGGTTGTAGCATACACACATCACACTCACACAAAACTGGAGTTGGAAAAACTACGGTACTGTACATGCCAAACACACTCCTGAGATCTGCACTAGACTTCAGACTGCTACTTAAGTGGAAAAAATTTGCAACAAAATCTCAATATGTGGAAAGTGGAAGTGACTGTATGGATACTTAATGGATTACTGACCCTTGTTGTCTTTTTCTTTTTATCTATATTTTATAATCTTCTCTTCTTGAATACAGTAATGTGTATCTATACTAGTGATTTGCATTTTGCACAGTGTTTTGTTAATAAATATGATATAATTTAAAAACATTGTACTGCTTTTTAAGGGTCTGTGGTGGTGGTTTCACATTTGATCATTAACACAACTTAGTGGTTCTTGAGTTTTCCAAGTTTGCAGTAGCAAAGCAGTGCCTTTGAGTGGCGCTGTTGGCTATTAGGTATTAGCTATTTTCACATCCTCCTGTGCAGAAACTCCTCATCCCCTGTTTAGATGCTGAAATCAGATACAGGAGGTTGTGACTGAGGAGAGTAGAAGGCAGCAGAATATGTTTTCTTGAGCTAATCATTTCTGACCACAGAGCACCACCTGAGCTTCAGTTACAGTTAGAGATGATCACTCATTTAGCTGCCGCCATATATCATGGGTCATTTTAGGGCTGTAATGAGTTGCAAACTAGTCTACCTCCCTTTTTCTTTATCACACTGTAGTCCTTTCCCATGCTTTACACCTGACATGTATTCCAGATGGAATAGGTGGATGTGTATGTATGTGCTACAATTCATTTTCGTTTAGAAAAAGACAGATTTTAAATATGCCAATTAACAACCTTTTTTGAGGTCAAGACTGTCTAAACAACAGGGAACAGTGGTTGTTGGAGAGAAAAGAAAAGTGAAAATAACGGGATGCGAAAAAGAGAAAAGAGATCCCTGCCATGTAGCAGAATCCCTTCTCTGGAGAGGAAAGAGGGATGGAGGGAAGTCTGGAAGGACAAACAGATGGAGGGGCGACAAAAAGAGGGAGGCCGATGAGAGGAAAAAGGCTACCAGATGAGAAAATGAGGGGTTGCAGGGAGTTAGAGATGACAGAGGGAAGGAAAAAAGAAGGGATGAGATTAGAGGATAAGCAGAGATCATCCCTCCATTGTTAAAGGGATGGAAAAAAAACGACCCTCCCTCTTCCTCTATTTTCATCCCCCCATACCTTCTCTCATTTTTTGCTTTGCTTTGACCATTGTTGGGGAGCTGTAAGTGAAAGAAGGGATGGCGGAGAAAGCGAGAGATAACATTGCTCCATCCTGTTATGTATCCCTCTTTTCCTCTCTTCTCTCCACCTCTCTACCTTTCTGTCCATCCCCCCAGCTACCACCACCCCCCACCCCCTCATTCTATGCTCCACCTGTGAAATGCAGAGGGTGTAAGAGAAAGATGGAGAGACAAAGAGATGGAGGAAGGGAGGGAGGGAGGTTTGAAATCAGAGAGGGGGGAGTAGAGGTAGAGCCTCACAACATTAGCATGCTGAGAGTGTCAGCACTCTCCTCTTTTTTTCTCTCTCTCCCTCCATCCCCATCCCTCTTTCCATCCCTCCCTCTGTCTCTTTCTCCTCACTGGTCACTGCAATTATACCATCAAAACACTCCAGCCTGAGAGCATAATAGCTTCCCCCTGCGTGTGTGTGTGTGTGTGTGTGTTATCATGAGAGATCAAAAGAAAGAGATATGTGTGTATTTGTGCATAATTTAGTGCCATACATGGTGCATTACGTGTGCATGTATGGCATAAAGGGCAGCTGTTGGTGTGTGTGTGCCAAAACTGGATTTGCAGCATGTGTGGGTGCGAGTGTGTGTGAGTATTCAACTGGCTAGAAGTATCCTACTGGCTAGAAAAACTGCTTCTCCAACCTCTGACCAAACACACTCTTAAATACACTCTAGGAGACCCACTTTACATATGTGTGTGTGTCCAGTGAGTTTCTGTTTACACACTCATACGCACTCACACTAATGGATGCACACAGGCGTACAGTCATGGCTTGGAGACACAAACCGTTATGACCTACATGCCCAGTGGGTCATCATTAAACCAAACAGCACACTGTGACACCTTCGGCTGTCTAAACACACACACACACACACACACACACAAATAGTCTAGTTTACTCTTACTGACTGTTTTTGTTTTTGTTTCAACTTCCTCTATTCCTCTTCCCTTCCGCCCTCTGTCTTCCTTTTTTTGGTCTAACACGCACACACATACACACACACTATCCCCCCTCGACGAGCTTGTTATCCCTCTCTGCCTGCTCGTTTCTCTCTGTCACCTTGCCCTCAGCTATTTGAGTACACTTCTGTCTCTCATACTCCCTCCCATATCTCTCTCACATGCACGCACACACATTAATTCTCTGTCGGTCTGTCTGTCCACCTCATGCTCTTTTTCAACCTGTGTCACTTTACCTCAATGCCTGAACGTTAGTATCATAACAGCAGTCTGCATGTTGTTTAAAATTAAAGGGACACTCCACCAAATGTACACATCAAGTTTTCTTATCCTGAGGAGTGTTATACAGTCTGTGAAGGCATCATCAGGCTACAAAGTTGATAAAACATGCTGTTGACTCATGGAAATGTAAGATCTGGTAACTTTAACCCTTTCTCAGCAAGAAGAAAAATCCCAAAACATAGCTAAAGAAGATGTGTGAAGGAAAGTTGATGGAGATCACATGAGTTGAACTCAAATACAACTTCCAGGCCTAGACGCAAATGAGCCCAGTTAGGCAGGCATTGGATTAGTAGAGAAGCGGCCAACAGGAGCTCAGCATATGTGGGAACTCCCTCAGAAGCTCAGTGCAGTCATGTGACACAATTTGATTGTACCCTCTCCCACTGCAGAGAAAAATGCCAGAAGTCAGTTGGTGGGGGTTTCTGAAAAGGAGTGTCTTGCAGTGAATGGCTGTTTTATCACTGAAAACTTTTTTACTTTTCAGACTTGAAAATGAGCTAAAAGAGGCTGCCGCACAGGATCCCATGAGACGTCTCTCTGATTGGATTCTTTTACACTGAAGTTGACCCACTGATAATATAAAATTATTGATAAATGCAGCTTTAATTTGGTTTTTATCTTTCTGTCTCCACCTCTCTATCCCCTGCTTTCTCTTTCCCCTCATTCCCACATCACTCTCTTGCTGTTAGTGAATCAATGAACATACACTTTATGCTATTTATTGATCCTTTTATATCTATCTGTCCTCACCCCCTCCCGCTCTTGCCCCCCCACCTCTTTTATTCTCTACTCTTTCCCCATCCTTTCTTTCACCCCTCTGTGTATCTGCTTTGAATTTATAATCTCTTTCCCCCCTCTCTCTCTCAGTCCCTTTCTCTTTATATCTCTCGCTCTGGGATATCCTATTTATATGGCTGGCACCTCCATGCTTCTACTGAAGTGTGTGCATGTGTGTGTGTGAGTGTTTGATGTTGGTCTAAGTGGTTAACATAATATGAGCCCTCGGAGAGATGATTTTCAGACACACACACGCACACACACACAATTTTAGGCTTTTTTCTGTGAACAATTTGTGCTTTTCAGTATTCTCCAGCTTGTGCAGCAGATCCATGTATTATCTATCAATTGCATTCTCCTACTCTGTCCAAATACACACATGCACCTTTGTCCCTCAGCCGCCTTCCTAGAATGACAAAAACCCGGTATTATCTTTTGTTTTTTATTATTGCAGATGTAGCCATCATTTCATGACCTCGTCATCTCTCATCCTCCTCTCAGTTTTTATTTATTCAGACCCCTCTCTCTCTCTTTCCTACCCCTCTCCTATTCTCTGCATGTTTATGTTTATTCAGACACATCTCCCTATTTTTTTCTACCCCTCTTTCTCTCCCTCTGCACCCCTGTGTCCAGCTTTTGTTACCAGCCGTGTTTCCATAACAACTGCGACCTTTCACTCAGTGCATAACCATTTTTAATCAGAAGTACAGAAAGACAGAGATGAGATGAGACAGAAAGAGAGAGAGAAGAGGTGGGTGAATTAGGAACGGTTACTAAGGTCAGGTGATGCACTGAATGGATGTAAAAAGAGATAAGAGGTGGAAGCAACAGAATAAAGTGAGGAATGGAAACCGCCTGAGAACAGAGGCGAGTTCGTATTTAACGTTCTCAGTGATTTGTCAAAACAGGTGTTGTACTTTTACGCAGAGGGGTCACTGGTGTTTCTGTGTAGTCTCATCTTGTGGTACAAAGGGTATTACATGATGTCAGTAGCTGGTTAGAATGCTGAATTCAAAAACTCAGTAGATTTTTGGAACACAAAAAAGCAATAGCTGTTAATTCTTCACATTTTGTTGAAAATTTTGGTTAGTATATTTTACACCTTTTAAGTAAACAATCTTACAACTTTTATATACCATTTTATATAAATATTTTATATTTCCCCTGGAGCCTGAATGACTTTTGAATAAAAGCACAATAAACAGCTGTATAAAGACCATGATGGTGCAACTTTTTAGAATTATATTTATCAGTTATATTCTACCGCTACTAATACTAATTAGATCAGGTTGTAGATTAAATAAAACTGTATTAAAGCTGTGACAATTGTTTAAATGATCTTTAAAACAACGTCTGACTGGACTTTCCTTGCATGTATTTTGTTGTAACATAACGTCTGCACTGTTATTATCAGTTCTCTGTTTGTCTCCAGTTTCAGTGCTGGATCCTGCAGTGAGATAAAACTGTTAATGAATGACTAGATAATTATAAAACATTAACAGTGGCTGAGAATGTGCTGCTTGATGCAGTTTCGACATCACAGACCATTCCTCTGTTTGATCCTATCTGCATATTTATGGGTGTGCCCGCTTGTTGAATATGCACGCTTTAAACTGTTGCTGTCATGAATTAGCAATAAAGCTATAAATAATTTGAAATACATTAGAAGTGATCCTGCATTGTTAGCTTCTTAGCTGTTCAATGCAGCGCACAGTGTGTGAGTGTGTGTGAGTGTGTGTGCGTGCGCGCGCGCGCGTGAGTGTGCGTGCACATACTGGGGGTCATGCCAACATGGGAGGGACTGGACCGTCAAGTGGACAGCTCTCGAGCCCGCCCGCCCACCGCGCGCCACTCTACACCGGGAGCAGTGCGTGAGGTTGATGCCAGCCAGAGATAGATGTATGGATGGATGGATGGATGGCGAGGGAGGAAAAACCTGCAGAGTGACACAACAAGAGTAAAGAGGAGGCGTTCGAGGAGTGAGTGTAAAACTGGCAGAGTAACGGAGCAGAGGGCACACACAGAGGAGAGGGGGAGCGGGGGAAACCTCGCTGCTGCTGGCTGCTTTCTCTCTGCCCGCACCGATGTCCGAGGCCCGTCCGGTGCTTGCTGAACACCGACACGGAGCGCACTGTTACGGCCGCTGGAGTGGACGCGAACACCGCCGGAGCTCTTCTCTGTGACTGCGAGTGAGTGTCCCAACATTTGAAACTTCACACCGCTGTGTTGAATTTCTAATAACCTGCGAGGGTGAGTGTCCGCTCCCCCCCTCCCTCCCCCTGCCTCTGTTTATATTTTCTTTCATACTGCGACATTAGTCCACCGCTGCCAATTAGTCACAGGACGCTCAACGGGCGCGCGCTCACACACACACACACACACACAGAGTGACAGCTCGCGCATATGAGTGGTCAAAGCGGATTCCTCGCGCGTGGCAGAGCCGGCAGATGTTGCCACGCGGAGGCTTCAAACATTATATAAATAATTCAAAGTACGTCGTATTAACACCACAGACAGGCAGATTTTGCTTTATCAAAAATAATTTACCTTAAAGTTCAATTTAACAATGATTTCTTTTTAAATGGCTGCATATTTACGTGACAGTACAATATAAATCTGCAGTGATAGGTTTCATAGCCTTACACACAATATGGAAATAATGTCTTCCTGTCCAGAGAGTTTAGTAACCTGTTGCCCTTTGTGATATTTTTTTCCATTCTATCTTTTGTTCAGTATTAGAGAACGTCACCAGCACATGAACTTTATGGATGTATATCCAAATATAGCTTACTGACATACTTTGAGTTTATTCCATGTCTCTGTCCTGTCAGTTTTCCCAGTGACAGCTCGAGCAGCCCAACTGCAGCGTTCTTAAGCCTAATCTAGTGGTTAATAGCTTTCATTTTCGTTGCTCGGTGTTCATATTTTGTGCAGCTTTCCTCTGGCTTTGAAAAGCTAATCTGTCCCTGATATAAGCGCATTGGTTGGCCTGCCATCTGGGCTGTATTATAGTGGAGAGGAGAGGGCATTTGAATAATTGATATTTAGCTATTTATAGGAGGATTATTCTCTTCATGTTGCACCAGGGGGGGCATGATCTATCTATCTATCTATCTATCTATCTATCTATCTATCTATCTATCTATCTATCTATCTATCTATCTATCTATCTATCTATCTATCTATCTATCTATCTATCTAGTGGCTCAGTGTATAAAGTGTGTTCTGTATTTTTGTCTACCTGCTCTACCTCTTCCAGCCTGTCCTTACATCTGTCCATTTAGCATCTGTCCATCTTTCTGTTCACTGAGCTGTGGCGTATCCATCTGAAGTGGATTAGGGGTGTTATCAAAGCTAAGTAGGACTACTGTTTGCACGCGCACAGGCACACACACAGATACACACACATACATAAATGCTACACTCACTCCATTTCGCTCCACAAGGACCATTGACCATTGTTAGTCAGCTCTCAAGCCTCTTTTGCTTTGTGTATGTGTGTGTGTGTGCGTGTGTGTGTTTGACGGTAAACACTCTGATCAAACAGTGCTTAACAAGCTGGCCGAACTGATAACAGAGAAAGAGGAGGAAGAGAGGATGAGAGAGGAAATAGAGAGGAAGGAAAGAGGAACATTGAGCTGGAGAGGACGTTTCAACAAAAATAAAGGAATGGCAATGTGGCGATTTTTGATCTTGATCAGCCTATAGTATTCAAAGTTTTCCCACTTTACAAGCTTTTCCATGTATTGTATAGCTACATAAGGATGGCATACAGATACACACTGAGAAAGTTTCCTGTAAGAGAGCAAAATATGTTTTTCAAAATGTTTTCTCATTGTGCTCTATGCCAGGTGCAATTTTGTGACGTATTTTAATGATGTTTGTGCTGCTGTAGCACTCATTCAGCACAACAGGAAAGATGGCATTAAGAGTGAAGGGTGATATGTGACAAAGATCACGTTCCAGATGTTAACCCTGTGCTCCAAGTGCACATCTGTTGACCTGACACCATCTTTCTCTCATGTCCTGCAGGTTCTGGTTTTTGGATGCAGTGTGTGTGTTTTTTCCCCCATCAGAATATTCATATTTTCAGTGCTTAGCTAAAATGGCTCTCTTGAACACTGTCATAATGAATGCCTGTATTTTGCAGCTCTATGCAAGGACATTGCAGTGCATTGTTATTACAAGCTGAGTGGAAGAGGCTGTGCCCTGTGAGGGATCAGTGACCTGTATTTTGCAGTCCAGGTAAGCGGAAGTCATGTTCCAGTCACATCATGATGGGCATCTAGCCATGTAGTAACAGCATCATGTGTTAAAATCAACAACTCTTATGAATTTCAAGGGAGACATACATGGATCAGCTACAGCACTAAAGCCACCTGCCTAATATAGTGATCCTTTAAGTGCTCAAGTTGTGAGACACAGCCTGCATGTATACTACACAGTTTGGTGCAGGTAACAATACACTGACAGCTTTCTATGTAGCCAGCCTTATGGTTTAAACCAGCTTGTGCTACAGTAGCTTTAATGTGAGAGTGGATGCCATGAGCGCCGCCTTTGTTCCTGTCATCATTGCTGAGCCTTAGGCACTCCTGGGTGGTTTTCCCTAGAACCAGATACTAAAAACATTGGACAAGTTCTGACAGTCATCTGTACATCGTATTAAAGGTAGGGTAGGAGATTTTGAAAACTCAGTCAGAGTCAGCCAGATTTCGAAAGTAAACACACGCCCACTTCTCTCCGAACTCACCCTGAAGCCAGCCTCCAATCACATGGACGTGCAATACCTGAAGACGAGCTGCGGTCTGTGACAGCCATCATGCACGCACCTCTCTGGTGCGCTCATAGCAGGAAGAGAGTGACGGCCAGCCAATACTCCGCGCAGGGTCGTCCCGGAGGATTGGCTGATGTTTTTAGTGTTTTATAGCTTCCACAGATGATTAATATTCTTAGTTTTAATGCGAAACTGCCGAACTAATTGGTTGCTATCAGATTGTAAAGAGAAGTTACACTAATTTAACAAAAAGTGCATCAGAATGAAATCTCCTACCATACCTTTAAGGCAACTGTCAGATCCAAACATTTGTCTATTTTCACATCAACATTAACAAGTGACTAACGGTAACCATTGTAACAGTATAATTAATGGAATTTATTTCTCCTATCTGTGCTGATTGGCTTTATTGCTATTCTGCTATTTGTAGATATTAAACCAACACCCCATCCCAATCCAAATTATCTGTCTTTCTGAGATAAAGGGAATTTCATTATAAATGACATTGAAAAAATTATTTCTGTTTTGCAAAAGAAAACACCGTTCACTGTTTAATATGGACAGTTTCTGTGGTTCCAACAGAGATGTTTTTATTTAAATTTTTAAAGCTGAGTTGTACAAATATGATTTCTTTCATCTCCATTCTATTGTAATTGTAATTTTTGCAATTTTATAATGAATGACCACAAGAACCAAACAATTCTACTGTTAATGTATCATTAGTGTAATCGTCTGCCAAACACTAGAAGCCTGTTCAAAACAACGCAAAACAACCACAATTATTCTCTGTCTCTGTCTTCACAGTGATGGATTCACCTACAGATCTTTTTGAGGACTCTGCTCCTCCAATACATACTTTTGCTCCCAGTGACCTCCCCAGGGTTCATCCTCAGGCCAGAGCCGGCTGTCCAGCTCCTGCCTTTAGACCCCCTGGCTTTCCCCTCATCCACCATCTTCTTCAGCCAGGTGGAGGCACCAGGAGGATTGGACCGCCACTCAACACAAACCTGAGCTCTCATAGACAGCTGGAAGACAGACATTTGGAGGAAGATGAAGGAGAAAGAGATGGGCAGGTGGAGCCAGGGATGGACGGAGAAGACGAGGGAGTGATTGAGGGAGAGGACAGTTTGCTGGGGGTAAAAAAGAGGCATAATGATGTCACCCTGACAGCCGAGTGGAGTCAAGACATCCTGAAAGTAAAGAGGATGAAACTGGAAGGACGGGAGAGAGGTGGTGAGGCAGAAGAAGGAGGCAAGAGGCGTGAGGGAGGGAGACAGGGGAGGAGAAGAGAGAGGGAGGAGCTGAAAGAACAGCTGGAGGAGGCAAGAGAGAGGCTACAGGCCCTGCAGGAGAAAGTGTGGAGGGCTTTTGGGGAAAAGCACCTGGCAGAGGAGGAGAAGAAAAGAAAGCGCAGGAATGGACACAGTGGTGTGGGTGAAGGAGACCTGGCGATAATGGAGGAGGAGGACATCACAGATGAGATGTATGATGAAGAGGACATTGATAGTGGAGAAATAGAAAAGGAGTCTTTCTCCCTTCTTTCTGCTTCCCCTTTTGATAGTTTCCACAAACGGAAGGAAGACTTGCAAAAAGACAAAGGGGGGAGGATGGAGAGAGGAGGAGGGGGGCTGCGTCTGGAGGGGATGATAGAGGGATCAGGTTTGTGGTTCGACTGCGGAGGGCTGGTGAGAGGAGACTGGGATGGTGCGATAGAAGACGAGGGTGAGGAGGGAGGGCAGAAGTTTGCTCAGGCGCTCAAGTTGGAGCTGGGCAGTGCTGTGGCACGAGTCATTGACCGAGTTCTCCGCCTTTACACAGAGATGACAGACTTCACTCCTTCCTCTCCTAATGCTACCATCTCCTTTCTGCCGTCTGATTCAGGGGGTGATGGGGGGAAGGAGGGGGGAGTGTGGATGGGGCTATTGACAAGAGGCAGAGTGGGGGAAATGAGAGGTAAAGAGGAGAAAACAGGAGGGCAGGACAGAGAGAAAGGGAAGCAAAAGATGAACAGTGTGGGACCTCTGCCTCCTGGACCACCACATCGCTCAGAGCCATCAGATCTGCCAATACCATTGGCTGTTCAAAAGTCACCTGACACACGAAAGACCTACCCACTCCTTGGCCCACCTCTATCTGCTCACCTCAATCCCCCTCACCCAAACCTCTCCCTGCATCACCCGTCTTTACCTCGTCCTCCACCTCTGTCTCATCCTCCTATCCTAACTCCACCTTCACAAACTAAGGATCCCTCATCCTCTTCCTTCCACCCATCTTCATCCTCCTCTACTTCTTCATCAACTTCCTTCCCTGTGCCTCCCCCTCCTCCACCCCCTCCTCTCCCTCTCCCATTGCTCCACTATTCCATGCAGCAACTCTTCTCTCGCTCTCTTCACCACCCTCAACTTTCCCACCTACCTCCATCCCGCAAGGACTATTTAAGCTCCGACCCTTTCCTGGAGTTCTCATCTCACCCTTCCTTCCCCCCTCTTCCTTTGCTTGGTCACCTGGACCCATCGCTTGGACGCCACGCGCACGGAGGCAGAGAGAGGGATAGAGGGATGAGGGGCGACGGAGGCATAAGAGGAGGGGGTGGAATGGATGGAGGAGAGCTCTACCTGACAGCTGGGGGAATATCCTTTCATCGGTTTGTGTGGTGTGAGGGAGAGGTGTGTGTGTTTAAAAGGAAGACTAGTGTCTCCTTAACTGTCCTCATGTGTACACCCAGGAGGGCCTGTCTCCCTGCCATTTGAAGAAAGCCAAGCTCATGTTCTTCTACACACGCTATCCCAGCTCTAACACACTCAAGACGTACTTCCCTGATGTCAAGGTGTGTGTACCCCATCACAGTGCTGGCACACACTTTTCTCTGTCAACAATGCATTAGGCTGCAATTGTAAAAAAAAAAACATGTAACAGTGCTAAACCTTAGATTCTAGAAACTCTTAGATTAATTTGTAACTAGCCAGACAGAGCAGCCTGAATTTGGATTCACACACACCTGTGTCTACTTATTGCCTGTGTGTGTAATGTGACCCAGTCCCAGCACGTTCCTGCCCCCTATGAGGTTTGGCTTGTAAATTATTGTCTTACATGAGTTTGAAGAAAAGAGACACAAAAAAACGTATTAATTATTAATTACAAGATAACTAAGGTGTGGTTATCTGGAATTGGAATTTATGTGTAGTACCATAACACTTAAAAAAGTAGTAGTCTAGACACTGCTACTAGGCCAACAACAAAGTATGCATCAGTATAATGTCAGCTAAATACCTCATGTATAGAATGTATTGTCAATGTTATTTTTCATCACAGTCTTTAATTTAATACACTTTTCAAAACATTCCCGGCCCGTACGGGGATCGAACCCGCGACCTTGGCGTTATTAGCACCACGCTCTAACCAACTGAGCTAACCGGCCATGTAAAGCATATGAAAGGACGTCAATCATTCCGGAAAAACAGAAGAAAAAACTTTCTATAAATATTTTATCATTGTTTTATACAAAACAAAACTACCCTATAATGTACATGATTCTAACTTGCAAAGGCAAACATTGAAGTACCCTCATTTGTTTGCTTGACAGGTGCAATGTAAGTGAAGCTGAATGCCATTTAGGCAGACATGGTTGCACAAAAGGTTTATGGCCCGTACGGGGATCGAACCCGCGACCTTGGCGTTATTAGCACCACGCTCTAACCAACTGAGCTAACCGGCCTTGATTTTAAAGGGTAGTTCAGACCCTGGGCTGATAATACTGATCAATACATTTTTGTTTTATGTAAAACAGGACAATTTAATTTGTCCCCTCAGAGTATAATTAGCAAGCTAAAATTATCTCTACTTAACATGTTTGCTGTTTGCATTTCAACAGAAAACCATTAAATCATATTAGAGTTGTTTTTATGGATCATGAACATATACTAGATTACTAATATATTTGTAAGTTTGCAAAAATCTCCCCATAAACTCTAAATGTGATTCCTCTCTTCTGTCCTCTCCTGCTGTCCTCTGTCTAGTTTAACCGCTGTGTGACCTCCCAGATGATTAAATGGTTCAGTAACTTCAGAGAGTTCTTCTACATCCAGATGGAGCGGTTTGCACGCCAGGCTGTCCGCGAGGCTCTCACCCGGTCGGTTTGGGGTGGCACTAGTTCATGTTTAACATTTATCTGCAGGACTTTCATAGTTTGACTGGAATTTACTTACTTATTTATGTCAAAAATACCATATGTGAATATTAGTGTTATGAATAAATATGCATAGATGGTGCAATCATTGAAAGGATCTTTTTGCCTGTCTGTGTGACCAAGGGATGGTGCATCTCGTCTGGGCAGAGAGAGCCAGCTACGAGTGGGACGTGACACAGAGCTGTTCCGCATACTGAACATGCACTACAACAAAAGTAACATCTACCAGGTACGAAGGGTTTGCACTGAGTACTCTAGCTTTCAGCCTGCCTATTGTGTATACAGTCCTTGGGTGCTCAGCACAGTGAATGCATAACAGTTATATATTTTTTTAATTTAATAAAGACCTTGAATCTGATTGACTACTTTTTCTTAATGACACTAATAACACAGGAGCACCAAGGCCCTCTGTATGTTTTGTTGTCACTTAATGACACAGCCTTGGCTCATATAGTGCAGGATGACTTACATACTATCAGACAGAAAGCTGACAAACTGTAATACCAATACCTGCTTTTCCTTCAGACTGTAACAGTAATATTGCTGCAAAAGAAATGATTTTCCCAACACGTATTTAAATAGAACACATTCATACCTTCTAATGTTGATATTTCTGACTGCAGGTTCCAGAGAGGTTTATCGAGGTGTCTGAGGTGGCTCTAAGGGAGTTCTACTCAGCCATATGGACTGGAAGAGACAGTGACCCCTGCTGGAAGAAAGGGATATATAAGATCATCTGTAAACTTGACAGTCCTCTACCAGATGCATTCAGACTGCCAGGGTGTCCAGTTGGCTGATGACTGAATTGCCTTTACCTGGTACATACAGTATAAATGCATGCTCAAACACAACTTTACTAAAAAAATAACATTCATAAATTCCATTTGACACTATAATTACTTGTGTGAGGCGGTCTAGTTCAGGTCTACAAACCATTATTATTCACTTCATCTAGGATATTAAAAGCATTTAGCCTGACATATTGTGTGTAGACACACACATTCACACAAACTCACTGCCTCACTGACACTCAGCGCTGTGATAAGAGTCTTGTGACTCAAGGAACATGACCATACCATTGAATTAAAATGGACAGAGCAGGAATTCCCTTTGCAAACATTTCGCAGCAGTCAGTTGACTTGTGAAATCGCAGCACTACTACACAGGTTAGATAGCATGGGAATAAGAGCTGCTGCAGCCAAATCCCAGGAAGCAACTCTTTTAATAGTAAGGAAATAAGATGGCTGAGTTTCCAGGCGCACTGTCCAGACTTGTAAGCCTCATACAAACATTAAAGTATGACACACATTCCCTTGTAAATTACTTCAGTTCATACAAAATGCACCCATTCATTGATTAAAATGTGCTGCTGCATACTGGGAGTGTTACACATAATTGTGTGCAGACCAAAAATTTGAATGCAAATAGTGGTAATATTGTATTGAATAACAGTCTTGCACAAAATGCATCTTACACCCAAACATACCACAGCTGCTCTCCCTCAGGGGCGTTCGTCATTCAGCACTAAATATGATTGTTTGCTATAAATAACCTTGTAATAGTTGCCTTGTGTTTGAGCTCATCCATTGTCATTTTTTCTTATCCCCTACAAGTGTCATCCACTTAGTAATATGAATTGTTAGATTTTAAAAGTGAAGATTACCCTCTTTTGCTTGTATATCCATCAGTATTAAATTATTGTAGAGCTTTTGTACACGATGGCACAGCGCAATCAAATGTTAACAGGGACAATATATTGAGTATAAATTAGTTGATATAAAGTTTTGTTGTTTCCTTGATGTACTCTTCTTGAAATATTTACTTATGTTTTGTATTCTTCTAAGGTGGCGCTAAACTAAATAGCACAATTATCAACATTTCTATCTGCTGTGTATCATGACTCTTTTATCGTGAAGAAAAGTGGGTTGCTCTTCACGAGCCCATGATTGTATGTGATGTGTTCTCAAGTGCATGTTTCCCAGATTTGCATTTTGTACTGTAATCTCTTCTGTTTCTCTCACTGATTTCTCTTTTATACTGTACATACTGTAGT